>NC_138773.1:238674102-238989102 GCF_965119305.1 Pelophylax lessonae
TCTGGATCCATTTGACCCGCCTAAACTTTCAGCCAATCATTGTGGAAGGAGCAAAACTTGTACCTTTCTGATTCCCTGTAACTTTATGTTTGCCATTATGAATCTTGGAATTTTAAAGAGGAACTTCACCCTACCTAACCCCCCCCCCCCCAAAAAAAAAAAAAAAAACATATTTTCTACACCTTGGAGTGCAGTGTTGTCATGCATTAAGCAGATATTCTCCCTTTGCCAGTTTTCTCCTGCGCTGCCATCTTTAATGGACATCTGGATAATGTGCAGAAAGTTGCAATTCTCTTTCAGGTCTAGATTATCTGGCAGAGATCCCAGCAGTGTGCCTGTGCATGCACTAATGGCACTGTAGTGTCGCGAGGTGGGGGGGGGGCACAAGGAGATTGGGGGGAGAGGACATGCATTAGAAGGGGGAATTTTGGGGAATGTCAGGTGGTAAGTATTGTTCTAGTAGTGGAAATTTGGAGGGAGGGGGTGCTAAGAGTGGTGATTTGGGGGAATTTGTGCTGGGAGGGGGATTTGAAGTGGTGGGGGGGGGGAGAAGATCTGTACTAGGAGGGGAAATTTTAGAGGTGGAAGATTAGTGCTAGATAGTGTAATTTTTTTGGGGGGAGGGGCATTTGGGGGATGGGGAGGGGGGGCAAAGATTTGTGCTGAGAGGAGGTATTTCAGCAGGGGGGTGGATTTGTACTGGAAGAAGGGTGAATTTATGCTTAAGGGTAAGCATGCAGATTAGTGCTCAGGGGGGATTTTTTCTGACATATAATGCTCATACTTCTTGGGGGGGGGGGGGTGGTATGTTCGTGACCTAGGGACACATTTATCCCTTTGATCGCCCCCTGTCAGTGTCATTAGTACAGTAACAGTGCATATTTTTAGCACTGATTACTGTAGTAATGTCACTGGTCCCCCCAAAAGTGTCATAAATGTCAGTTAGGTGTCTGATCCGTCCCCCGCAATGTTGCAGTCCCGTTAAAAATCGCTAATCACCGACATTACTAGTAAAAAAAATAAATAAAATAAATAAAAGCAACATAACTCTTTCCCTTAGTTTGTAGATGTGATAACTTTTGCGCAAACCAATCAATATACACTTATTGGGATTAATATGTAGCAGAATACATATTGGCCTAAAATGCTGAAAAATTTAGATTTTTACATTTATTTTTAATGGAATTGTTTAATAGCAGAATGTAAAATATATATATATATTTTTTTTTTCAGAATTGTCGCTCTTTTTTTTTTTTTTATAGCGTAAAAAATAAAAATTGCAGAGGTGATCAAACTCCACCAAAAGAAAGCTCTATTTGTGGGGAAAAAAAAGGACATCAATTTTGTTTGGGTACATCGTCGCACGACATTGCAATTGTCAGTTAAAATAACGCAGTGTCGCAATGCAAAAAATGGCCTGGCCATTAAGGGGGTAAAACCTTCCGGTCCAGAAGTGGTAAAATGGGTAAGTGCTTTAAGTTAACCTTAGATTTTAGAGAGTGATCCAACGTGCAGGCGCACTCCCACCAGCCTCAGGTTAGAGTGTCCGCACAGTGCAGAAGATAGAATACGGCTGGAGGGTACATTGATATCAAAGTATGAAGAGAAATACATTTGACATTTTTATTTTCCTAATAAGGAAGTCTGTAGTGAGGGAATATATGGGCTGCTATTGTGGAAGTCCTTTAGAAAATATGAGTTCTCTGGCTGTCACGTTAATGTAAAAGCTTTCTAAATTATAGATGGAACAAGTATGCATATTAGCAGCGCTGACTTTCCCGATCTCTGTGATTGTTTTGTGTGAATGTCTGAAAGTATACAAGCAGGGGGCAATCAGGCAAACAGGATTTATAGAAGTCAGCAATTACATCCTCTATATTTATCTTGGTAAGCGTTTCTTTTTTAGTGGCCCTGTCAGGTTAAAACATAACTACAGGCAGAACTTTTTAGTTTTGGATGGAGTGGCGAGCAGTGGTGTATTTTGGTTTTGTGCTGCCCTAGGCAAGACTAAAATTGGGCGCCCCCCCCCTCCCCCTCCAAAGTAAATTTGCCCAAATCCTTCCTTAAAGGATGTGACTTCCTCCAAAATTGAAGTCAAGTCCCAGCATTAAACCCCTGAGATCTCAGGAGAGGGGGGGGGGGGGGTTGTGAGAGAGAGAGGGGGATGGGTGAGTGAGAGAGAGAGAGATAGGTGAGAGAGGCGGCTCTAGCAACCAGTGGCCAATAGAGTCTCAGGTGGAGGGGGGGCTGCTTTTTTGCTGCCCCCCTGCAAAGTTCGGCCCTAGGCCTGGGCCTTGTCGGCCTATGCCAAAATACAGCACTGGTGGTGAGGGATTAGAACACCTGTCAGGCTTTTTTTTAATTGCTGTCTGTCAGGGGAGGACTGGGCCACAGGGGCAGAGGGACAACTGCCCCCTGGGCCGCTCTGATGCCCCGTAAAAAGGGTGCAATGTTTCTGCCACAGACATGCCTAAAGGATTCCTGGTGAGGAGAAGTAAAAAGTCGCTGCCACTGACCTACTAAGTGCGGGTTGAAGACAAGGACAGAGAGCAAATACAGTACACATACTGTAGCTGCTGACTTTTAATATTATACCTGTCCTGGTTTCCATCGGCTCTCGGGTGCTGCCACCACCATAGCCTGTAAGGGTAAGCGCTTTCTGAATGGCCTGGCGGTGGGAAAGGGGGGGGGGGGGGGGCGACGAACTTCTGACAGAATGCGGCAATATCCAACGGAAGTGGGGACGGGTACCTGTCAAAAACAGGTACCTGCTCCCCTCTCCCCCCAGAAAGGTGCCAAATGTAGCCCCTGAGGGGGGAGGAGACAGATAAGCGGAGCTTCCACTTTTAGGTAAAACTCTGCTTTAAGCTGAGAGGGTCACTCTGTAATTCTTTTCAGTAAATAGTAGAGGTGAGCAAATCGATTTATGAATTGGGCAAACTTTGTGAACTTTTTTAAAATAATTTGTCTGATGAGGGCAATTATGGTTCCTGGCCAGAAGACCTCTGGAACTGCATCTGTGTGACAGCTGGTAGGCTGCCTTGTGACAAGGACAGGAAAGTATAATACTTAGGAAAGTTGGAGCTTGCTTGTGGAAGCATTAGATAGCCACATTAAAGCCTGGTACACACGCTGAGATTATCAGATGAATAATCGTCTGTTTTTAGGGGGGAATCCCCTTTGACAAAGTCAGAAATGACGAAACGCGTCAGCACGTGCCCATACGGCAACCAGGAGTGTCGAGGGGTGACGAGCAGTGTAGTTTGGAAGTGTCTACACCGGCATGGAGTGGGTGAGAGAGGCCAGGATCGTCCGTGAATGACCCTGTATATCCTATCCTGAATTTTTATGGGATAATAAAACTGGAGTTTTTAAACAGTATCACATTAGTGCGGTCCTTTATGTTTGTTCTTTCCCCAAAGGCTGCCCTCTATTGGGAGACTGTATAGGAGTTGAGGAGATTGGTGTGTGTTAGCATAAAGGACCCACAGTGGATGCTATTTTCGATCATCGCTGGACATAGGAGCCAGGCCATTGTGGAGATAATCTACTATGCCCCTTTGCCTTATCCATGAGAGTGGGTAGGCATTGGGCTCTGGTGAGTTACCATCTGCACTGTATCTGTTTGCACAGCGGTGAAGGAGTTTGAGGTGGTCTCGGCTGTACACTGGAACTCCTGTGGGTCTGATCTTCAAATATAAGCCTTTCCACTGCTATATAGACTCTGCTGAGACATTCTATCCTAGCTGATGGACTGTGCATGTTTTGTGGATTGATATTTTATGGGACAATCTTATTGTTGCCCCCCGACTATGTTTTGTCTGCGCTACTAATACCAATTCTTATCCTTTGGATTTAATGGTGTTTTTTCTATATGCCAGGTTTTGTCACCCGAAAAGTCAGAATTGACTGTTGAAAATCAGCCGATCCTTCATCGTATTAAATTTTACTTCAGATATTCTTATCGTGTGTGTGGCCTTTACGCTGGGTTCACACCAGTGCTTTGCTGTAACATGCATATTGTAGCAATGCATGGCACTGCACAGACCATGGTTCATTCTAATAGTATTCCAACACATTAAAACATTGCACCTCAAGCCTGTATTTATGCATACTGGAAAGCACAGTAGCCATCATATGGTATTGCTCTACGTTAACAAAAATTGTGCAGGTCCACTTTTAGGACCATCTTCGTGCGTTAGCAACCCATTCGATTAAATAGACTGCCTTACCATAAAGTATGCTAGCATGTGACATAACACTTTTTCACTCATATTACTTAAAGCGGTAGTAAATACTGCTGGTACACTTGTACCTACAGGTAAGCTTAAAATAAAGTTTACCTCTATGTACAAGGAATATCTGCTAAATGCGCACCGTTTAGGAGATATTCACTGTTTGTGCAGTTGGTGACCTCACCGAGGCATGTGCTCTGAAGGAATGGTATACTCATGCCGTCGTATCAGAGCTCCGCGCCACAGCCGTGGCTCGTAAGCATGTCTGCGGGAGTGACTTCATAGCGGCTCGGTCATTCAAATGGCCGCAGCCTGTGAACCTGGAAGAAAGACCTGGTATAGATGGAAGCCCTGTCAGTGGTGACAGTGACTGGAGGGCTTCGGTCTAAGGTAAGTCTGCGATACTTTTGGCACTTTTCCACTGCAAGTACCGGCTCGTACCGGCTCGGCTCTACTCGGCCCTGCTTGGCCCTGTTTGCTTTTCCACTGCGGTACCGCATGGTATAGTGTTGGAACGGTTCGGTACGGTACGGTATAGGTTTGCTTTTCCACTAAAGTAGTACTAAAGTTAAGTGGGTGGGATAACAACGGGGTGGGTGTGATTCTCTGACCAATCAGTGGCTAGTAGTGACTGCATGCAAAGGATTGTGGGATATGGTACCAGTTTGGTACCTGTTGGAACCACAATCGAGTAGGTACTGTTTTTTCAGAGCCGTACCGTACCGTACCGTTCGGTTCCATGCAGTAGAAAAGCAAACCTATACCGTACCGTACCGAACCGTTCCGACCCTATACCATGCGGTACCGCAGTGGAAAAGCACAAAAGCGGGCCGAACCGGTACGGTTCCATGCAGTGGAAAAGCGCCAATACTAGCCCAATATGATATTACCTTGCAGGAGGATTTTTTTTTTCAGTGAAAGTTTTCTACCTTTTTAAGGTACTGCAATGGAATATCCAGGTGTGAGGGGACCTAATATGTTTTATTTATTAATACATAGATATTTAAACCAGATATAACCTGGGTGTGATAAAGATGTTTGCCTAAATGGTTTAATGCTAAATGGAGTACTTCTCCACATAAAACAGACAATTTATTTGTGGCAATCTCCTTTTTCTTTTTAAAAGCTATTTCTCGCCAAGAAAATCATAGTTAAGTTCTATGAAATCGCTATATTACTAATTTCACAGTGATTTGTAGCTCAGTCACTCAGTGGCTGAGTTTGTGAAGCATTTCATGTCAGTAACAAGATCGCCAGCGACAATTGTGTAGAGGCAGTTTCTAAATGCAGCAGAACTGTGCAAAAGATCATAAGTTGGTCTCCCTACCTCAAGACTCTATGCCATGACACCTTAGCTCTGCTGCAAACACACTGGGCACTTTGGTAAGTTCAGCGTTGACCAGAGCTGGCAACCCTGGACCATCTGTCTCTGGTCAATGGTACTGTGGTACTGATGGCATGTAACCATTCATACGAGTTCAGCACCAGCCATTGATTTGTGCTAAAAAAAACACCCTATTTACTAAGGTTTATTAATACCTTTTATTATTTGGAATCATTTGTGGGGACTGGTAAGGAAAAGCCTTGTGCATACATGGTCAGTGTATTATCGGCAATGCACCTTTCCCTGTCAGAGCCTAGTGCAGTGTATCACGTTTGAGTCACAGACACAAGTGGCAGGCATGTTTAGGCAGGGTGTCTATTGTATGATAGGTAGTTGACTGGCCCAGACTGGGGAAGTAGATAAGGTTCTGCACCTCTGTTTCCGGGCTTTGTGGACCCTGTCTATCTGCCCTGTGATATAAATAAGGGGGAAGGTCGGGTTCTGAGGCTCTCTCATCCCTGTTCCTGGAGCCACCATACTGACAAGGAGTACTGAGTGAGACTGCTGCCCCCAGCAGTCCATTGGAAGATACTGGGAGTCTGGAGGCCTGCCAAACCTTGAAAGATGCCACCAATGGGCTACTACTTTATTTAGGTAAGCTTGAACAGCCTAGTTGAGTTAGGCAGGAAATGTTGCACTGATATGTACCTGTTGGACTTTGCTGCGATAATTCAGTAAAAGTTATGTTAACTATTTAAAGTACTGAAACAGGTGCATTCGAGCTACTACCTCCTATGCAATGTCTAGTGAGCCTCAAACACACAGCACCCAGTCTGTAATCCATACAAAAAAGGAGAAAGGCTGGTGCTATGGGTATCGGCTAAAACATAATTCATTTTAGCATATGAACAACAGTCAAATAAAAATCCAACGCGTTTCGGCCATCAGGCCTTAATCAACTCTGATTTAAAGTACTTTAAAGGGATGCATGATGGTTTATGGCGGATGAAAGAACAAGGTCTGTAAAGCACATGTGGGGTAGGAAATAAAGCTACTACAAAGTGTCTACTTGGCAAGACAAGCAGGAGGAAATAGCAGTTGCTATGGGTAACCAGAACTAGTGCTAAGTACATTGAAGCAGGTCATGAAGCGTGGTACCTGCCATAGCGAAGGGTCCTCCAGTATTGAGGGATTTGGTGATTTTGCTCCCTCCCCAGCAGTCAGTTTCCCGAAAGTATTGAGACTGAACCCATGTTACGGAGACTCATAGCTTAACTGCATGATACGGGAGAGTGGTAAGAGTGGCATGCAGGGCGGTGTCACATCGGATAATGCCTTCCGCAATAATGACGGCAACCCCAGCTGTGTGGAGCAGTCAACTAGAGTGACGTCATTTACCGCGCATGCGCAGTCCGTCAGATGCACTATCCGACGAAAGGCATTATCCGACATGACACCGCCCTTTGGGGTGTGCGAGCTGTGCGGCCGCACAGGGCGCCATGGGCAACAGGGGTACCGTGCGGCCATCACAGCTCGCAGATGATCAGGCCGCACTGCGGGAGGTCAGCGGCGACCGCGGCCTGGACAGGGTCAACACAGGCCGCGGCCGCCTCTGACCTCCCGCTGTGCGGCTGTGCCTTGGTTTCCTATAGCTGTATCTCACACAGCTCAGCCTCAGATCCGCGGGCGGCTGACAGATCCCTCCTCCTCTCTGCAGGGAAGCCAGAGGAGAGATCGTCAGCTCCTCCTCCTCCCACCCCTTCTCCTCCTCCTCCTGCCCCTTCTCCTCCTGGGTCTGCCCCGCCCACACTCCCCGGGGATGTGTGGGTGGGAAGTTTAAAAAAAAAAGAAAAGCTGCAGACAGCGTGAGCCTCCATACTGAGGTAAGTAAGCTCTCTCTTCAACAAAAAATGTAAGGGGGGCTCTGTGTGGGGGGGGGGGGCTTTGTGTGGGGGGTCTCTGATGTAAGGGGGACTTTGTGTGGGGGGTCTCTGATGTAAGGGGGGCTTTGTGTAAGGGGGTCTCTGATGTAAGGGGGGTCCGTGTGGGGGGTCTCTGATGTAAGGGGGCTCTCTGATGTGGGGGGTCTCTGATGTAAGGGGGGCTCTGTGTGAGGGGTCTCTGATGTAAGGGGGGCTCTGGGTGGGGGGGTCTTTGATGTAAGGGGGGCTCTGTGTGGTGGGGTCTCTGATGTAAGGGGGCTCTGTGTGGGGGGGTCTCTGATGTAAGGGGAGCTCTGTGTGGGGGGTCTCTGACGTAAGGGGGGCTCTGTGTGGGGGGGGTCTCTGATGTAAGGGGGCTCTGTATGGGGGGTCTCTGATGTAAGGGGGTTCTGTGGGGGGTCTCTGATACGTGGGGGGTCTCTGATGTAAGGGGGGCTCTGTGGTGGTCTCTGATGTAAGAAGGGGCTCTGTGGGGGTCTCTAATGTAAGGGGTCTCTGATGTCAGGGGGGCTCTGTGAGGGTCTCTGATGTAAGGGGAGCTCTGTGGGGGTCTCTGATGTAAGGGGAGCTCTGTGTGGGGGGTCTCTGATGTAAGGGGGGCTCTTTGGGGGTTTCTAAAGTAAGGGGGTCTCTGATGTAAGGGGGGCTCTGTGAGGGTATCTGATGTAAGGGGGGCCTCTGTGAGGGTCTCTGATGTAAGGGGGGACTCTGTGAGGGTCTCTGATGTAAGGGGGGCCTCTGTGGGGGTCTCTAATGTAAGGGGGTCTCTGATGTAAGAGGGGCCTCTGTGAGGGTCTCTGATGTAAGGGGGGCTCTGTGAGGGTCTCTGATGTAAGGGGGGCTCTGTGGGGGGGGGGGTTTCTGATATAAGGGGGGCTAAGTTATTAGTGATCATAAAAAAGAAAAGTCCCACTGAAACAATGGGTGCGGATCGAACAGCTTAGTGGGGACTCTCCCCCGGAATCTCTACTGTGGGGATCGTCTCCCCTGCCGAGGGGGGCCTTGGATCACCCGACTGTTGGGGCTACGCTGCAACTGGGTCGCAAGCTGTGTGGGGATGGCCTTCTAACGACTTTGCCTTCCCCTCTGTTCCCGATAGTGAGGAACCCTGACTTTGCACCTGGGCTTCAGGACCCGGCCTTCCGTACATAGAAGGACAAGGGTATATACCAGGCCAGACATTTTATTAGCAGGGGCTGTTGGTTATCTCGTCAGACCCTGTTGTCTCGCAGCACGTTTTCTGTCCTGTCGTTCTGGCAGAAGGTACAACTTGCCCATTTTCTACAATCGTTACCACCGGCGACCTCTTTTTCCAGACGCCTCACGCCGTTTGAGGAATTGTGCGCATCGGATGCTCTGGTGGGACATGCTATCTCCCTGCTTTATCGTATCTTGACGTCACCCGAACTGTCTTTCAGACCCTCGTATATATCTCTCTGGGAACGCGATCTGGGTATCTCCCTTTCAGATCATGAAGTGGAGCGCATCCTCTTCTTCACTTACAAAACCTCCATGTGCTCTAAATACCAGGAGGTGGGTTATAAGCTCTTGACCAGGTGGTACTACATCCCGGTCAAACTTCGCAGGATGTTCCCCTCCTGCTCGGATCTTTGCTGGCGATGTGGTGAAGAGGTGGGATCCCTTCTCCACATTTTTTGGTCTTGCAAAAAATTGCAATCTTTCTGGTCAGAGGTCCTCCACATTATCCAAAAATTCACAGATCATACCCTTAATCTGCAACCGGCTCTCTTCCTCCTGCATCATCACAGCTTCCTGAGGGCGTCCTATCGGAAGTCGATCCTGCCGCTACTGCTAACGGCGGCCAAGAGCTGTATTCCTCTTCTCTGGAAGCAATCCCATCCTCCTACTGTGGCAATATGGCTGCGCAAAGTAGCGTTTATTAATGAGATGGAGGACTTGATGGTGGCCGAGCGGGGCACTAGAGATAAGTTCCTCAAGCGATGGTTCTACTGGCATGAGTTCAGTTTACCGCAGAATACCGAGACCTTGTCGCCTAGCTGACTCTGTGGGTGGCCTTCTCCCCTCACCCCCTCCCACCCCCCCCCTGTCCCTTCCCCCCCCCTTTTTTTTTTGTCCTGTCCTTCCTCCCCCCTTCTTCCTTCGTGGCGCTTCCTGATCTTTGATCTATCTTTCCTATACCTGTTCTCTCTGAAAATTTTTCTCGTTCCGGTAAGGCATACATGACACTAATGCTTTTTTGTGGTTTGTCGGGATGGCCGACCCCATGGAATGCCC
This sequence comes from Pelophylax lessonae, assembly GCF_965119305.1. Classification (NCBI taxonomy): domain Eukaryota; kingdom Metazoa; phylum Chordata; class Amphibia; order Anura; family Ranidae; genus Pelophylax; species Pelophylax lessonae. The sequence continues at coordinate 238,683,861 of NC_138773.1, forward strand.
TCCTCACTCCTGTATGCCAGTCATGTGATAGATGCCGGTAGGGGTGTGGTTCTCCCTGGGAGCCTGCCATCCTGCAGATATACTCTGATGAACTGTGTGTTATCAATTATCGCATACGGCTATGTTTACATGATTTACGCCTCCTGTTACGCTGTTTTGTTGATGTTTGGCTGTATTTCAATTCACTGACTTTGTTGATTTGTATGCCTTTCTCTCCTCAATAAACATTGAATTTATAAAAAAAAGAAAAGTCAAATAGTGCAAAAAAGGTGCACAAAAATGTGCGGGGGGGGGGGGGGGGGGCGCCACAGGATTAGCTCGCACAGAGAGCCTGAACACCTAAGGCTGGCCCTGGTTGCATGCATAAGGTCAGTGCTAGATGCACGGTGGGACTGCATTCTGTCACTGGCAGTGAGATGGCAGAGGTACGCTGGATTGGTGGAGTGGCCATAGGCTCAGCAGTGTCCCTCCTAAAGCAGTATACAGAAGAGAAGTGTATGTACTAACACAGAACAGCATTCTACAGAAGGCTTCTGTGTAAGTAATCATTGCACACTGTGTATGGCTCATCTCTGTGAGTCAGGGAACTGCCATAATGTTTGATTCTCACGTGACCTTAGTCCCTCCCTGGTCCCGGACATTGACGAACACGCTTTTACGCAAATGGTACCCCCATGTGCAGGGAGAGTAGCCCCATCCACGCGAAAGGAGGCATCAGACAAAGAGCCCTTCCCAGCTCGAATCCCCAATGTGTGCAGTAAGTGCACAGTGGGACCCCTCCCTCTTTGGGGCCTGTATGCCCTACAAACACATGCTAGTGCCTCTATGGTTTAGCTTCAAAACGCTGAAGGGGGCACTACTTTTAAATTATAACAATGACAAATTGCTTCTTAGTCACAATAGTGAAAAAATCCCTAGAAACAAATTGCTGTTTATCGTGGGCATTGGCGATTTGTAGCAGAAGTTAATTGGCTGATGGGCGATTCTGCACAAGAGATAAAGCGCCAGTGGCAAGAAGCTGTCTGTCTGTCCCTATAGAATAACTACTTCTGTAGTCAGACTCAGTGAAACCTCAGTCTATCTCTGGTTTAATGCGGCCAAATTTTGATCACTATGCCATGGGAATGACATCTTGCTGCCTGGGAGTGATTACAAAATGGCAAACCGGCAGCCTTTTAGCCATCCTACCACTGGTGATTTTAACAAATTGTCTGACGCAGGATCACTAGTGTAGTAGTATGGCCTATGTGTCATCAACATTGGAGCCATATCATGCTAAAAATTTTGTAGCAAAGAATAATAGCTGGGATTGATAGCGGCAAGATTGCAAGTAGCATGAGCTTTGGGACATAGTCCTCAAGTCACACTTCATTGCAGTGTATTTGGGTGATTTTGGGGCTTTTTTGTGCATTTTTGTCTGTTTTAGGAGAAATGTGTGGTACAGGAGTTTTTTTGAAGCAGGATCACTCGTTTTCAGCCCTGCTGACTTTAATTATGGGAGTACCAGAAAAACACATGTAACAGGTGTTCTAGGGAATTTTTTTGCTGACTGCTATTAAAGTGTTTTGGGCCAGCATAATCAATTCTGCCTGAGAAAAGGCTTGTGTACTTTTGCAAGCGACAGGCATCAAGCTGACAATGATTGAGCGCTCAGATGTGGACAAGCACAAATTAGAGTGACACTATAGTCTGGTTTCAAAAAAAAGATTTGATTTAAGCATTTATTGTTAAAGTAGAACAAAAGGCATTTTATTTCATTTTGGAGGATTAAGCCAACCTTGGACAGTTTTTCTCCCTGCCAGGACATTGTATTCTGATATGGGCTCCTGCTGCTGTCAGATTACACTGATCAGTGGCTGCAGCTGCTGATTGAGAATTTTTTTCCAACTTGTTCGTCCAACAGGAGTCAAACAAAAGATTAACTTCTGTCGAAACAGTGGCAGCCAAGCTCTGATTACTTCCTGTCCCATAGTCAAAAGAGGAAGTGAGAGAAAATCCCTCGAAGATGTCATCAGGGTCACCAAAACGGGTGTCCCCATTGGAGGATTTCCCCTCTATTCCTGTTCTGGTGACAGCCCAAAACTTGGGATTTTTTCTCTTTAATTCTCGGTGATACTAGTGACCAGGACAATAAGAGAGAGTGAATCTCCCTAACAGGGGCACAGAGAGTAATGCAAACTTAAAAAGGTGTTTTAATTTCTCTTCACTCTATCTAAAACTAAAAAAACAAATTAAAAAAAAAAAGTTATATTTGTTATTTTTAAATTTAAAAAAAAAGTATCTTCTATTGCTCTCCGCCTCCTCCAAATTCCTTTTTTTTTTTTTGCTGCTGTTATCTGACTTTCTATTAGAGGGTGGCTGTATGTAGGAACAGTGGCGTCATTAGCGTTGGTGTCACCTGGTGCGGTAAAACATGGTGTCACCCCCAGTGGGCAGGCTAGTGCACAGTTACAGTGCGCACCCCAAAACCTACTCACCTGCAAGCTTGAGAGCTGACATTCTGAGGTCTGAGAGGGTTCCTTGTGACTGGCATAGCACCCTCTGGACGAAGATAGCCTGGGGGATGCTGTATCTTTTGATTTTGGCTGTGATTCTCTGCATCACTTCTTTGATGTTGATCTCTTCCAACTGTCCAAAGTTGTTCAGCTGGGACCGGGAGAAGAATGTCAAAATGGGCCCGTAAGATTGAGCATGGCCCAGATGCTCAGGGTTGTGCATCCCATTGAGGTGAAACGTCATGGCAGATGGTGGGATAGCCAGGCCCTTGAAGAGGTGCTGATAGCCTCTTACCAGCATGGTAGTGTGGGCTGAGCATCTTGTTGTGCCCAGGTGGTCCATAGTTGTGCAGGCTCTGTTGGCTGTTGTTGATGGAGCCTAAGCCATTGCCTACATGGGTAGCTGTCAAAGGGGACAAGCTCTGCCCCATTCCAGTCATGTCCTTGTGGAGTTTGTTCATGCAGGGGATCCCCTTGACATTCCTCATCAGGGTGAAGCTACCACTGGCATTGCCAAACAGCACTGGTAGTGAAGGTGGGGATGGTGATGGGGGTGGTGGAACTTGTCTGACACAGTGGAGATAGGGGTTAGTGGCTGGAGTGGTGTGGGGGTGGTGTGAGTGCTGCTCATGCCCATCCCAGGTGGTGAGGAGTCACAGGGCATGCTCATGGCATGGTGCAAGGGGATAGACAGCTTGAGACCATAGCAGACCTGGACAATGGAAAGGACAGGTCCTTGTGGATCCTCTGGTGGAGGCTGTGGCTGCTAATCAGAGCCTGTTCACGGCTGTCCGTAGTGATAAGCTAGGCCACTGACCAGCCTCTGAGTGCGGCGGGCTTGCCGTGGGGAGAGTTATGGGAGGTCATTCTAGGCTCCTTCTCTAGCAGTACAGGGGGTAATGGATGATTTGGGTGCCTCCCTGGGACATGCCAGTCCAGGTCTGGTGTCACCCTCTCTAGCAGGTGTCACCCGAGTTCACACCCCCTGCGCCACTGTGTAGGAATGCAGCCACCTTGTCTTGCTCATTTAAAGATTGGATTAGGAATGTGGACTATGGATGTGTAATGTGGATAGTGCAGTGCATTCGACTGCAACTAATGTGCACTGTTTATTCCAAACAAACATAAGGAGAAAAGGAGAGGTTCATGAGCACACAGTAAGGCTCAATGCACACTGGCTTAAAAATCGCTGTTTCTACAGGAGTTTTGTGTTTTGTATGTAGAGAGGCAGCTCAATGTTATTTACAGTATCTTACATAAGTGAGTACACCCCTCATATTTTTGTAAATATTTTTTTATATATTTTAATGTGACAACACTGAAGAAATGACACTTTGCTACAATGTAAAGTAACGAGTGTACAGCTTGTATAACAGTGTTAATTTGCTGTCCCCTCAAAATAACTCAACACACAGCCATTAATGTCTAAACCACTGGCAAAAAAGTGAGTACACCCCTAAGTGAAAATGTTCAAACTGGGCCCAATTAGTAATTTCCCCTCCCTGGTGTCATGTGGCTCATTAGTGTTACAATGTCTCAGGTGTGAACAGGGCTGGCTGTTAGAAATCATGGGGCCCCATACAGACTACCTGGCAGGCTCCCCCCCAAGAAAATATTAAAGATATATTTAGCTAAAATTACAACAAAATCCCTATTTGCAGACACAAATATAACATAACTCACATAACTCCTGCTAAATCTAAAAATAAAAAACTATATTAATAAATAAAAATAAACATGAGATGCAAAAAATTTACAGGCTGGGTAGTTGGAGCTCCATCCTAATCAGAGAGAAACTAAGTTACAAATAAACTCCTGAGCAGGGATAACATAAGAGCCAGTGCTGGGAGGGGGGCCCACACAAGGGAGGGGTATTAGTGAGGGACAATTGTCTCTTTCTCAACAGATAAAAGCTGATAGCAGGGAGAGGGACAGATCAGATTCAGATGCTGGAGGAAGATTTCTGTACATCACTAATCCCTCTCTCTGTGTGGGCCCCCCTGTGTGCTTGATGAACTCCATGCCCAAGAGGGTTAAGGCAGTGCTGGAAAATAATGGTGGCAGCACAAAATATTGACACTTTGGGCCCAATTTGGACATTTTCACTTAGGGGTGTACTCACTTTTGTTGCCAGTGGTTTAGACATTAATGGCTGTATGTTGAGTTATTTTGAGGGGACAGCAAATTTACACTGTTATACAAGCTGTACACTCACTACTTTACATTGCAGCAAAGTGTCATTTCTTCAGTGTTGTCACATGAAAAGATATAATAAAATATTAACAAAAATGTGAGGGGTGTACTCACTTTTGTGAGATACGGTTCATGCACATTAGGACTATTACAGGCATATTTTGAGCTCAATGATTAGAGGCAGGAAAAAAACTCTTTGTTTATGATTTATGATTGGAGCTTTCTGGCAGAAAAAAATGCTAAATTTGCCCAAACTGTGTATAAAAACACTCTATATCAGCGTTATTTTCTGCCAAGGGAACTGAAGTTTTTTTAAGCCCAAAGACCAGGCGATTTCCTTGCGGCCGCATTTTTGAAAAGGTGCATGCACCTTTTTAGTGTGGAAACACAGGCACAGCAGCTTTTGAATGGGCTGCCGTGCCTGCGCAAACACATCCAGCACAAAAATGTGCAAGTGTGAACCTAGTGTAAATGTTTCACACTTCTGCACTTAAAATCATGGTGCACATTTTGTAAAAATGCATGTCGTGTTTCTAATGCATTTTCAATGCATTTTTGGTGCGTTTTCTGAAATCCTGTCTGCCAGCATGCTGCAATACCTAATCGTGGGACTTAAAAAACGCCCCAAACATGCACCTCGGGTGCTCTTTGATGCGTTTTAGTGCATTCCCTTTAGAAATTAATGGGTGGGTCATTTTTGGTGCGCTTTTGACAAGTGTACCAAAGATGCAGCATGCAGAATTTAAAGGGGAGTCATTTTCACAGGCTTTTGTCGCATTGCAAAGGTGTGTTTTAGACTCAGTTCACACCTATGCACTTTGCTTTTGATCCATTTCTGCAGTGCTTTTTGCGGTGCATTTTTGCCGCAAAAATGTGATTTTACCTCAATTTTGCAGTGATTTTTGCTGTGCTCTCCGCAATTCTTTACTGTAATTTTACTGCGATTTTGCCACAATTTGCATTTTTTATGCTTTTTTGGGGGCACAATTTGTTGTTGGGCAGATTTAAAAGCGCAAAAATGGAAATTGTGGCAAAATCGCAGTTAAAACACACTACGTGCTTTTCTGCAGCTTCTCCATTGAAGTCCAATGAACTAAAAACACAAAAAGCACTGTTTTGCGACTGAAAAAGTCCCTGACCCTTTCCAAAAAAGCAGAGGCACAAAAAATTATTAATGTGAACGTGTTCCATAGGAACCCATTTTAAAAAAATTGTCCTGTATGTTTGCAAAAAGCAAGAAAAAACGCATTGGTGTGCTCGATTCACACCTATGCATGTTGCTTTTGAGCATTTCTGTACTGCATTTGGCTGTGCTTTCCACGTTTTTTTACTGTGATGTTGCCGCGATTTTACTGCGATTTGTGTTTTTTATGCTTTTTTTTAATGAAAATTTGTTTTTGGGCAGATTTAAAAATGCAAAATGCTAATTATGGTAAAATTTGCTGCAAAATTGCGGTAAACATGTGGTAAAAACACACTTTATGCTTTTCTGCAGCTTCTCCGTTGAACCAAAAAAGCAAAAAGCACTGTTTTGTGGTTAAAAAAAGTCCCTGACCCATTCCAAAAATGCAGAGGCACAAAAATGTATTAAGGTAAACTTGTTCCATAGGAGCCCATGTTACGCTCCATTCACACCAATGCTTTTTGCTTTTTTGCAGGAACGCAGGACATTTTTTTAACATGGGTTCCTATGGAACACGTTCACAACAATCCATTTTTGTGCCTCTGCGTTTTTGGAAAGGGTCAGGGACTTTTTTAAACTGTGCTTTTTTTGGTTCAATAGACTTTAATGGATTAGCTGCAGAACAGCATGTAGTGCATTTTTCCTGCAATTTTGCCATGATTTGCGGTTTTAGGCACCTTTCACATGTGCACAACCTGAAAGTCACACGACTTTGCCACGATTTTGACTTGACGCAACGCACTGCTGTGCAAATCACATGCAATGTCTGTGTGTTGCGAAATCAGCCATACAGATTGTATGGCTTAATTTGCATTGCATTCGGACCAAAGTCGCACAGGACCCTTTTTTTGGTCCGCACCAGAATCAGATTGCATGGGTATTCACACCTATGCGATCCAAATTATGTCTGAACTGACAGTTCGCACTGCGATATGTGAACTGATCTCGAGGTGTCGTTAACTTTGTATTGACACCCCCAGTGATTCATATATGGCAGTGTGAACTTCATGCGAGTCGAGTGCGATGTGGGAACCCGCAGTGGATTCACAGGGTTCCCGCATCGCATATGTGTGAACCGGCACTTACTGCTTCCTTTGAGAGCATAAGCAATCTGACTCTGACTCCTCTCTTCCTACCCTATATTTTGCAGGCGAGCACCATTTAAATTAAAGCGGAGACATAATCGATTTTGGGCCATCCGCTTGCTCTTGGTCACCTGAAAAAGAAATGGATAGTTACGATTTTTTTGTTTTTTTTTGTTTACTTACCTTGTTATTGAAGAAAAATATACTCACCTTTTTTCCACTTCCTCCCTCTGCGGCAGCGGCCCACGCCGTCACTTCCTCTTTGCATTGATTCCTGGGAGCTGAATGTCATCACTCCCAGGAATCAATGCGCCTGCACCGGCCCCGCTCATCACTTCCGGTGCGGCGCCTCATTCCCTGCTAAACAGCTTCTGGGCATGCCCAGAAGCTGTGCAGGGATTGCAGGCGCATTCTGGGAGAAGAGGACACAGAAGAGGACACGCTGGCTTCAGCTGCCCACATCCGAGATGGCAGCGCTGGAGAAGAAATTTTCAAGGTAAGTATTTCTTCTAAAAGGTAAGTGCGACCAGGGTCAGTACAGAGGCTATCCATTGTACTAGCCCTGACTGTCCCGGGGGTATTTTTATTGAAAAAAAAATTTTGTGGCAGGAACTCCGCTTTAAGAAAGAGAAAAAGCTATACCTATGCTGAAATCCCAATAGCTTGTTCATGTATTTGAACTATCAGGTGCTAAAGGGGTGTGACCAGTGCCATCTTAAGAGCATTAAAGGACCCCGGGCAATGCAGTGCACTGGGGCCCTGCCTACACAATCACCCACCAGAATAAAAATGCAAATTATCGATAAAGCGATATTCATTGGTATAGCAGTGGCAGGGTAATGACAGCTTCCAAGTTCGGCGGCTGGGTTTAGTGAACACACACAGACAGAAGTTAGACTCGACTGTCCTGTGTGTGCCTGTTCCCATAGAGGCGGACAGGCATTCCTGCAGTTGTGGGTTCCCCTTCCATGGCCCAAGTGGCCTGACAGCAGCGCAGAGCCGACAGGCGCTTGCAAGCTTGCTAAGTTTGGCGGCGGGATGCACACGGTAATGGTGACTAATGCTTGGCTGGGATGGGTCGCTGTACAGGTGGGGCCCCTGGGCAACTGTGTGCCCATTCGGTAAGATGGCCCTGGGTGTGACCACATTTAAATTAGGTTGCTTGTGGAAGGCTGAGGTATTTGTTTCCTCCTCTTCTCCTGCCTTGATTGGATGCCTGTTTTGGGCGAGCCTCCCCTACCTCCAGGCGTGGATTCACTCTACCTTGATCCCTTGGTCATTGGGGGACCACCTGACTGAACTGGAGCGAGTACCTATAACTCCCTCTGAGATTACTAATCAATTTTTAACCCACTTGGGCCCTCTTTACAAACACCCCTGAATAAGCCAAAAGGCGAAACGCATTGGGCGGAGTTTTCCGTCCTCTTCACATTCTAGTTTTACTGTAATATACAGCAAATTTGGAAGGTGGGGGATCACCTTTAGTTTGTAGGTGGTGTTATCATGAGTTACCCATTATATGTAATATCATTTTTAGATCTGATTTTACATCATGTGGTCTACGACCAAATTTCTTTTAAATCATTTTATGTTTGTAATTGAATAAAGCAATATTTTTTGTGACATAATTGCCTATTTCGAGTCTTAAGGGCCGTACACACTTGACGGAAATCGGACGAAATATCGATTTTTCTCTCCGATTTTTCTTTCTCTTGCTCAGCGTTCATAACCGTTTTTAGTTGCCAGTGCATAAAATTTCTCGTCCGATTTTTCTTTTTTTTTTGGCACATTTGTTCCTAGACTTCCGGGTTGTCAGCAACTTCAGATCATGCGCGGTCTTTCGTATCCAATTTTTCACAGACGTACTGCATACACATTAAACGAAAATCGGTTGTCTGGGGACGGACGAAAAAAATGTTGGTGTTTGTCCCTCCGTTTTTTTTCGTTGAAAATGTCGGCATCGGCTGCTGAAAGTTGTGTACACACTAGCCGAAAATCGTACAATTTTACCTCAGATGGGAATTTTCGGCAGATTTTCTACTAGTGTGTACCCTGCTTTACAGACCAACACCGTAAAATTCTCCTATTTTTTCATGTTTCTGCATTTTGGAAAGTGGTGCTGACAGGATTGGCCAAGCCATTGTTTTATGGTAAAAGAAATCCTTCCCTGTGATTGGTCAGTAAACTTTCCTGAGTACAGGACCTCCAGCTGGGCTCCAGCGATGCTGTGTGTGTGCTCAAGCTCCCTCACCTGGCGCCACTGCGCATGCGCGCCGCTCAACTCCAGCCCCAGCTCTCTCATTGCGATCCGAGGAGAGAGGGAAAGAGCCGGAGCCGAGGAGGATCGCGATCTGCCCGAGGAGTCTCCGCACTGACAACTGCTGACACCGAGCCACGACCCCCGGCCAGCTAAAGGTAAGAGGAGCCTTCCCGGTCCCCAGCCTGAGCAAGTTGTCGGTGCAGAGAGGACGAGCCGGTCCATGGCACCGGGGGGGACACCAACTCCTGAGCTGTCCCTGCAGCAGATGGGAGATCAGTCCGTCCGGCCGGGGGATTTAATTGTCACATGTCACTGAGTGTCACCGTCTGCGGAGAAAAGTACTAGATGGGATCCGTCAGTTAGAAGAAGAAATCTCCCCCCTGGGGTGTGCTCAGAGCTTAGTACATATAGGGCTCTTCTATGGGTAGAGGATGCCTGGTGCCAGCACCTGGGCTCTGTACATGGGGCACTGGGTATCATTCATCTGATGGGTCCCTTCTGTCTTCTGCATGGTAAACTTTGTTGCATGTGTAAAGAAATATTTATAAATCTAGAAAGTAAAGAATCCAAACCTGCACTCACACTTGTGTACCAGGCGATCATTCCTAAATCATTGCGCCCATATTCAACATAAGGCCCCATCCGCGTTAGCGCGCTGCGACGACATGCGCATTGCAAAGTACTGTGCGCTGCTTGCGATGATGTGATGCGCTGCCATTTATCTCGAATGGCGCCCCAACGAGCCTCGTTCACATGTGCAAATTTCTCGCAAGCAGCGCATTGCAAAGTACTGTGCGCTGCTTGCGATGACGTGATGCGCTGCCATTTATTTAGAATGGCGCCCCAATGAGCCGCGTTCACACGTGCAAATTTCTCGCAAGCAGCACATTGCAAAGTACTGTGCGCTGCTTGCGATGATGTGATGTGGTGTCATTTATTTCCCCCAATGAGCGTCGTTCACATTCAATTTCTGATTGCGTAGCACTGCGCGGCACTAGAAATCACGTTATTCTCCATGGCGCCCCTTCCCATCAATGCAGATCAGCTGCACCTTAGGTACCAGTGCTACTTTGGTGCTGATTCAGCATGATTTTGGCCCACGTAGACTTCAATAGAAAGTGAGTTCAATGCGTTTTAGTATGCTTTTGGCAGAGTTTTATAATATTATTGTAGAATTTAAATCGCACCAACAGTTTGCGCCGCACTTTACAATATAAAGAGAGACAGTACAGTTACAATATATGGAAATTGGGTGGAGAGTAATTATCTATTAGCAAAGTACCAGCACAATCCCCTGTTAGACTTGGTCTATTTTTTACAGTTACAATACAGTAAAATAAAATACAAGAAGGTTGTGTATAAAATCAAATCTCCTTCTACAAAAAAACGCTTGAGCATTAAATTACGCTACGAGACCCTACAAAATCACACTAAAAATGGGATCATGCTTTCTTGCAATGGACATTCTCGAAGACTGAATGTGCACGTTGTGATTATTGATTATAGATTATTGGTTCACTTACAAAAACATGTTCTTGTTGTCTGTGAAGTATTCATTAAATAAAAAAATGGGATCATTCTGCAGCAGGAGTAGGCTGAACCTGGGCTTAGCCAAAGTGGCACCCCAAAAGCAGCAACGTTTTGTGCTTAAAAACTGTACGGTGTATAAAAACACTCCAAAAGATACTTTTTTGTTGCATTTAGGGCAGCCCGTTGAAATGAATGCGTGAAGTGCGGCAATGCACAAATAGAAACACCTATGTGCGACATCTGACATTGCTGCCTGTGACTGGGGGCTAAAGTTACAGCATTAAAAATAAGAATTATTCTGCATGCCAAGAACAGCCCACCCAATTATCATCCTAACACAAGCCTTCTAATGACCTGGGCATCCACTCCAGTTTTAAATACCCACAGATCGCCGCTTACTGGACCGCTAAACTGATAATCCACGGGGATCCCCTGCGTTATTTTCTGTCTTGACGTCAGAGCTTGGAATCTTGCAGCTCTCAGAAAAAGTACAATTCCTAGCCTGGCTTGGCATGCTGCGACTTGTAGTTCCACACTAGCCACAGCAGCGCAGCTTACGCAGTGCTTCCTATAAGACACACTACACTCTCCCCTGTATAACAAACAGAAAATATCTGTTTTGTGCCTGTTAAATATTAATCCCTTCCTAAGTTGAATCATTATGTGTAAAGCACGACTCCGCTATGCTTGGTAAGGATGGATGGACGGTTGGATTGCATGTTGGGGAAGAGATCTTTTTTCATGTCAAGTCTCATATTTATTGGATGAGGGAGTAGCAGGAGTGTCTCAGGTAATTAGGTATACGGTGTGACATATCTCTTGACCAAGGTGTGTGCAGAATCATTTAATTTTAATAGCCCTGGTATGCTGCCCTGTGGAAGAAGAGGAAGGGCATTGAGTTCTCCATCGGAATGTAGCGTGTTAAGCGCACTTTGATGAAGCCTGCTGTGCTGTGTAACCTTTCAAATATTGAGACTGATGTTACACATTTAGCAACTAAGTCTGAAATTAGATTGCTGGAGCTGTGTGTGATCTAGATTCAAAGTGAGACATTTGCCGTGTGCTTCAGGCTTGCTGGGGTTTGAACTGTACAAATGTTCTGGCAATCGCTGCGCCTTAATTCTGCGCTATTTGAAGTTTCAGTCTCTTTAGGTGATGATTAGGAGTTTGTGTGCATGGGGTGTTGTGATGGCAGCGATGTATTCCTTTATATCATCAACAGCAGGGCCAAGAACAAGCACTCGAGTCAAGGGCATTGGGAAGAAATCAAGGGGAGATTGTTAAATAGGAATGTCAGATTGTGGAGGAGACTTCAGATGATGAAAGATAAAGATTTGTCTAAATCAAGTAGAATGTTGTTTGCAGGTATTTTATGTGAACAAGAAGAAGCCCTTAAATAGCAGGTAATAAATTATTTAAATTTAAAATAAAAATATTTGTATGTATAAAATCTTCCACCAGAACGGGGTAATTATTTATTCGTATCCAATATCACATATTAGGGCTGATTTACATTTATGTGTTGCAGCATCGCATGAATTACTGCAATGCACGTTACTTGTGTTGAAACATTGCGCTGCAATTCATATTAAATTGAACTCCAATGCCCTAAGGCAGGTTTTCTCAAACCAGGGTTTCGTGGAGCCCTACGGTTCCTCCTGAGGTTGCTAGGGGTTCCTGGAGCAATGGGCAATGTCTGCCTCCCTGATAAGTTCCCAATGACACCATGGTTCCTTTTAGCTATCTGTAAAGGGGTAATTCTTCCCAATGATGACAAGAGTAAGGAGCATTCTTTCCACTGACTGCAACACTAATGTGTCATGAGTTGTAGATTTTTAATTTATTTTAAATAGAACTCCAATGCCCTAAGGCAGGGTTTCTGAACCAGGGTTCCGTGGAGCCCTAGGGTTCCTCCTGAGGTTGCTAGGGGTTCCTGGAGCAATGGGCAATGTCTGCCTCTCCGATAAGTTCCCAATGACACCATGGTTCCTTTTAGCTATCTGTAAGGGGGTAATTCTTCCCAATGATGACAAGAGTAAGGAGCATTCTTCCCACTGACTGTCACACTAATGTGTCATGAGTTGTAGATTTTTAATTTTTAGCAGGGGTTCTCCAAGACCAGTGGCGGCCCGTCCATTGGGGGCGCAGGGGGGCCACCCCCCCATCCAATGGGTTTTTTTTTTTCTTTTTCTAAGCACGTGATTAGAGCCAGAGGCTCTAATAGGCTTCTGAAAAGGGTGGGCTCGGGGCGCCCTGAGCCCACCCAGTTGTGTGACAATAGAGAATGAATATTCGCTATTGCCACACTGATTCTCCTCCTGGGCAATCAGGAAGTGGGTCCTGAGACCCGTTTCTCCCGATTGCCCGAAAGGAGAAGCCATGCTATTGGCCAAAGAAGCCCACGGAGGAGACTGAGGGGGAAGCCGCCGCCGCTGCCTGCCCAGGGTTAATGAGCCGGCAACTGGGGGAGGTGGGGGGTTAGGTGTGCGGGCTGGAGCTGGTGTGGTCCGGGGGGGTATGGTGTGGTCCGTCTGCCGCCCCCCCCCCCCCGGCCCATGGAGCACCAGCCGCCATTGCCCGAGACCAGAAATTTATTTCAAGGGTTCCTCTGTGTTGAAAAGGTTGAGAGGCAGCGATGTATTCCTTTATATCATCAACAGCATGTGACTGTATACAGTAGGTAGGTACCTACCTCATAAATAAATGCTGTACACAAGTTTTGTTGGGCATTTCTATAGCCTAAAGTAGTGGAGCACAACCGTTTTAACCACATCTGGATCGGAAGGTTTTCCCCCTTAATCACCAGGCCATTTTTTGCAATTCGGCACTGCGTTACTTTAACGGACAGTTGCGCAGTAATGCGACGCTGTACCCAAATAAAATTGATGTCCTTTTTTCTCACAAATAGTGCTTTCTTTTGGTGGTATTTGATCACCTCTTCGATTTTTTTTTTTGCGCTATAAACAAAAAAATAGCGACAATTCTGAAAAAAAATATATATATTTTTCACTTTCTGCTATATAACATTCCCAATTAAAAAAAATTAAAAATCACATTTTTTCATCATTTTAGGCCAATATGTATTCTGCTAAATATTTTTTGTTAAAATCCCAATAAGAGTAGTTTGCGCAAAAGTTATCGTGTCTTCAAACTAGGGGAAAGATTTATGTTATTTTTATTTATTCATTTTTTACTAGTAATGGCGGCAATCAGCGATTTTTAGGGGGACTGCGACATTGCGGCGGACATATCGGACACCTAACTGCCATTTTTGACACTTTTGGGGGGACCAGTGATATGCTACAGTAATCAGTGCTAAAATATGCACTGTTACTGTACTAATGACACCGGCAGGGAAGGGGTTTACACCAGGGACGATCAAAGGGTTAAATGTGTCCCTAGGGTGTGCTTTCTAACTGTGTGGCGGATGTACTTATGGAATGAACACAGGGACCTGTGTTCCTGAATAGGAGGAACACAGGAGCCCTTGGTTCATTGCTGACAGAACAGAGGTCTGCTGTGTTTACAACGGCAGACCGCCGTTCTGTCTCCACAGGAAGCGATTGCAGGTGTCTGGCGGCAATCGCAGCAGCTAGACTCGCAGATCAGCTTCCCCTGTGGCAAATGGGCATGCGCTCCCACTCGCAGCGGTCAGCAAGTGGTTAAAGAGGGTCTCTGATTGTTAGTTTTCCTTTTTTTGAAAGTCCAAGTAATAAAGTATCCCCACTAAAACAGCATAGAAGAAATGGCGTGGTAGACAATAATTTTGAGATGCATTTGTGGTCCCAACCCCCAAGCTTAGCAGCCTGATCTATAGCAGAGACTGTAGACTTTCAGTAAGCCATTATTCTTTGGCATGCTGCAAGACAGGAATGACACATTTACACACAGGCGTAACTAAAACCTTCAGGTCCCCGGTGCAAGAAACCATGAAGGATCCCTTCCCTTCAAGCCTGGGGCTCTTCCCACTGATTCTGGGGCCCTTTACTCTCATTGCGGGGGCCCTTTATTATGGTCCACAAGTCTTGCCGTGGGCCCCCTTCCTGCCATCTTGGGGCCTCCCCTCGGTGGTGGAACACCAGGGCCTGGTTGCAAGTGTGACTTTTGCGATCCTGGAAATTCGACCACTGGAGTCAGTCTTTATTTTTTGGTATTTTATTGTATTATTTCTTATAATTTTATTTTAGTTTTTTACATTGTCACTGACTATGACTCCGTCCATTCAGAAAAGGAAGGAGCTGGTAAATTACATATTTACCGACCCCCTTCCTGGTTCTCTATTGTGACACATCCCCTGCAGCAGCCGGCAGGAAAGGAGAGGGAGCATAGTGGGGGGGGGGGGGGGTTAGACCAAGGGAGCACACAGGGCCCAGAGACAGCAGAACACAAGTGAACTGCAACTACAGGAGGAAAAAGGAGGACAGTGATTTCTCTACATGCTGCCCCCGCCCCCCTCCTATCCAGGTGTACAGGGGAGCCGCACAGGCCCCATGGAACATGGGGTCCGGTTGCAATTGCAACCCCTGTAGTTACGCCCCTGCATTTACACCTGCTTTGCAGACTGAAAAGTGATCTGCATTCGGACTCACCCACATCACCTCCCAAAACTGCTGCAAGTGACTCCCATAGCCTGCCCCGAAACTACAGAGGTTTAAAGCATGATGGGACATGTAGTATCAGGACTGGTAAAGGAAGGAAACAGGAAGTTAGAGAACTTTGAAATTCAGCCAGAAAAAGTGACATCAAAGACACACAAACTTGCATTTTACAGCTAAATAAAGTAAAATACAGATAAAATGAAAGTGGGGTTGTGATTTATTTACATGCACAATGCATCTGCAGTATGCATTTACTAATTACAATATGCAGTTTACTAATTCTTAGATATAATTGCTGCATTCATTTTCTTTTTTAGGCTGTATTTCCTTTATTTTTACCTGGTGATCCAGCCCAGCCAATAAGACTCTTATTGTTCACCTTCATTAAAGGCTAAGTTCACCTTTTATAAAAAAAAAAAAAATATATATATATATAAATAATAACTGCAAATCTTTTTTGCAGGTTAAAAAAGTGCATTGAAATATTTTTTTTTTACATTGCATCCTGTAAAGCATTGCACCAGTAATCAGCAAATTGTAGGTGCAATGCCTGGATCCTGCAGACTCCTAATACACTTTTTTTTTTTTTTATATGGGCAGACAGTTCCTGAATGGCTGGAAGACTCAATGGACTGTGAAAGCGCTCACCAGCACCCTCGCAGTTCATTAGGAACTACTGTATAAGCCATTAGCCACAATGGATAATGGTTTTGGAAAATGTGAATGAAGGACGTGGATGGAGCCCCGCACAGCTGCACTGTTTTCAAATTGTAAAACGTAGCAGGGAGCGCTGGCGGTCAGAGGTGGGTGGATAGGAGCATGGTGTAGCATGTGACATACTCCTAAAGGTGAACTTTCCCTTTATAGCAGGTCAAGTTGTCCTAAAAAAGTGGCAGCAAAAGAGTTGAGACAAACCATTTAATACTGATAGGGGTGCTTAGATTGATCATCTTTTATTGGTTTATGTGAAATATTTATCCCAAAAGAAAAAATAAAAATCTGTTACTGTAACTGCTTGAAAAGTGTGAGCTGGAGTTTGGTTTGTTAGTCAAGTCCATCTAAACCTACTAGCCCATCTACTATCCTCTCCACAGGGGAAAATGCTGCTGTCCATGGGTGTCTCTGTTGCTTCTCCATAGAGTGGGGCCAACCTTATACAGTTTAAATCTTGGGCGAGATTCAAACCATTAATGGGCAGGCTGAATGTACCAAGTTGATTGTTGGACCAACTTGGGTACAACCGGCCTGCTGGATTCACTGGCGATAATCACTGTCTACTCCTGGTGGGGACGGCATCCCGCAACCACTTTTACCCCCCGCCGCCTGGAGAAGACAATGTCTCAGCAGGAGGGATTCCCCTGTCAATACTATCTATGGTTGCAGGAAAGAAATTCACACCGTCCATGGCCTGCCTAAGACACGATGTGTATTGTTAAGACAGGGCTGGATCCTTTAGGTCACAGGTGTCAAACACAAGGCCCGTGGGCTGAATCCGGCCCTCCAGGCCATTTAATGTGGCCCTCACACCTCTCCTACAGCTGCAGAAGAGCTCCAGTCCTCCTCTGGTCCTCCTCTAGATCCTGTACCTTCTGCTTTCCAGCATTGCCTCCAGCTTCTTCCCAGCAGCAGCACAAGGCAATGGGGGTGCACTGTGATGTAAGGGAGGGTGGGGGTCTCAACTTCTGATGGTGGAGAGGCTCCTGACGTCTTATGTAAGGGTAGGGAATGCTCTGGATATCTAGTCTAAAAGATACAACCGACCCTTTTCAGGGCAATCATAATGCTGATGCGGCCCGAGATTAAATTGAGTTTGACACCCCTGCTTTAGGTGAAGAAATTAAAAAAAAACTAAAAAAGAGAACTAATGCAGCCACTAAGCTGCAATATATTACTTTTTGGGGGTTTTAGATACCCCTTAAGACTGGTGACAACTGTCCTCTGGTTGGATGCTATAAGTTTTTGAATGTTATTCTTTTTATTTTCACAAAGTTAATAAATTAAACCCTGGTAAGGATACAATATTATAGTGATATTCTTGGTTTTAATGTATACAATTTATCTTAGGCTGTTTTTCTGTGGTGGGATTTTGGATAATATTTGTTGTTAGTTGTATTATCATGTAGTTTGTTTCATTCCTATAGTGTTTTATTAGGCCGTAATAATATTCCCATGTCTGTCCTTGCTTATTTTATAGTTTAAACCAATCCGCAGACTAACTGGGACAGAGAGCCCCTGCCTAAGGCTTGCTATGATTTTTGAGATCATTTGAAGAATATTTAATAAGAATTCTTTATTAGAAGGATCAGAAGTGAAAGAATGCTATAAAATATTTTGCAGTTGGTTTATGTGATTTGCAGAGTTATAATTGATCATCTTTGCACAGCAGCAGATAACTTTTAGATTGTCATTTCTCTGTACTCTAAGCGATGGTTTGTCGGAATAGCAATTCTTGTAAAACATTGCCTGCACAGAATATATTTTAAACAAGTTTCAACCAATAGACTCTATTGTGATTGTTCATTATCAACTGTACCTAGCACATAGAGTGTTGTGATTGTCAGCCAGCCTTATGATTAGGCGCTTCTTGTGAAAAGTGCCAAGGCTCTTTTCATCACGCCGCTGTTTGTAACCATTTGATTCTAAAAAAATCTTGGTCACCTGGAAGTCCATGTGCATCTTGGATTGTTAGAATTCAGTGTAGCCGACTGGGACCTAACATGAGGCCAGGGTGGTAGTGAGTTGCTTTCCCAAGCAAAAGTTGTTTCTTCTTAAATATGTCATTCTATTCAAGTTTTTTTTGCCCAAGTTTTTGAAAATTTGTGTGTACTGTATATGACCAGCCTTAGGCTAAAGATATAATTGCTTCATTGTGCTTATTTTTTTATGCAATATACAGTATCTCACAAAAATGAGCACACCCCTCACATTTTTTTAAATATTTTATTAAATCTTTTCATGTGACAACACTGAAGAAATGACACTTTGCTGCAATGTAAAGTAGTGAGTGTACAGCTTGTATAACAGTGTAAATTTGCTGTCCCCTCAAAAAAACTCAGCACACAGCCATTAATATCTAAACCACTGGCAAGAAAAGTGAGTACACCCCTAAGTAAAGATGTCTAAATCGGGGCCCAATGAGCCATTTTTCCTTCCCTGGTGTCATGTGACTCGTTAGTGTTACAAGGTGTGTCAAATTTGGTGTTATCACTCTCACTCTCTCATACTGGTCACTGGAAGTTCAACATGGCACCTCATGGGAAAGAACTCTCTGAGGATCTGAAAAAAAGAATTGTTACTCTACATAAAGATGGCCTAGGCTATAAGAAGATTGCCAAGACCCTGAAACTGAGCTGCAGCACGGTGGCCAAGACCATACAGAGGTTTAACAGGACAGGTTCCACTCAGAACAGGCCTCGCCAGAAGTTGAGTGCACGTGCTCAGCGTCATATTCGGAGGTTGTCTTTGGGAATTAGACGTATGAGTGCGGCCAGCGTTGCTGCAAAGGTTGAAGGGGTGGGGGGTAAGCCTGTCAGTGCTCAGACCATACACCGCACACTGCATCAAATTGGTCTGCATGGCTGTCATCCCAGGAGGAAGCCTCTTCTAAAGATGATGCACAAGAAAGCCTGCAACAGTTTGCTGAAGACAAGCAGACTAAGGACATGGATTACTGGAACCATGTCCTGTGGTCTGATGAGACCAAGATAAATTTATTTGGTTCAGATGGTGTCAAGCGTGTGTGACAGCAACCAGGTGAGGAGTGCAAAGACAAGTGTGTCTTGCCTACAGTCAAGCATGGTGGTGGGAGTGTCATGGTCTGGGGCTGCATGAGTGCTGCCAGCACTGGGGAGCTACAGTTCATTGAGGGAACCATGAATGCCAATATGTACTGTGACATAGTGAAGAAGAGTATGATTCCCTCCCTTCGGGGACTGGGCCGCAGGGCAGTATTCCAACATGATAACGACCCCAAACACACCTCCAAGATGACCATTGCCTTGCTAAAGAAGCTGAGTGTAAAGGTGATGGGCTGCCCAAGTATGTCTCCAGACCTGAACCCTATTGAGCATCTTTGGGGCACCCTCAAACAGAAGGTGAAGGAGCGCAAGGTCTCTAACATCCACCAGCTCCATGATGTCATCACGGAGGATTGAAAGAGGACTCCAGTGGCAATCTGTAAAGCTCTGGTGAACTCCATGACCAAGAGGGTAAAAGCAGTGCTGGAAAATAATGGTGACCACACAAAATATTGACACTTTGGGCCCAATTTGGACATTTTTACTTAGGGGTGTATTCACTTTTGTTGCCAGTGGTTTAGACATTATTGGCTGTGTGTTGAGTTATTTTTAGGGGACAGCAAATTTACACTGTTATATAAGCTGTACACTCACTACTTTACATTGTAGCAAAGTGTAATTTCTTCAGTGTAGTCACATGAAAAGATATAATAAAATATTTACAAAAATGTGAGGGGTGTACTTACTTTTGGGAGATACAGTATACTGTATAAATACTTCAGTGTTCATAAACAGGTAGCAGGCACGTGCTTTAAAACTAAAAGTGTCTCCATTGAAAGACCATTGCCCTATTGATGTTCTGGTGACAAGTCAAAATTGTGGACAGCGGTCACCAAGACAAATAGAGAGAGTAAAGTGGGGTACACACTATAAGAAAATCAGGCAAACGATCGACCAATTTTCCTTGCTGTTTCACAGCAAATCGGAACCGATGAACAAGAATGTGTACGAAAATTCTTGTACGACAAAGGTTTTTTTTTTTTTTGTTTATTATTTCTGATCGTGCGGAGTTTCTTTTCTGATTTTGTTGTACAAAAATCGTACGAAAACGAAAATCGTTTGTTTTTTTCCGTAAGAGAAACATTTTGGAGTTTGTCCCTTTGAAAAGTTTAATATGAAAATTCTGAATTGGCTGTAGAAATTTGTGTACACATTATACGAAAATCTTCCGAAAATTCTTTGGACGAAAATGTTCACCCGATTTTCTTATATTGTGTACTAGCCATAAATCTTGCGACATAGATAGATATAAAATTCTGTCTAAAATAGGGTTTTGGATTCAAAGTTTTTAAAGAATATGTTACCCCAACATTTCACATTCCTGATCAGACTTGTCCCTCCCCTTTAGTGGGAAACTCAGTGTACTGCTGCTTCTCCTCCCTCAGCTCTTATGCAGCCTAGAACCAAGGGTATGTGATCACTTATAAAATAGGGGAAAAAAGGTATTTAGGATATTTTTAGATCTTTACACAAATAATTTGCCTTTCTTTTCTATTTTAAACTGAATGGGTTGTTTTTCAAGGGGAGGGTTTACCTATGCTTTAAAATTGATATTGTTCAACGTAAATAAAACATACTACTGGTTTACAAAAAAAAAAAAAAATACCCATATATAATGGAAAAAGGTTTCAGACTCCTGGACCAATGATTAAAACCTGAAAGAAGTTCTATTCCATTACTATTCTTTCCAAAAAAACAAAACAAAAGAAAGCCTGTATATAAATTCAAACCTTTATTTACTCATTTTTAAGTGGGGATGGGGTGAGATATATGGAGTTTAGGCGGTAAAAAATGTTGTTTTTTTATTTTTTTTAAAAGACAAGATTGAGTGCAAAGTTTTGTACTGTGTAGTATCCCAAAACAACCAATCATAAATCATTTCTGATCTGAGAACAGTGAAATTACATCTGATTGATTATATCACACCTGGATCCACTTTAGCTACTCTTTGGCAAACACACCATTACAGGAAAATGATGAATATATATTGTTGTGCACAGGTTCATAGGAATAAAAATATTTTTTTTTCCTTATTCTATTTTTATTATTTCTTTTATTTCTCTTCTTTTTTTCTAAGCATAAAATATGTATTCAGTAATTTCATTTTGAGCAAACAATATATAAGTTGCAGTCCAGTGAACCTTTATTGACTGCACCAATAGCTGCCTCTCTCTACTCAGTGTACTTGGTGTTATTGTTCTATAAAAAGTCGCTCAGCTTTCCAGCAAATGCAGTTATGATTCCTGCTCTGAATGTGATGTTGAATAAATAAACTCTGTGATAATATCCAGAAAGGGTTTCCTGATCCTTTGTGGGATCGCCTGTTTATATACCACCAGTGCTCTCTAAGGGGTCTACTGTATATTGATTATGCCTTCCAGGCATGTTCCTACTGTATTCTGATCCTCCAGTCTATACATCTAAAGTAAAGGCTACACATAAGTATACATAAAACCAGTGCTTCCCATTCCTCCTACTTATGCTAAATAATGCTGATAAAAGGATCTGTGTAAATATCTTTTTTTCAATCCCCTCCAGTCTGGCCACGTAATGTAGAAACTCCAGCTCCCCTGCTTCATAGACACCGATGAGACTGAATTCCAGGAGCCATGACATCAGCCACCGGCTTCCATTGGTCATCCTTTTGTCAGTGTTCCCTCATCTCCCCAGCAGCCGCTCAATATGACACAGGGAAGCCAAAGCTTTTCCATCACATGGCCAGACTGAAGTGAAAAAACGTACTTACACAGATCCTTTACCAGCTCTAGACAGCATAGGTGGGAGCAAGGGGGAACAGGTGAGTTTAGGCATTTTTATATGCAGCCTTTACTTCAACTTTAAAGTGGTTCTTAAGGGTCATTGTTTTTTACCTTCATACTGGCCTCCAGCCCCCCAAAATACTTACCTGAACCTGATCTTCCTCCAGCCCTGTGCACAAGAACTTGGGCTCTCTAGGGACTCTCCCTCCTCATTGGCTGAGCTGCTGTCAATCACAGCTAGTGAGCCAATGAGGGGAGAGAGGGGCAAGGCCAAGCCACAGCTCTGTGTGTGAATGGACATGCAGATCAGTGGCTTGGGTGCAAGCCTGCTCGGGTGCCCCTATAACTAACTGATTGCTCTGGGGTCACTCGGCAGGAGGGAGGGGCCAGGAGCTCCAGCGAGGGACCCAAGAAGAGAGGGATTTGAGCTGCTCTGTTCAAAACCACTGCACAGAGCAGGAAACTATGACATGTTTATTATTATTTAGTACATAAGTATTCATAGCCTTTGCTCAATACTTTGTTGAAGCACCTTTGGCACCAATTACAGCCTCAAGTCTTTTTGAGTATGATGCTACAAGCTTTTTTGATTGGGAGCGTCGGTGCACAACCATTTTCAGATCTCTCCAGGATTGTTCAATCAGGTTCAAGTCTGGGCTCTGGCTGGGCCACTCAAGGACATTCACAGAGCTGTCCCTTATACACTCATTTGTTATCTTGGCTGTGTGCTTAGTGTCATTGTCCTGTTGGAAGATGAACCTTTGCCCCAGTCTGAGGTCCAGAGCACTCTGGAACAGGTTTTCATCAAGGATGTCGCTGCACATTGCTGCATTTCCCTCAATCCTGACTAGTCTCCCAGTTTCTGCTGCTGAAAAACATCCCCACAGCATGATTCGCCCACCACCATGCTTCACTTTAGGGATGGTATTAGCCAGGTGCTGAGCAGTGCCTGGATTCCTGCAGACATGACGCTTGCCATTCAGGCCATTCAGTAGTTCAATCTTTGTTTCATCAGACCAGAAGATTTTGTTTCTCCTGGTCTGGGAGTCCTTTACGTGCCTTTCTGCAATCTCCGGGCAGGCTGCCATGTGCCTTTTACTGAGGATTGGCTTCCATCTGGCCACTCTACCATACAGGCCTGATTGGTGGAGTGCTGCAGAGATAGTTGTTCTTCTGGAAGGTTCTCCTCTCCACAGAGAAACCCCCGAAGCCCTGTCAGAGTAACCATTGGTTTCTTGGTCACCTCCCTGACTAAGGCCCTTCTCCTCCAAACACTCAGTTTGGCCAGCTCTAGGAAGAGTCCTGGTAGTTCCAAACTTCTTCCACTCATGGATGATGGAGGCCACCGTGCTCATTGGAACCTCCAATGCTGCAGAACTTTTTCTGTACCCTTCCCCAGATCTGTGCCTCGATACAATCCTGTCTCTAAGATCTACAGAAAATTTCTTGGACTTCATGGCTTGGTTTGTGCTCTGACATGCACTGTTAACTGTGGGACCATATGTAGACATGTGTGTGCCTTTAAAAATCATGTCCAATCAACTGAATTTACCACAGGTGGACTCCAGTCAAGTTGTAGAAACATCTCAATAATGATTAGTGGAAACAGGATACACCTGAGCTCAATTTTTAGTGTCATGGCAAAGGCTGTGAATACTTATGTTCATTTTTTATTTTGAATAAATTTGCAAAGATTTCAAACAAACTTTTTTCACGTTGTCATTATGAGGTATTGTTTGTAGAATTTTGAGGAAAATAATTAATCTAATCCATTTTGGTTATAAGACTGTAACATAACAAAATGTGGAAAACGTGAATACTTTCTGGATGCACTGTAGTGTCTTAGACAATGGTTATGAACTCCCCAGAATGAGTCAATGTATGAAAGGTTGAATAATCCAAAGTGCAATTACAACTATGCATGTGCTATCATTGGGGATATTACCAGGATAAAGTCATGCTGATGTTTTGCTGGTACCCACAGCTTTTTCAAGGGATTGAGTTGAACTTTCTTGTCATCCATTAAATACAGCTCCAATCCAATCAGAACGCTCCTTCATTAACCACTTCAGCCCTGAAAGATTTTACCCCCTTAATGACCAGGCCATTTTTGCGATTCGGCACTGCGTTGCTTTAACTGAAAATTGTGCGGTCGTAAGATGCTGTACCCAAATACAATTGATGTCCTTTTTTCCCACAAATAGAGCTTTCTTTTGGTGGTACATGATCACCTCTGTGATTTTTCGTTTTTGCGCTATAGACAGAAAAAGAGCGACAATTTTGAAAAAACACCAATATTTTCTACTTTCTGCTCTAAAAGATTCCCGATAATTTTTTTTTTAAAAATCAAATTTTTATATCGGTTTAGGCCAATTTGTATTCTACTACGATTGTGCAAAAGTTATAGCGTTTACAAACTACGGGATAGATTTATGGACTTTTTATTTATTTTTTAAATTAGTAATGGCGGCGATCAGCGATTTTTATCGGGACTGCGACATTGCGGTGGACAGATGGAACCCCTAATTGACATTTTTGACACTTATTGGGGACCAGTGACATAAATACAGTAATCAGTGCTAAATAATTTGCACTGTAACTGTATAAATGACACTGGCAGGGAAGGGCTTGAAGGGGTGATCAAGGAGTTAGATGTGCGTACTAACTGTGGGGGGAAGGATTGAACAGAGGCAGAGAGAGATCAGTGATCACACAATCTTTCCCTGCCTCTCTGACAGGAGAGCTGTCTTGCATTGTTTACATACCAGACAGCTCTCCTGTCAGTACTGCCGAAGATCGTGGGAGGCCGGCGGCTATTGAGCCCGCTCTTCCTGCTATGCTTAATCACAGTGGGAGCGCGGCTCCGGTGGCGCACGTGCTGCCAGAACCGCGTGACGTATTCATGTAGATCTAAGTGATTATGCACAGCTGAGCCGCCCTGCTGCAGTAAATCTGCGCGGGGCGGTCAGCAAGTGGTTAATAGCAAACACAGAAGAACCTGACTGTTTCACATTATTATAAAGTATGATGCTAACAGAAATCACATCTCTACAATACAACAATAAATACTGTATAGACATCAGTTTGATCACCTTGAGTTATGGCACTTATTCTCATTTCAAGAGCTTATCCTACTGTGTACAAGTCTTTGGAGTGAAATGCTTCTTGTGAACTTGTGTTATCATTACACATTATTGATGTGTGCATGAAAAACATTGACCATTGCTGGATAAAGAGCGAACGAAATAATTGAACAATAAAGATAGCTCTGATTCCTGTGTCAGTTGATCTTTTCAAAGTCACGATGTTGGCAGCAGTGAAGTGCGGTTTGTTTACTGGATGTGGTTTGGTCAATCAGTTAAGCTGTACAGTAGATCCAAGACAAAGGCGGGTATTTATAGAAAAACGCTTACTCTTGACAAGCCACATTACTTTATATCCCATGGATGGTAATTCATCCTAATTGTGAGATCTGCTAATTTAGTATCACACCCTCATTTTCCACTTCTCATATATCACACACCAGTGTTACTATTATGCTGTGAACATGTCACTGGAAAATGATGATTAGATTATACAGTATATCTTCTTGTTATGAAGGATGTGTTTATGAGATATCCTATGCAAGTATATACATATGGTTATGCTAAGCAATAATAGAAAACCTTGATGTCACCTTTGACATTTGAGGATACATCAGCAGTTCATTCCACAATTATCCACTTTAAAGGGATCATCAAGAAATGAGTGCTTGATAATGCAGCCGTTTACTAACTAGATAAAGGAACATGTTTCCTCTGAGTCTGTGAGAGTCCTACGCAATGTTACAGTAGAACACAGAATTCACAGTGGGCGCAGTTGCACCATATTGAATAATTATCTGTAGGTTCCAGGCACAGATCAGTGGCAAGAGCTCTGACTACGTGCAGTTTCTTCACAGATTTCTGCAAAAGCATTTGAAATGAAAATGAAATCTTTTCCCTCTGCAGATTTGCTTGTTTAAGATGCCTGCTGTCACTTTCGGGACAAGGCCAACCAGTGCCTAGGGCAACGATGTCAAACTGTGCCCCCCCCCCTCCCTTAAGGTTAGGGTCAGTGTGCCTGTCCCTGCCATAAACCATTGCCCCCAGGGCAGCCACCCCTCCTGCCCACCCCTTGTCCCGGCCCTGCCTGCTGTACACCCTGTCCCACTATCAAAGGCCTCTAAAACTTGTGTGCATGTTGGAACGTGCGAGGGGGCGAAACACACCCCTTCTATGTCCATATGGTAGTCTAAGGCTAATGACACATAGGTGAAGGTGCCTACTAGATATCTTGTCCTTGGCAATTTTTCAAACTCCTCAGGGGCCGGATCGCTAATGTGGGGAACACACTATAAGAAAATTGGGCGAACGATCGTCCCATTTTCCTTGTTTCACAGCAAATCCGAACCGATGAACTAAAATTTGTACACAAATTTACAATCAGTTAAAGAAACTCGCTGTGTTCTTTACTGTTCACTCACCGCCAGGGCTCTGCTGCCATCAGGTCTGTTCCTCAGTGCTGCCGCGGCGCCTACACTTAGTAATGGTCCAGGGCGGCTGCACAGCACAAGCGGCGGCGGGACTCGGGAGAGGGAGACTAAGTAGGGAAACCAGTGGCCGGGCGCACTAAGTGGCAGTGCACTCTTGGTGGCTGCCTAATTTGCCTTAGTGGTAGCCTCGGCCCTGTCTCTATGCCACAGCTTTTGAAGTGCAACTTGTTCAGTCCAGCATACACTTCCAGCATCCAGACTGAAGCTTAGTGCAAGGATGCTTCAACTTTATCATGCATGCATAGGAGTTGCATCACTACAGAACAGCCTATTGATGAAGAAATCAGGAGAAGTTTCAAGAAAGATATCGCTGACGGCTGTGGAGCAACAAGGGAGAATGTAGCGCTGATTTCGGGGAACAAGGCAACCTAGAGGGAAATTTGGCCTAAATTGCAAGTGCTTTCCTCCTCTCCTATCCTCTAGTTCTGCTTCAAGAGCTGAAAGTCGGTATTTGCATATTAGGAAATCTGGGGTTGGGGGCTTTCAGTTCTTAAGCCAGCCATAACGGATCAAATGTTGGCTTCTTCAGCAGGCACTGGAGAATTTCAATCCATGTATGGACAGGGTTGTTGTACAGATCGACTTCTGCCTTTTGTGTTTTTGCCACTCGATCAGAAGTGCAGGCTGTAGCTGGCAGCTCTGATCGGTGTATTCTGATGGAGGGGAAGTGTCCCTGATGTCAGAATACAGTAGCTCAGCAGGGAGGATTCTACACCCAATGTGTGGATAGGGGAATCAAGTCTTTTTTTTGTTTGTTCAACCCGTTAAAAAAAAAAAAGACACCACAAGCAAACCACAGAGTTTCTCATACTTATTGTTTCATAATGTTCTATTTCTCTTTTTCTGTACTGTCTGTACCGATTATGTTAGATTATTCACCAATGTTCTTGTTAGAATTTTGCAAACAGGGGGAAAGCAGACATGATCAGAAATAAATGCCTACAATTAAAGTGGTTGTAAAGGCTGAAGATTTTTTTCCCGTCATGCACCCCATTCATAAAAGTAAAAAAGCTTCTCTATACATCAGCCCCCCCATAATACTTACCTGAGCCCCATCGCGATTCAGCGATGTGCACAAGAGCCCCGGACTCTCCCTCCTCATTGAAGGAGACACAGTCAGTGAGCCAATGAGGAAAGAGAGGGGGGGCTGAGCCACAGCTCTGTGTGTGAATGGACAGGCAGAGCTGCGGCTTGGAAGCGAGCCTGCTCAGGTGCCCCCATTGCAAGCTGCTTTCTCTGGGGGGTATTTGGCAGGAGGGAGGGGCCAGGGGCTCTGGCAGGGGACCCAAAAAAAGGAGGATCAAGGCTGCTCTGTGCAAAACTGCTGCACAGAGCAGGTAAGTATGACATGTTTGTTATTTTTAAAAGAATGTGACTTTAATTTCACTTTATTTAGTAGCAGATGGGTGATAGAAGTGTGGTAAACGGTAGGTTTAGTAACACCCAACTGTAAAATTTAAAGCTGAACTCCAGTCTTAACCTTCCGCCATGTACAGTTGTACAGACTTTTTCCCTATACTGCAATTGGTTTTCACAGTGTGCATTAGAAGATATAGAGCCCATCTCATTTCCTGATGGATGAAGTCCATTGTCATTTAGAGCATACCTTCCCAGCTTTATTGTTTCTAGCCCATCCCTTTAAATCCTTGGATTTCAATCAGAGTCTAAGCATCGCATGTGGGCATTACGTAGAGCAGTCTGCATGCCAATGGAGCCTGTCTAGGATCACCCACTCCCAGACTAAAATCCACCCATGAAATCTGCATAACTCCTTCTAGGAGCTATACCAGGGATTCTATCAAGCCTGGCAGCTCTCAAAAAGTAACTGAGGCAGGGTGCTGTGATGTTTTCAAGACGTGTAATATGTACAGCATCCTGCTAGCCCCTCCCACCAGCCATGATCTGCCTGTATTGCATTGAGAAACACAGAAACAGAATGATGACACCACTCAATCTAAAATAAGGTATGTAATGAAAATAATAAAGTTTTATTTAAAAATTTTATTAGCATATAAGGAAAGAAAGGCGCCTCTAAGTGCAGTATTAAAAGGATTTATTATTTAATGCAAGGGATTAAAAACACTTACAAGATGGCAGAGATAACAGGCATGTAATAAATGTCCTCTTTTGGTTCGCTGTATCCTCTGTCTGCCGGGTGAGGGAGGATGAGAGAGCCGTCCTGCAGCTGTCTGGATTCCTTGGTGACGTGGAGGAAGGAGGAAGCGGAGAGGCAGATGGCCGCCCGGGTTCCAGAAGCAAGCAGAAACACACACGGCCGATATGGCTGTAGGTGAAGGCGGTGGGTAGTAACGCGTTTCGGAGCATGCACGGCTCCTTTGTCAGACGTGTTAGCATGTCAGTGGGGGACAGGGGAGAGAGGAATCCGGGAAGGCAAAGTATAAGCATAATAAATTCCAGCTTTAAACTAAAACAAATACCGTGTGGATATCATCTATTGAATTAAAGATAGCTTTTGCATTGACTAAAGTTTTCTTTTATAGCCTAACACCAGCCAAAACTTATTTTATTGTAGATAGAGTGAGGTCGGGGCCTCTGTCAGGATGTTATTCATCCTCATTTGAGAGATATCCCTATACTGCTGCCTTAGTAGCATCCAATCCCACCTGACACGCAGGATGTGCCCAAACAGGAAATAAGGGAAATTCTCCATTATGGAGATACAAATAGCAATATAACACTTTATTTACCAATAACATTTGTATGAGGAAGTGAAAGAAAATATAAGGACATTTTTACAACATGGACACATATGGCAATAAAAGCCTTACAAGAAAAAATGGCTAGCCTTAGGCTTTAACAATTGCTTTTGCAGTTTGCAGGCTATTTGATCAACGAGTTTAAAAGAACATTTGAATGATTATATTTGGAGGTCAAATAGTTGAGCAGCCATTGACTGAATAATATTATGTTAAAATCTCCAATATGCTGGGTGCTCTGCTTTAACTAATATACATTGATAATTTAGAAATATGAATGACACGTCTAAAATTTATACCCCCTCATCCGCCCAATGTATAAATATTTTATATAAAAAATACCAAAATGTGCTCATTAAGAAATAAAATCCATAACATTTTTCATTCTTTCAGTTCTGTTTTACACACATATCTTGTACAATCTTGAATGTCCAGTGAATAGCACTTCTGATTCCCATATCCGTGATTCACAATCTGTAGCGCCAAAATCAATCCAAAATCCTCTTGTGCCAATTTCCTACATGGTTCTCCTCATACCCCAGATCCAACTGACCTCTTTTTACAAATACAATTATACAGTAACTGTTTGTTATATTCCTGTTGTCTCCCTTAAGGGGTCATTCTCAATATGACTACCTTCTATTGATCCAACTCATTATTCAGTGCAACATATCATAAAGGAATTAGAATCAGCATAGTATAAAAGGATTTACTAATGTATTTATTAAAAGCAATCCATTTAGATGGTGCAATGCCAGGACTAGTAGGCTGTATACACAAGAAAGATTGGTTTTAGGTGTTCCCTAACTATTATTGTATATAAGGTGTGGGGGATTGCTGGGCATATTGGAGATTTCATTATAATATTACTAGTGGCATTAAGTACAGCTGTTATATATAATTTATGACAGTGGTTCTCAACCTTTTCAAAACCGGGGCCTGGTAAATTCTTCCAAAAACTTTTATGCTCCAACAGTAAAACATAAAGAATATACTCACAATAAAAGCTGGGTGTTACTGTGGAGGGGATGGAGGTTGTGGAGTTTGTTTGGAGACTCTGTAGTAGATTTGGTGGCCCTGTAGGCGATGAGATTTCTGGAGGAAGCTGGGGAGCACTGTGGGACACTGTTGAAGTTTGGGGGCACTACGGAGGGCTTGAGACTATGTAGGAGGCTGGTTGGCACTGTGGGAGGTTGGGGGCTTTCAAGGGGCCTGAGGGTGCTGTGGGAGGTTGTGGAGTAGTATGGGAGGTGGGGGACACTAGGGGAGCTGGGATGCACTGTGGAAGGGTAAGGGACCTGCAGGTGGCTAGAGGCCAGGGAGATGGGAGGCGGTAAATGACTGCTATAGACAGTCTTCATGATCAGTTTAATATTGTGATGTTTCCTTTCTGAGTTTGAGTTGTCAGTCATTTTCGAGAAGTTGCCTTGTAAACATAAAATAGTTTTTGCAGATAGGCTTTGGACCACGTGATTTAGAATCCATTAGGAGTACCACCTTTCTAAGTGCTTGCAAAGAAGTCCTTTCAAGAGCCTGCCCAAGCCCCATCTGCATCAGGCTTCATTCAGGCTGAGCTCAGTGCAATGTACTTGAATATTTCCATTCAGATGCTTTATTCAGGGCTCAGCTAGATATCTAAGCACACATATACACAGGGAAACTATTGATACTGCAAGTGGCCGATGGGAGGGGTCCTCTAATTGTACTGTGTAAAACTCTATGAAGGTAAGGTAACTATGCTTATGAAGGGCCTGAATCTATGTAGTTGACATCATACCAACCAATACAATTTCCATTCTCCCACAGTCATTTCCCAGTGCAAATCTGAACTTGATTGAATATTGGGAATTGCCTTCAACAATACTTATTTCCCTTAGCGAGTTACATAGTTTTTTTTTTCTGGTTCAAATGTTTTAATAAAGTTAAAGAAGAAACATACATAGGAAAAAGACAAAAGAGAATTAGCCCTGAAAGGGGACAAAATAGGGTATACGATGGTGCAGTCCAATGACAGGGACACAGCCCACAGTTAACATAAAACATCTAGAAAGATACACAAATGAAAACTACACAGCAAAAAAATTTGAATATATTCAAAAAATATCACAGGTGTCCAACAAAGTAATAGGACTGAAAATCAACTTAGTATCGGAACCAAGTAAGTAATAACAAATGAAAGGAAACTCAAGATGAACCTGCTCTAAAAGAGAGCAGAACATTGGACACTAGGAAACCTAAGAATAAAAGAGTGGGAAGCAGAGGAGTGACTACTGTATGCAATTAAAACTTGGGTCTGGTGGGACATATAGTATGTGGCTGGCATCCTGTCAAGTCAAATTGTACAGACGGGTCAATACTAATAAGGGAGACCCGTGGGAAGGGAAAGCTAGTTTTATAAAGATAAAGGAGGGGAGAAAAAGGGGGTGAGAAAGGAGTGGATCAGGCAAGACAGAAAGGGGAAGAGGAAGGTAGATGCGGAAAATAAAAGCCAGCACTGAGGTTGGGGGGGGCTCATAGACTGTGTGGAGGCAATTCAGGGAGAAAGTAATGTGTTATCGAAGTCGGCAGAGAGGTAGTGATCCACCCAAGGTTTTCACAAGCGCTCATATTTCTTAACCCTGTCTAGGAGGACTGCTTCAACCTTGGCATGTATCATGGCCCTGGTAACTCTATTCTTAGTTTCTGTGGCCCTGTAGGCGATGAGATTTCTGGAGGATGCTTAGTTGAGAGTTACATAGTTTTATACATTTTGCTTAGGTGTTGTCATATCTGGAAGAACTGTCCTATCTTGATTTACCAGAAGGTGGCATTGCAGATAAATTGTGGAATTACAATGCCTGGTGAGCAAATTAAAATTATTCCATTAATTGTCCTTTTATATTTCTTTAATTTGCTTACATATATAGACAGTGGCCAAAGAGTACATAAAGTATAACCAAAGGCATGCCTTTTTTCAGTTTTATAGAGTGGAGGTTTTTATTGCTGACCCCCATTAGGTGTAATGTTCCGGTACCTTTGGTACCCTAAATTACACTTTCCACAAGTGTATGCGCCCTACCATTTACTTTTGGAAAGGTGCGCATACACCTTTAAGACTGGAGCTGTCATCACTCAGCGCCGGACTAGATGGCTATTTAAGGCGTCGGTTCTCACTCACATGTGTTCGTTCAAACACCCTTATCTGGATGCTAACCTTGCTTGAAGCTTCCATGCTTGCAAGCTTACTTCGCTGACGGAACCTCGCTGCGCTGATCCCTGTATCCCACTACTGGATCATCCGCCTCTCCTGAACCACCCTTCGGCTGTATCGCTAATAGTGCTAAGTACCCCGCAGGGGAATTCTCTATAAACTTATACTAAGCTTACACTATCTAGCTCTGCATAGTAGAGACTGTTTACCACATCTGCATAAACTAGATTGCTAGCTCTTGAGACTACTGCTACTTTTCTGCACTGGGTTGATCTCTTTTGTATGTCCACCTGCTATTCTATCATCTGCTATCATACAACATTGCTAAACCTTCCTGCATCCATCTGCTACTGTCTCACCTTCAAGTGTCTATCACCTACCACCTCCACTCAACCTATCCCTCAACCTTCATCATTGTGTTACCACATGCATAAAGTCACTCTAAGAACCAGCTTGCTAATTGTGTGTATTTACTGGCTGAAATAAGACCTTCGACACATGATGAGTCATTGAGGTTGGGAATGGTATCTCAGCATATCTCTTACATGGCTACTGACGTGGAACTATTTCTGCAGCTGAAAATCCACACCATATAAAAAACGCAGGAGCGTTACAGATTGAACGAACCTAAAAATGGATTCAGCAGAAATAGTTCCAGAAATAACCACTCAGGTGACACAATTAAAACAGCAAGTATCTGCGTTAATACACGCACTTGCTGAATTAAAAGAAGACAATCAGGCTCTGTCGCAGCAGGTAATTAGACTGACACAACTTACCTCTGCTCAGTCCCCTGAACCCAAGATAAATCCCCCTTTTGTATTTACAGGCGATTGCAAAAAATTTCGCGAATTTAAAAACGCATGTGAGTTACTTTTTTTGCTAAAACCTCGAACCTACCTTACTGATCACATTAAGGTTTGTACTATTATTTCTTACCTATCAAGCGATCCTCGAGCCTGGGCAGATTCTCTTTTTGAGAAAAACGACCAGCTTCTCAACTCCTATGCCTTGTTCCTGGCAGAGCTCACTAGCCTATATGATGACCCCAATAGGCAGAGTACTGCTGATCTTCAGTTAAGATCCTTGAAACAAGGAAGGAGGCCTGTGGAAGACTTTGTTGCAGAGTTCAAGAGATGGACCCTTGATTCAGAATGGAATGATGCATCTCTGAAAACCCAATTTAGGCTTGGCCTATCAGAAGCCGTTAAGGACGAGCTCGCCCGAGCGGATCTGCCAAAAACCCTGGATGCATTAATACAACTCAGTATTACCATAGATAGAAGACTACGAGAAAGAAAGGCTGAGAAAATGGGAATGCCATTATCCGTTTCCTCTCGGAGTCTGGCCGTTCCTATGGAGGTAGGAACCATACGCCCACCGCTATCAACTATGGAAAAAGCCAAAAGATGAAATGAAAATCTCTGCTTGTACTGTGTATCCCCGGATCACAAGATAAACGTCTGTCCCCTAGTCAACAAAAAGAAGGGTGAGTGTTCACATGTCTCTCTAGGAGGATTGACAACTTCATTCACTAACCCCTACATTTCTGTTTTTTTGACATTACAGTGGGACCAGAACAGGATTACTACTAAGGCCATGATTGACACAGGATCTTGTGGAAATTATATGGATATATGTTTTGCTGCTTTAAATAAAATTCCTATTATTTCTAAACTCAAACCTGTCTCAGTAAGTCTTATTACCGGTGTTCCGTTATCCTCTGGTCCGATCACCGATCAGACACAAGCACTTCTAGTCACTATTAACGAGTCTCATAGGGAGACTTCTACCTTCGATTTAATACCATCACCCCACTTTCCCATTGTGTTGGGACTTCCCTGGTTGCACACACACCAACCAACCATAGATTGGAAGAAACGGTCCTTGACCTTCCCTTCTTGTTATTGCGAGGAAACGTGTAACCTCCCGTTTTCCGGGAAGATTCTGTCTGTGGTGACAGATGAGATTGCACCACTATGTTATCAGGATCTTTCTGAGGTTTTTCTTGAGAAAAATGCTCAAGCATTACCTCCTCATCGAGACTATGATTGTAGCATTGATGTACTCCCAAATAGCAAATTGCCGTTCGGTCATGTTTATCCTCTTTCACAGGATGAACTTGCCCATCTCAAAACCTATTTGGATGAGAACTTGGAAAAAGGTTTTATTAGACCTTCCACTTCTTCCACAGCAGCAGGACTCTTTTTTGTTCGCAATAAAGATTCAAGTCTCAGACCTATCATCGACTACAGGAAATTGAATGCTATCACAATAAAAGATCGCTATCCTCTACCGCTTATCCCTGAGCTCATTGAGCAGGTGCGTGGAGCTACCTATTTTTCAAAATTAGACCTGAAAGGAGCATACAATCTCATTCGAATCCGTGATGGACACGAGTGGAAGACTGCGTTCAGAACTAGATACGGATTGTTCGAATATCTTGTGATGCCATTCGGCCTATGCAATGCCCCTGCAGTTTTCCAACGATTTATAAACGATATTTTTAAAGACTTACTAGATGTCTGTGTTGTGGTATATCTGGACGATATACTTATATATTCATGGACCCTGTCTGAACACATAAGACATGTAAGACTTGTATTATCGAGATTGCTTGCACATAATCTTTATGTGAAGCTGAAGAAATGCTTGTTCCATAAAGATGAGGTACTCTTTCTAGGCTACATCATATCCAAAACAGGAATCGAGATGGACATGAGTAAAATATCCTGCATTCAGGATTGGCCTACACCAACTACACGCAAGGCGCTACAGCGATTCCTGGGATTTTCAAATTTCTACAGGAAATTCATAAAAAACTTTTCTGCTATTGTGAGACCCCTCACACAGCTCACTAGCATAAAAATACCATTTAAATGGTCAGAAGAAGCAAATAAGGCTTTCCACTTGTTAAAGACAAGGTTTACTTCCGCTCCCATATTACGCCATCCAGACCCATCCCTCCAATACATTCTGGAGGTAGATGCGTCAAACCTGGCAGTAGGAGCAATACTCTCCCAACGACCTACCCCCACTTCACCACTTCATCCAGTCGCCTTTTTTTCTAAATCCCTGAGCAGTCCCGAGATAAATTACCCCGTGGGTGAGAAGGAACTGCTTGCTATAAAATTGGCTCTGGAGAATTGGCGACATTTACTCGAAGGCACCCAATTACCAATAATTATATACACCGACCATAAAAACCTCCAATATCTTCAGACTAGCAAAACTCTCTCGCATCGACAGGTACGATGGTCACTATTCTTTCTAAGGTTTAACTTCCTAGTGACCTACACACCTGCAGATAAGAACAAAAAGGCGGATGCACTATCACGACTAACTGAAGAAAACTACTTTGAAATTCCTTCCGTTCCTATAATACCTCACAAACGCATTATGGGAGTTGTCCGTTCCTTGAAGGAAGAGGTTCTGCATGGTATAAGGTTGGATTCACCCCCACCACAACTAACTACCGATGCAGAAGGCTTCCTCTACTACAACGACAAACTTTACATACCACCTACCCTACGCACCAAGATCTTGGAATTATCGCAGGATGTGCCTATGGCAGGACATATGGGTATGACAAAGACTTTCAATTTGATTTCTCGGCAATTCTGGTGTCCTGACATGAAAACATCTATACAAAAATTCGTCTCTTCATGCAATGTCTGTGCCAGGTCCAAAATTGACACTACGAGACCATCCGGTCTACTATGCAGTCTACCAATACCCCAAACTTCATGGGAGGTTCTGTCATTGGACTTCATCGTAGAATTGCCTCCTTCCAAAGGATTTAATACCATCTTGGTGTCAGTGGACCATCTGACAAAGATGGCACATTTCATTGCTATTCGCAGACTACCTTCGTCCAAACAAACGGCAGAACTCCTGATGAAACATGTCTTCAGATTACATGGTATCCCAAAAACTCTTTTGTCTGACCGTGGATCCCAATTTATTTCTAAATTCTGGCAAGAACTATGTCACATACTACGGATTGAGCGGAAGCTCACTTCTCCTTACCATCCGCAGACCAACGGACAGACTGAAAGAGTCAACCAATGCATCGAGCAGTATTTACGTTGTTACACTTCTTACCAACAGGATGATTGGTTGGATCTTCTCCCCCTGGCAGAATTTGCCTACAACAACGCAACTCACAGTACAACCAAGCAGAGTCCGTTCTACTTGAACTATGGGTTCCATCCCTCTATTCTCCCTCCACGCATCCTTCCTTCAAATAACCCAGTAGCCTCAGACTATCTTTCCCAAATAAAGGATTCTCTGGGTTTACTAAATACTACCATTGCACACGCTCACAGTCAACAAAAGAAGTACTATGATCTTCGTAGAAGACCTTCTCCACAGTATACTATCGGGGACCTCGTTTGGCTCTCAACAAAAAACTTGAGACTGAAGATCCCTAGCAAAAAGCTTGGACCTCTGTTCTTGGGACCTTTCCCAATCAAGAAACTTATTGGAAAAGCTGCAGTGCAGCTTACATTGCCAATGGACCTAAAAATCCATCCCATTTTCCATGTGTCGCTACTAAAACCCCATGTTCCGGACCAAGGAATAAGGCCTAATATTCCACCTCCCCCTCCTGTACAAGTTGAAGGTGGAGAAGAATACGAGATAAAAGAGATTCTGGATTCTCGTATCTACAGAAGAAGACTTCAGTACTTGGTTAGATGGAAGAACTATGGGCCCCAAGACGACACCTGGCTAAACACCTCTGACATACATGCCCCTAGATTAATCCGCAATTTTCATGCGAGATACCCAGACAAACCAGCTCCAGAGGCCTTCAGGAGCAGGCCTTAAGGGGGGGGGGTATTGTAATGTTCCGGTACCTTTGGTACCCTAAATTACACTTTCCACAAGTGTATGCGCCCTACCATTTACTTTTGGAAAGGTGCGCATACACCTTTAAGACTGGAGCTGTCATCACTCAGCGCCGGACTAGATGGCTATTTAAGGCGTCGGTTCTCACTCACATGTGTTCGTTCAAACACCCTTATCTGGATGCTAACCTTGCTTGAAGCTTCCATGCTTGCAAGCTTACTTCGCTGACGGAACCTCGCTGCGCTGATCCCTGTATCCCGCTACTGGATCATCCGCCTCTCCTGAACCACCCTTCGGCTGTATCGCTAATAGTGCTAAGTACCCCGCAGGGGAATTCTCTATAAACTTATACTAAGCTTACACTATCTAGCTCTGCATAGTAGAGACTGTTTATCACATCTGCATAAACTAGATTGCTAGCTCTTGAGACTACTGCTACTTTTCTGCACTGGGTTGATCTCTTTTGTATGTCCACCTGCTATTCTATCATCTGCTATCATACAACATTGCTAAACCTTCCTGCATCCATCTGCTACTGTCTCACCTTCAAGTGTCTATCACCTACCACCTCCACTCAACCTATCCCTCAACCTTCATCATTGTGTTACCACATGCATAAAGTCACTCTAAGAACCAGCTTGCTAATTGTGTGTATTTACTGGCTGAAATAAGACCTTCGACACATGATGAGTCATTGAGGTTGGGAATGGTATCTCAGCATATCTCTTACATGGCTACTGACGTGGAACTATTTCTGCAGCTGAAAATCCACACCATATAAAAACGCAGGAGCGTTACATTAGGTAGATTTCCCTACTTAATTTGCCCTGGTGAAAAATAGATCCCCCCCCAAAAAAAAAACAAAAAAAAAAACCCAAATTGTGAATGGTCACTAGAACAGAATTAGAGGGGAAATTTTTCAGGCCTTATGCACACAGGGCATTTTGCAAACTCTCCTAGAATCCTTTCCTCCTGGCAGCAGTGTTTTAACATAAAAAAACCCTGATGCTTTTAAAAGTGTGTAAAGCTTTTACAAGCTTTTAGGCGTATTTCCAGAAGTCAAGAGCATGTGTGATAATTCATTTTATTGGCCAGAATAATAATTTATTCTGGCCACTGAAGTATATTAGGGCATAACACACCTAGAGTTTTGATGCGTTTAGCAGCAGCAAGCATTTTTTTTAATGCCCCTAAAAGCCCCTGCCACTGAATGCTGCTAAAAGCCTATGTGTGCATGAACAACATTCAAAGGAGTTTAGAGGCAGGAAGAAAAAGGCCTGATGCACTTAGAAGCAGCTGCAAAAACGGCCAGTGTGCATGAGGCCTCATTGGGGACACTAGATCTGGTGGCTCTGGTGACCTTCAGAGATTTCTTTTAACTTTCTGTTGTGGCTATGGACCGGGAAATTAAAAGAAAACCCTCCCATACACTATTTAAAATGAAAATCTGCCTTAAGACCCGGTTCACACTACTCAGACTTGGGACGCAACTTGTGCGACCTCAAGTCGCCCCAAGTCTCTTGTCATTACAAATTCAATGTAAATGAATGAGAGCCGTCTTAATATGCACTACTGAAATTGCTCCAACTTCAGAAAAGGTTCCTGTACTACTTCAAGGCGACCTCTGTCCGACTTGTGCACATAGACTTGAATGGGAGTCGCCTCTAAGTTGGATCCTTATCTATTTTCAAGCGACTGTGATCAGACTTTCCAGGAAGAAGAAAAAGATTACCCAGGCATTCCCCACAGACAAAGTCGCTTATAGTCTAATTCTCTTCAAAGTCTCTTCAAAAGTCTCTTCAAAGTCACGCTAAAAAGTCGCTCCTTCATGAGGCGACTTTCTGGTCACGGTAGTGTGAACTGGCTCTTAGTTCTACTTCGTGTGCGTTACTGGATTGATCACCAGGTAAAAATAAAGAGAAATAAAAGCCTAAAAAACCCACTGATGCAGCCACCAAGGATCAGTAAGCTGCAATATATTACAATTCTGCTTTTGAGTTTATATATATACTTTGGACCCTTACAAGTTAGGTAAATTGTCATATAATATCTACCTTGCACCTTTATGTGGTACTGTAAAATATACACTAAATAGTTAGTTAGTTTTAGTTTATTTCGAACATGTAGAAAAAAAACATAAAAAAAAATAAAAGAAGTAATCATTCAACAGTCGACAATCACAAAACAGAAGACAAAAAAAAAACTATGAAAAAAAAAGCTAGTTTACATATCTAAAAAAGCAGTAGGAAGAAGTACAAACCTATTTTATCCCACCCCTACTTCATAATTAATAATAAATGAGTCCCATTACAATAAAGTTATACAATAATTAATAATTCAAATATAATATACTAATTACCAATAATCTAACTACTACACAATCATACATATATACACTATATTACCAAAAGTATTAGGACACCTGCCTTTACATGCATATGAACTTTAATGACATCCCAGTCTTAGTCCGTAGGGTTCAATATTGAGTTGGCCCACCCTTTGCAGCTATAACAGCTTCAACTCTTCTGGGAAGGCTGTCCACAAGGTTTAAGGGTGTGTCTATGGGAGTGTTTGACCATTCTTCCAGAAGTACATTTGTGAGGTCAGGCACTGATGTTGGACGTGAAGGCCTGGCTTGCAGTCTCCGCTCTAGTTCATCCCAAAGGTGTTCTATCAGGTTGAGGTCAGGACTCTGTGCAGGCCAGTCAAGTTCCTCCAACCCAAACTCGCTCATCCATGTCTTTATGGACCTTGCTTTGTGCACTGGTCCAAATCATTTAGTGGAGGGGGGATTATGGTTTTGGGGTTGTTTTTCGGGGGTTGGGCTTGGCCCTTTAGTTCCAGTGAAGGGAACTCTTAAGGCGTGTTATAACATACCTAATACATTTTGGACAATTTCATGCTCCCAACTTTGTGGGAACAGTTTGGGGATGACCCCTTCCTTTTCCTACATGACTGCGCACCAGTGCACAAACCAAGGTATATAAAGACATGGGTGAGTGAGTTTGGGGTGAAGGAACCTGACGGGCCTGCACAGAGTCCTGACCTCAACCCAATAGAACACCTTTGGGATGAATTAGAGTGGCAACTTCAAACCAGGCCTGCTATCCAACATCAGTGCCTGACCTCACAAATGTGCTTCTGAAAGAATGGTCAAACCTTCCCATAGACACACTCCTAAACCTTGTGGACAGCCTTCCCAGAAGAGTTGAAGCTGTTATAGCTGCAAAGGGTGGGCCCACTCAATATTGAACCCTACGGACTAAGACTGAGATGCCATTAAAGTTCATGTGCTTGTAAAAGCAGGTGTCCCAATACTTTTGGTAATATAGGGCAATATATATACATACATACCCAACCAAACGTAAGGTAATACGTCACCTTTAATTTACCTAAACTATTAAAGACAAACAGAATTCTTCAGCAACTTTTAAACCCCTATAATAAATGTCAACTTTAGTTTTGGTTATGTGCATGGAAGTTTTATCTCATTAAATATTTAATAAATGCTCAGTGTATGTGGTTCCAAGGTATATGACTTCTATTTCCACTAAAAGATCCTCTGACACACTGCAGTGTGGACAGTGATAAAACAGAAATCCTTACCTCGACCCCAAACCAAATCGGACATGGCTGCTACCTCAGCTTACCCAATTTGCAATGTTTTGCTGCAAAAACAGCTTTTGCTGATATGCGGTCAGTAATTATTTGGGGTGGGGATAAACAATTGGCTCCCAGCAGAATAGATATTGACCTAGAACCTTTCTGTTCACAAAAGTGTCTTTAAGGGAGAAAATAAAATTTCCAAAGTTAGCAAGCCCCTAATTGACATTACTTTTTTTTTTTTTTAATTATACTTCCTTGAATCCCTAATGCCATAAGTTACAGCTCAGTGCAAACCTGGCAGTCATGAGAAAAAACACAAATATGGCTACAATAAATCCACAGTGTATTATACATTTCATTTCCACAGTGTATTTTAGTCATATCAATGAGGCACTTTTCTTTTTTTTTTTATATTTATAATTACCCTATTGTGATTTGCAAATGCTGTTATGAGCAGTTGTAAGGTGATCATTCGTACAATAGTGCCATCTGGAGCAAGCCATGCATTATCTGTATGTGACCCACTTCTGGAATAATGCAGGATTGACATAACTTTGAAAGCCAAGTCAGGACATCCATGTGACATAAGGTTCTCTCCGGTTACAGGATTGTATGTTTTTTTTTTTTTTGTCTTCGCAATTGAATATATGTGACCTAGACCCTAAGAAGTCAACCCCTAGGGGTTCCTCTCACATGTTCTGGAAATTTCTACTTTTGTGCTCTAAGTTTTCCGCAATCCTGTAAAGTAGAGTAGATGATATATTATTCTTATTGTAGAAGGATAACCATGGCTGGAAGACATTTATTCACTTGCTAAATATTTTCCACCATGAAGAGATAACTTGTACTATAATGCCTCGTTTCCACTGAGTGGTACGGTATGGTTCGGTTCAGTACGGTACGGTACACATTGCGTTTCCACTGCCAATAGTATCCTTTCATGATAGGCGTGGTGTAGCAGGAAAGCTGTGATAGACGATTCTCTGTCAACCAATCAAAGTTCTGCAGAGTGTAGCTCCACCCTGTTGGTATGGTACTAATGTGCTTGGTACCCCAACGAAAGGGTACCAAAAAAGTGGTACGGTACAGTTCGGAATTAGGGTACCATTCATAATGGAAACGGCATAAATAGCGTACTGTACCGAACCGAACCGTACCAGAAAGCTCAGTGGAAACGAGCCATTATATACAATATTTACGCACGTAACCAAAGCTTTTTTTTCTCAGAGAATAGGTGCAGGTACTCCTCCCTTCCAAATTACCCCTTGTCTCCACCTACGAGCCCTTACCCCTTACTTCTACCCCTTACCCACCTCCCAGTATGGCTCCTTTTAAAAAAATATAGAACCAAGTATAATTTTATGATTAAGTAATTTATTTAGAACTTGTTGATGACAACAAGAAAAGCAGTAAAATAGATCCACTTCAGTCAGCAATGAAACACCCTGCAGCAATAATATACCTGCTCCAGCAACAATACACCCCCC
Organism: Pelophylax lessonae; assembly: GCF_965119305.1. Classification (NCBI taxonomy): domain Eukaryota; kingdom Metazoa; phylum Chordata; class Amphibia; order Anura; family Ranidae; genus Pelophylax; species Pelophylax lessonae. Next base: position 238,726,185 of record NC_138773.1, read on the forward strand.
AGCAACAACAGATGATCTCCAGTACCAATAGACCCCCATAATAAACTCCCCCCCCAGCAACAATTGATCCACCACAGCAACAATAGATCCCACCCAGCGACAATAGATCTTTCAGGAGCCAGCATCAATAGACCCTCCAGAACACCCCAGTACCCCTTGCCATTACATACATTCAGTGCCGGAACTGCGTTCCCACATGTTTCCACTGAAAAAAACCTTGCGTGTAACAATATATAAAAGGTAAAGACAGGGTCTCATCAGTTACCATATAAACTGACCAGTCATCTACCATTCTGATAGAAAATTATGTAAACAGCAATGCAAATCTGAGAAGCCATTGTCTGAAATAATTATTATATTATTGTATATTAACAATTTGACTCACACAGCCATCTAACTGATTAAAAAATCCTTGAAAAATCAGATGGGCTTCATGAGCAAAAGTAAAAATCCATTTAAAGCAGTCTTTTATTTGCAGAGATTTAACATATTTTGTTAACCACTCTTTGAGAATTGCTTTCTCATTAAGCCCTTTTCACACTTGTACGACCTGAAAGTCACGCGAATTTGAAACAACTTTACCATGTGACTTTGACACAACTTGAAGCCATGCCTGTGTAATCTTGAGGTCTGTGGACCTCAAGTCGCATCAAAGTTGGACCAAAGTAGTGCAGGGACTACTTTGAAGTCACACAGATATGAACAATACTCATTGAAAATTATGGGGTACGACTTGTCAGGCAACTTTGCAGTCCCAAGTCGCAGGACAAGTTAAACAAGTGTGAAAGGGGCCTAATGAGGAAAAGGTCCAATCTTTTCAACTGTGTCCGATAGATTCACAGACCAGTCAGAAAGTAAAGTTATGGTCACTTCATGTTCCTGGTTATTGGTACAGTGGTGGATTGAACTTTTAACACTATTAGGTCTACTACTGTTTGTATTAGAAATGTTGGCCATACCTGAAAGATTTACTAGATTATCAGATAGTAGGCTAGGGAAGGCCATAGATGCCTCAGAAAAAGACAACAAAACAATAACTGAAGAGACAAGAACTCACTGCTCAAGGTGGTGTAATTGCCTGATGACTCACACCGGTGCATGCCCCGGCTCGCCTCCGTGAAAACTTGATAAAGGAAAAGGAATTGGCAGCGCTCCAGGTTGAGTCAAAATCCAGATTTATTGACTGGACATCCAAATATGACAATCGTGACAAGGTAGACGCGTTTCACACACTGACTGTGTGCTTAAACATTAATGATGTGATCCAAGTATGGCCTCCCATAATTCACAAAGCTTAAGATAAGAATTTTTTTTTTTAAGTGACAGTTATTTTCTGACCAATGAAATGTAAAAATTACACTTACATGGCTGAAATCTGGATCTTTATCCTTATATAATACTTTGTATTACATATTAATTATTGAACCTAGTATATGTAATCAAGTATGGAGTGGGCTTTATTTGCTATATGGTGAAGTAGGATGAAGTGAAATAAAGATTTGTGTTCATATGTTTACTTAAAACATCCAATCCTGTGCAGTGAGAAAATAGGTTTTCCTGCATGAATAATGTTTGAGGTAATCGTATTTATTTCTAGTAAATTAGTCAATAGAGTGGTAAAAAGAACAGCAGAGCATTGGTCAGTGATTGAGCTTTTTAACACCAATAAAAAACAGTGCCAACATTTCTGTTGCACATACTGTATAATACAATGTCTGCTTGTTTACATGCTTGAAATATACTGCATGACAGTATTGTCCGAAAACTAGTGGCCGCTGAATTGTTAAATGTCAAGTTAGGCCTACAGTATTACCTTTTTTGTGTTAAGTTGAAGGTTAAGTTTAGAGCAAGGTTAAGTTGAGGGATAACATTGGGGATTAAGGTCGCATTAAAGCGTAACTCCACTTTTGTTTAGAAAAAAACATTTCCCTCTGGGTGATCTATGTACTTTACAAGGATTTTAACAAACTTTGTTGCAGATTCCTACCTTTTTTTATTCTGAAGAAATCCCTGTTTGTTCCTCTGTGCTGAGTGGGTCTAATGGGAGTGGTTTCATAATTATCAATCAGCTGTGCAGCTGCAGAGCACTAATGTGGAAACCTGCTAGGCCTGCATAGATGTGTTCCTATTAGGAGTATCTCACCAAAAATGAAATTTTTGTTGCAGGGGATACCTGAAATCTGACTTGTATTTTAGTGCAGACTTTGGGAAAATTTGCGAGCCAATCACACAAGCAGGAAATTATGTTTCTGCGGTGTGGTCAATACACATTCTGTGTACAGAACAGATCCAGGTAGCCATATTGCATTACATTTTCAGGAAATTACAGTGGCTGCAGATTGAAAAGGAAAGGTCATTTTTATTAACATTCAAATATAATATGACTTGTGTGGCAATTGTATGCACTATATAAGTTTTTCTTTATTTGCTATTTTATCTTCCCAGGAAAGTGGAGTTATCCTTTGGGGTTCAGGTTCTGGGGTTAGGCTGATGAAGGAAGAGGCTTAAGGGCCGTACACACTTGATGAAAATCGGACGAAATATCCTCCGATTTTTCTCTGTCTTCTCAGCGTTCATTACCGTTTTTAGTCGACAGTGCATAAATGTTCACAAAATTTCTCGTCCAATTTTTCTTTTTTTTGGCACATTTGTTCCTAGACTTCCGGGTTGTCAGCAACTTGAGATCATGCGCGGTCTTTCGTATCTGATTTTACATGGACATACTGCATACACATTAAACGAAAATCGGTCATCTGGGGACAGACGAAAAAAATTTTGGTGTTTGTCCCTCCGTTTTTTTTCGTTGAAAATGTCGGTACACACTAGGCGAAAATTGGACGATTTCACATTGGGCGGGAATTTTCGGCAGATTTTCTACTAGTGTGTACCCTGCTTAGGCTGCATTCACATGTCAGCTTATAATCGCGGGCAGAACCGCCGCGGTTCCGCCCGCGATTCGGAGATTTATTGCAAATCGCGGGACGCCTAGCGTTGCCCGTTGATTTGCAATAGCCCCCCAAACGCCGAGCGATGTTGCCGCGATTTACGCCCGCCGAATCGCGGCAACATCGCGCAAACAAAATCGCGGGACGCAATACGCTCCAAAGAAGCTCTTGTACTTTTTTGGAGCGTATTGCGTCCCGCGATTTTGTTTGCGCGATGTTGCCGCGATTCGGCGGGCGTAAATCGCAGCAACATCGCTCGGCGTTTGGGGGGCTATTGCAAATCAACGGGCAACGCTAGGCGTCCCGCGATTTGCAATAAATCTCCGAATTGATTATAAGCTGACATGTGAATGCAGCCTTAAGTGTAGGGTTTAATTTGAGTAAGCCTGGGCTCACACATATGCAATGTCAGACATCACTTGTGATTTGCTCCGCATAGCATTTGGACACATGCTATGTCTGTCCAAATGTGACTTCAACCATACAGTTATATGGCGGAGCAAACATGAAAAGTGCAGCGCTAAAGGATAAAAAGACTAATGATATGAACTAAATCTAAAAGTACAATAAAAAGTGTATAGAGACACCAATCCACTGGAGTAGTCACAGCAGGGAAGGAACCACCGGTGATGACAGATGTAAACATTCACGGAAGTGAAAGGGTGACTCAGGATGGTAACTACACACCCAAAGTGAGTAGTAGAATGTGCTTACCATATTGTGAGACCACTAAATTATAGGTGGTCAAATAGAGCATATATCAATGAGTCTCTCATGGAATGTAAGGGTAGAGCCTGTTCAGCAGGCACAATAGAATCCCAGAAAATATAAGACAAAGAACGCTTCCATAGTACATTAAAAGAATATCACTTTAATAGGTAAATACAGATTGCACTAACAAGATCCAAGATACTTGCATTGAATTTGCATGAAAAAGATGCAGGAACCTTTTTTTTTTGCCCGCACTGTAATCGAAACACCCATGTGATCCGATTCCTGTCCGAATTCACAGTTTGCACTGTGATCTGTGAACCAATCTGAGGATGTCATTAACTTTGTATGGACACCCGCAGCGATGTGGGCACCCGCACTAGAATCGCGCTGATTCCCGCATTGCATATGTGTGAACCCAGGCTCAAGGGAAGGTGACTATAATCAGCTGTGGGGGCCAACATTAAATTGAACCCATTTTCTTCAACCTTAGGCTTGTGTTTCTGCTTGCCACTAGTTCAGAGTTCTTTCCATCATAATATTTAGCTGTCTAATTATGCACATTCCAAATTTAGATTATTCGAACCGAGGTTTCATCCCCACTTGTTAAGCACAGATTGACTGGCAAAAAGGTGCAATTCCACCCAGAGGCCTTCTGAAATCTCTACCCAGGCAGTGGGAATATTATGTAAAGATTGAATTTAGGTATTTAATATGGACTTAAAATTTTTGGGTAAGAGTGTTTTCAAAATTGCATTTTAAGTTGAAGAATGAGTTATACTTCCTGCTTTAACCACTTTACCACTGAGTACTGGAATAGTACTGTGGCAAAGTGGCACGATCCCGTTTGACGACGTAGACCTACGTCGCCAGACTCCTCCCCTGTAGGCGGCGCTCGCGCGCCGCCGGAGGCGCGCTCCCGCTGTTTTCATTCACAGTGGGAGTCGGGCCAGGGGCGGAGCAGCGGCGATCGCCGCTGCTCTGCCCCGATCGCCGGGGATCTAGTGTGGAGATCTGCCCGCCTGTGTAAACACAAGCGGGCGGATCTCCTCAGTGACAGGGAGTGACAGATCGGAGTGTTCAGCATAGCTGGACATCCGATCTGTCCCTGTCTCACACAGTCACCTCCCCCCCCCACACGTCAGTAAGCACCAGGCATACATTAACCCCTCCCTCTCCAATAAAATTAACCCTTTAACTGCCAGTGTCATTTTTACAGTAACAGGGCATATTTATAGCACTGATTACTGCAGTAATGTCACTGGTACCCCCAAAAGTGTCAAAAATGTCAGTCAAGGGTCCGATCTGTCCGCCGCAATGTCGCAGTCCCGCAAAAAAAATCGCAGATCGCCGCCATTACTCGTTAAAAAAACACCAAAAATGACAGAAATCTTTCCCTTAGTTAATAAACGCAATAACTTTTGCGCAAACCAATCAAAATACGCTTATTGCGATTTTTTTTTACCAAACATGGGTAGCAGAAAACAAATTGGCCAAAAATTAAAAAAAAAATGGTTTTTACATCTTTTTTGGGGGGAATTTCATATAAAAAAATGTTAAAAATATTGTTATTTTTTCAAAATAAATGCTCTTTTTTTTGTTTATAGCGCAAAAAGTAAAAATCGCACAGCTGATCAAATACAAAACCAAAAGAAAGCTCTGTTTATGGGAAAAAAAGGACGTCAATTTCGTTTGGGTACGGCATTGCATGACCGCGCAATTGTCAGTTAAAGTCGCACAGCGCCGAATCGCAAAAAGTGGCCCAGACGTAAGACAGCAAAATGCTCTAGTGGTAAAGTGGTTAAATTACTGGCATGCTACATATGTGCTAAGGTGGCTACAAAAATAAAATGCAGACACCTGGAAGTACCTGGGCATGTATTAGGATGTCTCTATAAAAGGCAGATACTGACACTACACCCCCCCCCCCCCTGATTTGTGGTTGGGTTCCATGTTCTATGCACCTCCCACATGGCCAATCAATGTGAATGGTTGTCTACTTGACCAATAGAGAAGTGCGGTAGGGGTAGTGCTAGCTTGGGACTAAAACAGAAAATGCTAATGAGTGCTAGAATGTCCCTGTCAGAGCACCTTGTGGTTTGGAGCATTGGAGGGGCTCTCTTAGACATCAGAAAATATGTGCAGACACCTCTTATTCTGACATCCAGCCTGACTCATATTCAAAGTAGCAGGCGTGCTTTAAAAATACTTCAGTCTCACTAAGATATTTTAAAGGGGTTATAAAGGAAGAAGGTTAATGCATTCTACGCGTTAAGATTAAAAAAAACCTTCTGCACAGCCCCCCCAATACATACCTGAGCTCCTCCTTATCCAGCAATCTTGCAGGAGTGTCTCAGCTGCCTGGGACTCCTCTCCTCATTGGCTAATCAAAGTCAGTCAGCCAATCAGGATAGAGAGAGGGGGCGGGGCAAGGTCACAGCTCTGTATCTGAGTGGATACAGGGAGCTGTGACTCGTCTCAGTTGTCCCAATAGCAAGCTGCTTGCTTTGGGGGCACGCAACAGAAGTGAGGGGCCAGGGGCACCAAAGAGGGACCAGAGAAAAGGAGGATCTGGGCCACTCTGTGCAAAACCACTGCTCAGAGGAGGTAAGTATAACATGTTTGTTATTTAAAAAAAAAAAAAGTCTTTGCAATTACTTTAAGGTCAGAAGACTTAGAACGTCTTTTGTCATTCTTTCTCTTAAACAATGATCCTATTGTAACGAGACTAATTTTTTAAAGTGTATGTAAAGACCAAAATCTTTTTCGTTTTGGATAGAGTAGGAAGGGTAATACTCTCTGCCATGGTTTTATTGCAGTGCTGCCGGGGCTATTCATTCTTCAAGTTGTCCTGGTGATCATTGCCACCAAGACAAAAGGTAAGGGGAAATCTAAATATTTCAAATTGTCATTGGGTCAAAAAGTGAGGGAAAACCCTACAATAGGGGCATCTATTCCTATGACAGGTCTCCAAGATGGGAATTCCGTTCATTTTTGAGGGATTTCCTCTCATTTTAAGTTGTGTCTCTATGATAGGAAGTCTCTTTTACAAATATAAAAAATAAAAATAACCAAAATTTTAACCACTTCCATACAGGGCACTTTCACCCCCTTCCTGCCCAGGCCAATTTTCAGCTTTTAGCGCTGTTGCATTTTGAATGACAATTGCACGGTAACGCAACACTGTACCCACACCAAATTTATGTAATTTCCCCCCACAAATAGAGATTTATTTTAGTGGTATTTGATCACCGCAAGGTTTTTTCTTTTTTGCTAAACAAATAAAAAAAGACCGAAAAGTTTGAAAAAAAGTGTTTTTGTGTATGTTATACAATTTTGTAAATAGGTAAGTTTTTTCCTGCCCTGATGAGCACTGATGAGGCCGCACTGACAGACACTGATGGGGTGGCACGAATATGTGGCACTGATAGGCAGCATTGATTGGCACTGATATGTGGCATGATAGGTAGCACTGATATGCAGCATTGGTGGGCACTGATAGGCGGCACTGCAGGGCACTGATAGGCGGCATTTATGGGCACTGATAGGTGGCACTGATGGGCACTGATAGGTGGCACTGATATGCGGCACAGATCGGCACTGATGGGCACTAATGGGCACTGATAGGTGGCACTGGTGGGCAATAATGTGCACTGGTGGGGGGCACTGATAGATGGCAATGATGGGCACTGGTGGGCATCACTGATGGGGAGGGCACTGGCTGGCAGCACTGATGGGGAGGGCACTGGCGGGCTCCCTGAGCCCTGATTGCCATCCCTGGTGGCCATGGTGGGCATCCCTGGGGTCATGGGTGGGCATCCCTGGGGTTATGGGTGGGCTTCCCTGGTGGTTCTAGTAGCACCCCCCCTAATGATCTGCACTGGTAACCAATGCTCTGATTACCAGTGCAGACCCCCCCCTGTCAGGAGAGCCACAGATCGGCTCTCCTATACTCGTGCTTGTCAGGCACGAACTAAGGAAATCCGATCAACGGCTCTTCCTGTGTACTATGTGACCAGCTGTGATTGGACACAGCTGGTCACATGGTAAAGAGCCTAGGTAAGTAGGCTATTTACCGAGATCGGAGATGCGGTGTGTCAGAGTGATACGCCGCAGTACCAATCGCCGCTCTGCGTGCCCCCGGGGGGGTGCGCAGAGCGCATTATCCTGCTACCGTCATATGACGTCCGGTCAGGATAATGCCGTCAATCGCCTAGGGCGGGGGGGAAGTGGTTAGAAATGATAGCTTTAAATATAGTTAAACATCTTTTGCTTCTTATAGCAGCCCTTTAAATGATTGCATAATTTAATAACCCACGGATGAAAAGTTGAATTTGCAAATTGATGAAATAAACTGTTAATTAGCAATGTATGTCAGGTAGATAGTGTAAAGAAGCAAGAAATCACATAGGTCATAATAACCTTTCATCGACTAGCACTTGTTATTCATGGCTCTTAATAGACTCTACTCTTTCTAGGGGGTCACATTTCACACCAAAGTGGCAGTTTGTCTGCGATTTATATAAAGTGTGAAAATGAATTGCTTGGTTGGAGAATAGGCCTAAATGCCCCAGTTTTTGAAAAGTCTTGAAAGATGGTTCCTTAATAACTGTCAATTTTCCTAAAATATAATAAATACCCCTTTAAATGAAATGTTGAATGAAAAGTTAATGAATGCAGCTCAGTAAAAAGATTTTCTAGTCTGGGGAAATGTTAGAAGTACACAATTTTGTGTTTATAAAGGTTAACATCTTGACCCGTGTTTTTTGTATTTTAGTGCGTTTCCTGCACAGTGGTGTCATGTCTTAAAGTTGGCACTGTTGGCAGCCCAGTATGAAATGTAATTTCCCACAATCTATTTGTCAAACATGTCACTCGTACATCTGAATATGTTTCAGAGTTCTCTCAGAGGCGATTTAAATGTGCTGACTTTACAGGATTAAGTCTGCAGTAGTCTAACAAAATGTATTACAAAGAAGATGCACTGAAAACATATTTAAATATTTAAAGGGTAACTCCACTTTCGTGGGGGGGGGGGGGGGAAGCAAATAAAGAAAAAACAATATACCGTAGCGTATACAATTGCAACACAAATCATATTGTGATTTAATGTTATTAACAAATTACCTTTCCTTTTCAATCTGCAGCTGTTGTCATTTTTTGGAAATGCAATGCAATATGGCTACCTGGAGCTGCTCTGTACACAGAATGTATACTGACCACACCCCAGAAACATCATTTCCTGCTTGTGTGATTGGCTCACCAATTTTCCCAGAAGTCTGCCTAAGATATAAATCAAATTTCTGGCATCCCCTGCAACAAAAATGTCATTTTTGGTTAGATACTCCCAATAGGAACACTTTTAAAGGGATGCAGGCCCAACAGATTTCCTCATTAGTGCTCTGCAACGGCACAGCTGATTGATAATTATGAAACCACTTCTATAAGACCCACTCAGCACGGAGGCACAGAGGAACAAATAGTGATTTCTTCAGAATAACAAAAGGTAGGAATCTGCAACAAAGTTTGTTAAAATCCTTGTAATGTACAGAGATCACCCAGATCTGGCCGGACCAGAGTCTTGTAGAGCGGGAGAATAATCTCTTTATTTCTGGAGTGAATCCCCTTGATTGTTTTCGTCTCAACAAAAGTGGAGTTACGCTTTAAAGTATAACTCCAGACAAAACTTTTTTTTATTTATTGTTTTTTTATTCATTTTGCATTAGGTGTTTTTGTGGCTTTCTAAATCTTTAGTGGGGGGATTTACCATAATTTCATGGTGGCGGGATGAAAGGGAAATGTCCACAAAGATAAGGATGACAGCAGGTGTATATTTTACTGCTATTGAGAGATATTCTATGCTGTGAGATAGAGAGTGGGGGGAATTCTCTACACTGTGCACACAGACAGCAATAAAGAACTGACAGAGGTTTACCCCTTCCGTACTCTATCCAAAACTAGTAAAAAAAAATGTTTTGGCCACAGTTTAAGGGCTCTTTCACACGGGCGGTCCGATCAGATCCGCCTGTCAGTTTTTTAGGCGGATCTGATCGGATCCTCCATGCAGCTCTATGGGGCAGCGGGTGTCAGCGGAGACACCTCCGCTGACACCCGCTGCCACCCATATCCGATCCTGTCCGTGAAATCTGGACGGATGGAAACCCAATTTTTCCATCCGTTAAGGTATCGGATCGGATGAGAGCGGACAGGCGGTCCGCTCTCATCCGATCCCCCATAGAGAGCAGCGGGGGCTGTGACACCTCCCTCTCCGCACTGCAAGCGGAGACGGAGCTGTCATCCGCCGGCTCAGCGGGGATCGCGGATCGATCCCCGCTAAGCAGCACGGATTCGCCTACGGAGGCGGACCGTGTGAGAGTAGGTTTGGAGTAAACCTTCCTATCTTGCAGACTTTTCAAAGAACTCAAATATAAATACTCTTATTCATTTCTTTTTGGATTCCATATATTCTTTTTGCATTCCATAAATGTCTAAAACCTGGGGTGCACTAATATGCAAATATTGACTCAAGGATGTAAAGTCAATGGCTGTTCCACTCCTTCTACCTTCTTCTGCCTCACTTTTGGCCCTTAAAGTGGTTCTAAGGGGAAAAGGTTTTTTTTTTTTTTTTTTTTTGCCATGAGGGGTAACTCCACTTTCGTGAGGAAAAAAAAAGCAAATAAAGAAAAAATACAGCGAATACGATTGCGACACAAGTCATATTGTAATTGAATGTTATTAAAAATTACCTTTCCTAGTAAATTGCTGTAATTTTCTGAAAATACAAAATGGAGTTGTCCTGTACACAGAATGTATACTGAACAAACCCCAGAAACATATTTTCCTGCTTGTATGATTGGCCCAGATTTTCCCAGAAGTCTACAAGTTACAAGTCAGATTTGAGGTATTCCCTGCAACAAAAATGTCATTTTTGGTGAGATACTCCCATTAGGAACACTTTTAAAGGGATGCAGGCCCAGCAGATTTCCTCGTTAGTGCTCTGCAGTGGCACAGCTGATTGATTATTATGATATCTTATTAAACCCACTCAGCACAGAGACACAGAGGAACAAATAGTGATTTATTAAGAATAACAAAAGGTAGAAATCTGAAACAAAGTTTATTAAAATCCTTGTAATGTACATAGATCACCCAGAGGGGAATGTTTTTTTCTTAACAAAAGTGTGGTGCTTGGGCATTTAGATTTGTTTTACCCTTAGGCCCCTTTCACACTTGTGCGACTTGTCCTGTGATTTGGGACTCCAAAGTAGCATGACCGTACTCCATGATTTCCAATGAGTACCGTTCATATCTGTACGACTTCAAGTCGCAACGACCTCAAATGCCTCGTTTCCAGTGAGTGGATCGGTTCGGGTCGGTTCGGTACGGTACGCTATTTTGAGTGTTTCCATTATGAAAGTGGCCCATACAACTGAACCAAACCGCACCATTCCTGGTCCTCCTTCAGATGTAGGGCCATAGCAAATGGTACGGTACGGTTAGGGCGGAGCTACTGGCGTCACACGATACATTCCACTGATTGGCGGACAGGAAAACCTCAATGCTCACGTAAAAAGGCATTTGGTGTAAACCCCACATGGCCCCTGGCGGTCCGACTTGCAGTGGAAACGCTCACCTGAATAGGCCGGACCATTCTAACCCTTCCAAACTGTACCGACCCGAACTGTTCTGCTCAGTGGAAACGAGGCAAAAGTAGTCCCTGCACTACTTTGGGTCAACTATGTCTTTGAGGTCCAAAGACATAGGCATTGTTTCAAGTCCAGTCAAAATCGCGGTAAAACCGTGGCAGTAAAATCGCGCAACTTTTAGGTCGCACAAGTGTGAAAGGGGCCCAAGACGCGCAGGGGTTAAAAACAATACATTTTTCTTATTTTTCTGCGCCATTCCAGTGTGCTTTTCTTGCTTTTTTTTTGCTCTATACCTGCCACATTCCATCTTGTGTTTTGCATGTAAAAACGTTTGTGTGGGTTTATGTATAATTGTTAATGTCGCGGAGGAGGATATTGCTTTGAAAAGTGGAAATAAATATTTCCTTAACCCTCGTGATCGTGTGTACAGTTCAGTAATGTGTCTAGTGCTGGTAGTTGAACGGTTAAAGCAATTATTTTTATTGCATTTGAACCATTGTACCTCTCTCTCCCACATGAGCAGCATGTGTCAGAAATGACTTAACAGCGGGCTCTCGCTGCATGACATGATATTCCGCACTCTTTTGTTGCTTGCGGTCCCATAGTAACGTGGCATAGAAAAGCCACAAATAGCAGCATCGAACACCTTCAAATCGCAGTGGTAATATTTTTAGAGGGAAAAAAAAAAAAGCAGCCTTGTAAGAACAAAGACTGATATAAACCTTCCACCAGGAAGTCAGAGCTATTTAGGTTAGAATTGCTGGATAAGAATGTTGCGATTGCTGGGCTCTCTCTTGTCTGCTGGCAGTGTATGATCATATGAGCGTGCAGCAGATGGGCTCTTTATGAACGCTGAGAGGATTAGGCTGATCTATACATATTACACAATAGTTTCAGTCATATTGATTTTTTTGTTTTGCTTTTACATCAATAAGTCATTGTTTTGAACAATCAACTTGCATCTTTCTGTGTGGCTACCGTATTACCGAGATTATATTGTAAAGAAGATTATTTTTTATTAATAAAAATTATTAAGTTATTAAAAGATAAGCATTTGTTAAGGCAGTATTCAAAGCACTTAAAGTAATTGTAAAGTCTCGTTTTTTTTTTTTTTTTTTAGTTAAAAATAACAAACATGTTATATTTACCTCTTCTGTGCAGTTGGTTTTGCACAGAGCAGCCCCAATCCTTCTCTTCTCAGGTCCCTCTTTGGTGCACATTGCCCCTCTCTCCTGTTGAGTGTCCCCACAGCAAGCAGCTTGCTATGGGGGGCACCTGAGCCGAGTTACCGCTCCCTGTGGCCTTTCAGACGCAGGGCAGTGGCCTGGCCTCGTCCCCTTTCTCTCCTCATTGGCTGACTGACTTTGATGGACAGCAGCCGGAGCCAATGGCGCTGCGCTACTGTCTTAGCCAATAAGGAGGGGATTTCTGGGTGGCCAGGAGTACTCGTGCAACATCTGGAGCAAGATGGACCTCAGGTAAGTATTGAGGAGGGGGGGGGGGTTGCTGCACGCAGAATGCTTTTTATCTTAATGCATAGAATGACTGACTTCTGACTTTACAACCACTTTAAAGCGGTATTAAACCCAAGACCCTGCATTCACTATACAGTAAACCCCCCTCCATTGCGGGGGTTACGTTCCGGACTCAGCCGCGAAAAGTGAAATTCCGCGAAATAGAAAAACCCTATTAAAATGCATTGTAGGCATGTTTTTTTTTTACTGTCACTGTACGTGTAGAAGCATTTTAAGGTCTTTAAACACACTTTTAAAACAATAGAAACTCATTTAAACACATAAAAGATACTTAGAGACAGAGCAAGAGCTATGAAAAACACAAAAATCTTTCATTTTTAATGATTTATATAGTAAAATAACATTACAAAAAAAAAACGCGAATTACCGGGACCGCAAAAACTGAACCGCGATGTAGCGGGGGATTACTGTATCTGGTTTCTCGCAGTACACAGAACATGGAAATGCAATTATTTTAGTAAATATAAACTGCTAAATATAATTTATCATCAGCAGTATATAGCAGTCCTGTGACTTCTTTCAGTATCTGACTGAGCACTGGTTAAAGCCTGTAGGAGGAGTTTGCATACCGCTGGCTGGTACTGCTGGTGGGTACAGCTGGTGGTTACTGCTGGCTGGTACTGCTGTGGGAGGTACTGCTGGCTGGTACTTCTGTGGGTACTGCTGACTCAGGCTGGTACTGCTGGCTGGTACTGTGCTGTAGGTACTGCTGGCTGGTACTGCTGTGGGTACTGCTGGCTCAGGCTGGAACTGTTGGCTGGTACTGCTGTGGGTACTGCTGGCTGGTACTGCTGTGGGTACTGCTGGCTCAGGCTGGTTCTGCTGGCTGGTACTACTGTGGGTACTGCTGGCTGGTACTGCTGGCTCAGGCTGGTACTGCTGGCTGGTACTGTGCTGTAGGTACTGCTGGCTTGTACTGCTGTGGGTACTGCTGTGGGTACTGGTGGCTGATGTTTCTGTGGGTACTGCTGGCTGGTACCACTGGTGGGTACCGCTGGCTAGTACTGCTGGTGGTTACTGCTGGCTGGTACTGCTGTGGGTAATGCTGGGTGGTACTGCGGGGTCAGGCTGGTACTGCTGGCTCAGGCTGGTACTGTGCTGTAGGTACTGCTGACTGGTACTGCTGTGGGTACTGCTGGTGGGAAATGCTGGCTAGGAGCGCGCTGTGCTGGAGGAAGATAGAGATGCTTCCTGTATTGGTCGCAGGTGGAGTGCATTTGATATCACGCTGCCTGTGACTCACTCAGGCTGTCAGGACAGAGCCAGAACTATACAGGAAACATTGGCTCCATTCTGATAGCTCAGCTGAGAGACACAGACTCAGTGGCACAGGGGGCCAGACCAAATAATTTCCGTAGGTTCCCTACCCCTGATCTTTGGCTTCCTTTTAGGAGCAACCTAGACACCCTGGACAGTGGCATTGTCTGGAGAGGGTGGTATTAGAAGGACTCGTAGATTTAGATACCTGTTGTTTAAGTGGCTAACAATTAAAATCCTAACTCCAGTTAACACTTTTTAAAGCTGAACAAAACCCACCAAATTACCCACCTCCACCTTCCAGCGATGCAGCAGTTACATCCCTATTCAGCCTCTTCAGCCTTCATCTTATCCCCAGTTATTTCTGGGTGCTGGGTTTTTGGCCTCTTGATTGGTAGGGGACGGAATGAAATCATTCCATGCATTTGCACGGGAGTCAGTCATTCCGGCAGGGTGCAGCTCAGTGTGCATTCAATAGAGGACTGTGAGCAGGAAGGTAAGTGTTTGTTATTGTGGAAGAGACATTGCCAAGTTACCTAAACAGGTAACTTGGCACATGATTGCTGTTATTTTTATTTAACCTTAAACTGGAACTCTAAAAATATACCCTTGCAGTGGGCCCTTCAGCTTTGCAAGTGCTGAATGCTCGCTCTGTGTAGGGATGCCGGAAGAAACTTACCTTATACTACACCCCAGCAGGCTCCCTCTATCTCTGCAACTGGGTCACTGTAGTCTCTCCTCTAAGCTGCTTACGGTCATAATTCCACTGTTGCCTCCTCCACATATTTTACAGCAAAGGGTTGCATTGTACACGATGACAGTGAGGAACTTCCCACAGGCCAGAGCTTTGTGGAGAGGAGAACAGCAGTGGAGCCTGCTGGAATGGGGAATATGGTAAGTAATACAGACTCTGAGCAGAGAGGTGGTGACTGTCAGTCAGCACTGTCTGCTCTGCCCCACCAGCGCTCACTGGAGGGCTGGGTTGTAGAGGGGACAAGAGCGTCCAGGTCAGGCTCTCAGCGGCTCACTGAGAGGCTATGCTGGGTGCCGGTCCAGGCATGTGGGCAGATTCCGACCATATGGTCGTGATCTTTCCCGAGCCTAGACCAGCTCTGTGACGTCAGCTGACAGCAGACTTCAGCCCTCTGTCTGCTGGGAACGAGTCAGAGGAGTGCAGAATGAACTGCACTCCTGTGATCCACAGGAGAAATACAGCCAAATGAGCTTTGGCTGTACTTCTCCTTTAAACCTGCAACTAGAATCATTACTTGCACATAGATTGCAATCAAGAATCATTGTTCTTCATGGCAATGTTTCCTGATATCAGCCTTTAGCAGGAGTAAAATGGGCAGAGAGATGTTCTAATTAGTGTGTTGCTGCTCCTTCGCTGTCCAATTAGCAGGCTGGGGATGGGTTCTTAACCATGATGTGCCACTGCTACTGCAGAGGAGTTTGAGGACCTGGTAGTGTTTCCTCCCAGGGGTTCAAAAGCTGCCTTCCTAGAGTTTACATTTAAAGTCCATCTCCAGTCAGACATTTTTGTTTTTAAAAAAAGTTGGGAAAGTTGGATTCTCCTTTTATTTTTTATTGGTGTCTTTGGGACGGGTTCAGGTTGCCCCTCACTTTCTGCCAAGTGAGGGAAGTAGAGAAATAAATATCTTCAGCAAAGACACAATCAGCAATAGCATGGAGAAGGGTTTGAACTTCTATATGTCTTTTGTTGCTGTCTGTATCCAAATTGTGGAGATTTCTAATAATTTGTTGTCCTGGAAAAAAAAAACTGTATATCAGGACAGGAAGAAAAACTGGAGGCAAAATTTTCAGTTTTCAGCAGAGACCTCTTTAAAGTCTGATATTTTGTAAAATAAAAAAATAAAAATAAGCCCTGTATCTATTTTGTGACTCAATGCATCAGGATTTGTGCCATCAGAATTCATGGCTGATGTGCAACTTGGAGGTTTCCACATGCATTGTGAGCAAGTCACAAAAGCTCAGCAGACACGGCTAAGATGCTCAGGGAAGAAAAAAAAAAAATTGGAACTAACAATACATTCAATATTTCCCTTCTGAAACTGAGGGCGAACTTAACTTTTAAAAAACTGGAAAATGTATGAATGTTCCAAGTACTTGGATTTTAGATTGAACGCTCCTTCACATTTGTTGTAGCGCTCATTTCTTTCAAGCTACATTATTAATGCTTACTTCTAGACGAGAGAATGCACTTCTCTACCTAATGTATTCAGACTTTCTAAATGGTTTTTGCTCTCGTCTTGTTTATGAGAAACATTTGTGATTTACAGGACAAATAAAAAATCAGAACATTGAAATCTGTTACGCTTAACATCCTGAAAGAGTCGTTTTTGGGCATGAGATAACGTACGATTTCAACCCTTTCACTGCAAGGGAAATGAGCGAATATTATGGCACGTGTCAATGAGACATTGTTCACAATTACTAAAATACACAGTCAGGGCCAGATGGGCATTTTAGGAACCTATAGATAGAGAAGTCCCCCAAAAAAAAAAAAAAGACAACAGTAATTTCATGATGACATTTTTTTAAATATAATATTTTATATATTGTTAATATTTATATAATATTTGTATATTAAATATTTTTATATGTGTAAAGGGGAATGCTGAAGACTTTGATGCAAAGGGGAACTCTGATGTAAGGGGGACACTGTGGATTGTGATGTAGGGGGGACACTGTGGATCGTGATATAAAGGTGAACTCTGATGTAAGGTGGTCTCCGGTCACCAAAGCCCCCTAATTACATCACAATCAGCAATATTCCCCTTTACATCAGGGTCCGCAATGTGGGGTCCAAGTGTGGGGGGAGGGGGGGGGGAGAGAGAGAGAGAGATTGTACTATCCTCACACCAGCAGAAATGTATTGGAGGAAATGTCTCTGGCTGTGTGTGTCCTAACTCTTTTTCCATTGATTTCAATGAAAACATATAGGCCCAAAGTGTACATCAAGTCAAAAGTTTTTTTTTTTTTGTGCCATGGGTACAGTGCACTTAGTCTCCCTTCACTTACCTGGGCAATACAACCTGCTGTAGTGGTAATGGTTGCAGCACATGCTGTTGCTGTCGGCACTTCTGGCTCCCTGACACCCTCTCAGGGCTTTCAGTTGCCCAGAATGCTGCAGCTCTGGCCAGCAGAAGAGTCAAGAGTCTACAGAGCAGAGGACCCGCTCCATGTCACAAGCATGCAGCACCCCAGGGTCGCCAGTCTGGACTCCACCGCCTCCAACATGGTTCACAGTGCTTGTTCCTTCAAATGTTTCAGCACGCTTGACCCAGCAGACCTCAGTTAAAGGGACAGACCACAGCAAGGCACCAACCCGGTGCGCCTGGACTTTAACATACGGTGACCCCGGGGATGGACCCGTGTCAGAATCAGAGAGAGACCCTGCTCATACAGTCAGACTCCCTTCTAGGAAGGGCACCTGTAGGTACATACCTACTGTGCCTAAT
Organism: Pelophylax lessonae; assembly: GCF_965119305.1. Taxonomy (NCBI): domain Eukaryota; kingdom Metazoa; phylum Chordata; class Amphibia; order Anura; family Ranidae; genus Pelophylax; species Pelophylax lessonae. The sequence continues at coordinate 238,743,761 of NC_138773.1, forward strand.
TGGAAATCCGTCCCTGTACACGGTGCAGACAACTGCTTTCATTTAAAGGATAAGTCCACCCTAAAAATAAAATCCCTGCATCTATAAACCTCTACGATCTAACACTAACCTATCTAGCCCCGTAAAGAAGAAATCAGTATACTTACCTTTTTTTAAGCCGATCCGACCCGATCTCCAGCGAAGGAAGCTCTGCAGAGGACACGACCATCAACGGCTGTGAAATGAATGGAGAGTGACGTCACCCATAGACTTACTATGAGGCTTCCATTGTCAGCTGTGTCCTCTGCACCCGCCTCCACAGCGAAGCCGCTGCTGACAGCTCATCGTAGGATTGGGTTCGTGTCGGCTTTAAAAAAAGGTAAGTATATGAATTTCTTCTTTACAGGGCTATATAGGTTAGTGTTAGATTGTGGAGATCTATAGATGCAGGGAGTTAGTGTTAGGGTGCACTTATACTTTAAAGTTAAAATTGAACTAAACCCTCCTATCCTTTACAGCCAAGGAAGCTGCCATCTTAGCCATCTCAGCCTCTGTTTGATCGGCCAATGCCTTGGTGCTGCACATATGATGTGGTGATGCTGCAGAGGCTTCCATCTTCACCCGGTGTTTCTTCTGGGTTCAGGGGCTGTGGTCGTGAGTGTACATGTTTGGGCGATATTCATTTTACCTACAGCTAAGCTTTATTACAAGTTTAGCTGTAGGTAAAAAAAAAAAATTGTGGAGTTTGCTACCGCTTTAAGTCTAGTTTTAGAAACAATAGAACTCATTTTATAGAAGGAACATAATGCTGCATTTGTAGCCATGTACCATTTTTTTTCGTATTTGAACATTAGTAAATAGTTACATCCAATCACGTGATCGTAGATGGGAGGCCTAGCACCAGCAAATAGGTAGTAAGGAGTTTTAGGGGTGTGGACTGTAAGACTGTTATGATTTGAATATGGTAAAATATTAAACAAAGTACAATAAAAAAAGCTTTTCACTCAGGAAAGTGCATAAGAAATAAGACTTTTATTGTGATAGCAGGAATGATAAGGCTTCAGGGTAGCAGGAGAAAACATATAAGCTCTGAGGGGGATTTTTTGACACCCTTAAAGTGGTTGTAAAGCCTCAAGGTTTTTCACCTTAAAGCAGAACTCCACCCAAAAAGGGGAAATTGCGCTTTAAGGGCTCATCCCCCGCTCCTCTTGCACAATTGGCGAGCTGATGTTATCCTTCCTCCCTCTTGCAGTCTTCTGGGACACTGACAGGTCCCAGAAGACTGCATCCATTAATCCAGGATGTGCCACACAATGTCGCGCATGCGCAGTGGGCACCCGGCTGTGAAGCCGTAAGCTGTCACAGCCAGGTGCCCATAGTGAAGATGCCGGTGCTGCCGAGGGAGGACGGAGGGTGAAGACGGCTGGGATGATCTCACTGCTGGACCATGGGACAGGTGACTGTGTGTACACTTTTCATAGCTGTTGACTTTTATTTTTTTTATAGGTGGCTGGAGCTCCTCTTTAATGCATTAAGGTGAAAAACCTTCTGTGCTGCAGCTTGCACCCAGACCCCCCCTTCTTCTTACCTGAGCCCGATCTAATCCAGCAATTTGCACGAGCGCAGCAGCTCCAGCCACTGTCTCCCTCCTCATTGGACAGATTGATAGCAGAATGAGCCATTGGCTCCCACTGCTGTCAGTGAAATACAGTGACACGGGAGCGGGGACCAGCAACGGGACTCGGGAGGGATTCTATGTTGTGACATGATACATGGGTTTATGTGTTTCCTATCTATAGTTATTTTAATATGTTTTGTTTTTAATAAAACTTGTATTGTTTTATAAAAGGTTTTTTTCTATATAGTTGTATATTTTGTCGTGGCGTCATCAAAGTCCTGCTTTCTCCCCTCCTCGGCCCTTGTGGCCTAAGTGTGCTAATTGTGACGGATGCCCCCCTTATTTTTATTATTAAGAACATTCAGCCAACAATATGTTTGTTATTTTTATGAAAAAAAAAAAAAAGAGACTTTAGTATAACTTTAGGCCCCTTTCACACATATGGACCGTTTGTCCGTTTTTTTAATCTATCCGTTGATGGATGAAAAACAGACATCAATGCATTCCTATGGAAAAACGGATGACAATGGATGATCATCCGTTTTCATCCGCTTCCGTCAATATCCGTTTTTTTGAACGGATGAAAGCCCTATTTTTCTTCCGTTAAAAAAACGGATCGGAGGAAAAACGGATGTAAACTGACAAACGGTCCGCTTTTCATCCGTTTTTGGTAGCGGGTATAAAAAAAAAAAACGAATGAAAACGGACGAAAAACGGATGAAAAATGAATGAAAAACAGATGAAAAATGGATGGAAAAACTTCTTCATCCATTTTGACATGACTGAACTGATGAAATGAATGGTCCATATGTGTGAAAGGGGCCTAAAGATGTAAACCTCATTGCTGTTCATTTCTTGAAAACTTTTTATTTTTTTTTTTTTAATATCACATAAAGACAATGAATGATGGTATTGTTCTTGTTTTTTCAGACTAGAAAATAGAATTCCAAATGATATATATTCAGTTAAAGCATATAAAAAGTCAAAATTTTTCTTAATTTTGGACAGGTTAAAACCAGCCTTCTTTTTGCCATCCATGTACCGTTAGGGAAACATCCCATAAATTCCTCTCCTATTGACAGGAAGCGGGAAGGTATTTTTACAGTGTGAGGGACATCACCACTTAAACTGATGCCACAAAAAACAGTGTCCCCATTGGAACGTTTCCCCTCCATTCCTGTTCAGGTGGCATTTCGAAATGCTGTATTTACCCTCAGTTTTATTCCTGGTGACATTGGTGAACGTCCTGTTCCTAGTCCGTCCTAGTTGTCCTAACTAGAGAGTGACTCTCTAAGGGCTCTTTCACGCGGTCCGCCTCCGTAGGCGGATCCGTGTTGCTCAGCGGGGTTCGATCCGCGATCCCCGCTGAGCCGGCGGATGACAGCTCCGTCTCCGCTTGCAGAGCGGAGAGGGAGGTGTCTCAGCACCCGCTGCCCTCTATGGGGGATCGGAGGAGAGCGGACCGCTTGTCCGCTCTCATCAGATCCGCTCCGCTCCGATTACTGAACGGATGGAAAAATAGGGTTTCCATCCGTCCAGATTTCAGCACAGGATCGGATGCGGATGGCAGCGGGTGTCAGCGGAAGTGTCTCCGCTGACACCCGCTGCCCCATAGAGCTGCATGGAGGATCCGATCAGATCCGCCTAAAAAACTGACAGGCGGATCTGATCGGACCGCCCGTGTGAAAGAGCCATAAGGCTCCATTCACACCTATGCAGTTTGCTTTTGAGCGTTTCTGCAGTGCTTTTTTGCTGTGCTTTCCACGTTTTTTTAACTGCAATTTTGCTGCAATTTGTATTTTGCGTTAATGAAAAATTGTTATGAAAAATTGATTAAAAAATGCAAATCGAGGCAAAATTGCGATAAAAACACGCTACATGCTTTTCTGAAGCGTCTCTTTTGAAGTTTATTGAACCAAAAATGCAAAAAAAAGCACCGTTTTGGGTTTAAAAAGTCCCTTACCCTTTTCAAAAACACCTAGGCACAAAAATGCATTGATGTGAACGTGTTCCATAGGAACCCATATTAAAAAAAATGTCCTGCAAAAAGCATGAAAAAAGGCATTGGTATGAATAGAGCCTAACGGAGACACAGACAGCAATAAAACCCTTCTAACCCTTCATCACTCGATCCAAATCTTTAAAAAAAACTTTTGTCTTTAGTTAACAGTTAACAGTTTGGTGAGAACTGAGAGCAGTGATTCATTGCATTCTGAGTGGCTTGTTAACTATAGACAAATATTTACGTGTACTTTTTCTGCAGAATATAATAAAGAGCAGGAGCTTAAGACTAGAGACCATGTTATACCAGCAACCTTATGACAGATTTGTAGATGGCTAGCTTTTTTTGTGACATACCCTAAAGTGCAAATCACCTCTCATAAGAATGACTTAATAGTTCCTTTCTCATTTGCTTATCAGCGTCCTAATTTTTGATTCGTTTATCACAAATATCTTTGAAAAAGATGCATGTCTATCAAATTTAAAGTGATTATAACACTTAACATTTGTTATCTTAATGCATTCCTTGCATTAGGTAAAAAATGTTTAGGCATCGACTTTGACTCCTCACCCTCCCTTATCCACTCGCCTTCTGGAAGATTTACCCCCCCCCCCCATGACCAGGCAATTTTTTGTGATATGGCACTGCTTTATTTTAACTGGCAATTGCGTGGTCGTGCAGCGCCGTACCTGAATACAATTGTTGACCTTTTTTTTCCCCACTTAAAGAGCTTTCTTTTGGTGGTATTTGATCACCACTAGTGACACTCACTGGACTAATGACACTGGCTGGGAAGGGGTTCAACATCAGGGGCAATCAAAGGGTTAGCTGTGTTCCTAGCCTGTGTTTTCTAACAGTGTGGGAGGTGCTTTTACAAGGGGAAGGCATTGATCCATGTTTCTGCCTTTCAGGAACACAGGATCAATGCCTTCCCTACTGACAGAACACTATTCTGCCTGTGTATTGAACGACCAGTGGGCACTGGCGGACATCAGGAATGCGGGACCTTCTGATCAGTTCCCGCTGTGTAGTATGCACGCCCGATACCTGAAAGTACAGGATTATGTGTATATATATATATATATATATATACATAATCCTGTGCAGCACGGGCCGCCCTGTAGCAGTAAAACAAGGGTGATCGGCAAGTGGTTATACATACTTACCCTCATTCGATCCAGCACTGTGCACATTTTCAGCTCTTCGAGAGAACAAGGGAAGGGTGGCAGAGCCCAGTCCCTCTGTCTGTTTCAATGGAAACAGCAGCGGGGCTTGAGAGCAAGTACATATGAATGCCCCCATGGGAAGCGGCTTCCATGGGGGCACTGAACAGAGAGGAGGAGCCAGGAGCGCCAGCGGGGCACCTGAGAAGAGGAGGTTTGGGTCCGCTCAAGTAAGCATAGTGATGTTTCCTATTTTAAAAAAAATTCCTTTACAATCACTTCAACCTCACACATCAAATATGAATAAAATAGTGTCTAATTAGCATTTAGTATTTATAACTTTGGATCATTGTATTTGCAAAAAAAAGAATACGTTTTTTATTTTTTATTTCAGAATTGTTTTGTCATTACTACTTCATGCAGTAAAGCAGTCCACAGCTTGTCCACTCTCAAAGTGATTAAAAACCTCTTTTTTTTCTTTTTTTAATAACAAACATGGTATACTTATCTACTTACTATTGTGGCATACCTGACATAGACAGTGCGGCTTGGCCCTGCTCTATGCTCCTTTGTTGAGGGATTTGATTGACAGCAGCAGGAGCCAATGTCTTCCACTACTACCAATCTGTCCTGTGAGGAGGGAAAGAGCGGAGAGAGCTGCTGCTCTTGGACACAGCGCTGGATCAAGATTGGGCTTAGTAAATATAAGGGGGACTGGAGTTTCAGAAGGTTTTTTAAATTAATGCATTAAGGTTAAAAGCCTTCTACATTTACAAACACATTTACAAACACTTTAAAGTAGATTCAGTCTTCTTCAGCCACTTCTTGTCTACATGCATTTGCTACCGCAGAGGTTGCATGTTGTTTTTCAGGATGGGCTTTCTAATGGTGACAATGATGGAACACGCCTGGGCATTGAGTATCTCCACAGTCACTTATATTCTTCACTAGAAGTGAATGTGACAGCATGGATGACAACACAGAGTTGAAATTGGTGGACAGGGCCAAAACATTGTCAAGTGCCTGAACAAGGTCTTCATGGCAGGATCACCAGTTAGTGTTTTAGTAAAAGCTGTCAATTTATTAAAATTGAAAAAGACTTTTAAAATTACAAATACCATGTTATATATAATTTGAGATTTTACGGCCTTTTTCACACAGGTGTAGTTAAGTGTACACCCATGTGAGGATCTTGTTTTGCCCACACGGAATTCTCAGGTGCTTTGCGCAGCCAGTTACAGGCAGTCCCATTTATGTCAGTTTGGATGAACAGGCTGCTCAGGCACAGCCGCTGGTCCCAATTTGACATTCGCGTGGGTATGGGTCTTTAAACGCAGACAGTATGAGCTTAGGGACACGAACCTGCACCCACACGGATGTCAAATTAGGAGCAGCAGCTGTGTCTGTACAGCTGCTGCATTCCAGATGACATGAATGGGACTGCCTGCATAGGAACACCTGTGCATCCTGTGTGGGCAAAACACAGCCCTCACACAAGCATACAATTAAAAACACCCCTGTGCACGAGGCCTTAGTGATCTACTTTTAAAGAACCCCTAAATCGATGGTAAGATCTATGTTAGCATGTCAGTATACAACTGATGTCTCAACGTGTTCTCTGTGCAGACCATGGGATAATATATTCATTTGATCTTTATACTGACTTTGGATACACATGTACTGGCTACTTTAATAGGCACACCTTGCTTGTACCGGGTTGAACCCCCTTTTGCCTTCAGAACTGCCTTAATTCTTTGTGGCATAGATTCAACAAGGTATTTGAATCATTCCTCAGAGATTTTGGTCCACATTGACATGATGACATCATGTAGTAGCTGCAGATTTGTTGGCTGCACATGCATGGTGCGAATCTCCCGTTTCACTACATCCCAAAAGGTGCTCTATTGGATTGAGATGTGGTGACTGTGGAAGCCATTGGAGTACAGTGAGCTCATTGTCATGTTCAAGAAAGCAGTGGTGAGATGATTTTAGCTTTGTGACATAGTGCATTATCCTGCTGGAAGGAGCCATCAGACAATGGGTACACTATAGCCATAAAGGGATGGACATGGTCAGCAACAATATTCAGGTAGGCCCTGGTGTTTAAATAATGGTCAATGGGTACTAAGGGGCCCAAAAGTGTGCCAAGAAAATTTCCACCACACCATTACACCAGCATTAATAGCCTGCACCATTTTGACACCCGGTGTGATCTTCTGCTGCTGTAGCACTTCAGCTTCAAGGTTCAATGTTTTGTGCATTCTCAGATGATTTTCTGCATACATTGGTTGTAACAAGTGGCTATTTGAGTTACTGTTGCCTTTCTATCATCTCCAACCAGTCTGCCCAATCTCCTCTGACCTCTAACATCAACAAGGTATTTTCGTCCACACGACTGCCGCTCACTGGATATTTTCTCTTTTTTGGACCATTCTCTGTAAACCCTGGAGATAGTTTTGTGGGAAAATCCCAGTAGATCAGCAGTTTTTTAAATACTCAGTCCAGCCATGAGGCACCAACAACCATGCCACCTTCAAGTCACCTAAATCCCCTTTCTTCCCCATTCTGATACTCAGTTTAAACTTCAGCAAGTCGTCTTCACCATGTCTAGATGCCTAAATGCATTGAGTTGCTGCCATGTTATTGGCTGATTAGCAATTTGTGCTACCAAGCAATTGAACAGGTATACCTAATAAAGTGGCCGGTGAGTGTATTTCAACATGTCTGTACGGTTGCAAAAATATCCAGTTTTTCAAAATGTTTAGGAGTAGGTATGAAATTCCATTTATTTTATTTATTTAGTTGCCTGTCTTTAAACCCCCTAAAATCTTATGCCAGTCCTCAATATGGTGACCATTTTCTGGATCAAGAAAGTGATATATATATATATATATATATATATATATATATATATATATTCAGGGCTTTTTTTCAGCAGGTACGCGGGGGAACGCGGAGGAACGCAGTTCCGGCACCTCCAGGGCTGAATGTATGCAGGGGGTTTATTGTTGCTGAGGAGGTCTATTGTTGCTGTTGCGTGATCTGTTATTGCTGGGGGGGGGGGGCGTAGGTCGCTTGGGAATCCGTTTTTGCTGGAAGAAATCTACTGTTGAGGAAGAAATCTCTAGTTTCTGGGTTCTACAGGGCGTACTGATACTGGCTGCTGAGAGAACTATTGTTGCTGGGGGTATTTTGTTGTGGGGGATATAATGTTGCTAGGGGGTATATTTTGTTGTAGAGGATCTTATTGTTGCTGGCAGATCTATTTATATTGGGGGGGGGGGGTGTTGCTGGCTACAGGGGATCTATTTCACAGATTTTCTTGTTATCATTACCAAACTCCATACAAATTTCTTATCACCACAGAATGATACTTGGTTCTGTATTCTCTAACAAGGCAGTACTGGGAGTTGGATAGAGGATGAAACCAAGGGATGGTGCTTAAAGGTGGGTAGAGGATGGAACCAAGGGATGGTGCTTGGAGGTCAGTATTGGGTAGAACCAGGGGGTGGTGCTCGTAGGTGGGTAGAGGGTGGAGACAAGGGGTGACTTGGAAGGGAGGAGTACCTGCACCTATTCTCTGAGAAAAAAAGCCCTGTATACATTATATGTATGATATATGTATATTTTCTCTTTATTTATATTCTGGATGTGATACCCCTGGATTTGTATGAACCTGTATTATTATTATTAGAAATAGTACCAACAAGAATAATAATCATAAATCATAATAGATAATAAAAATAAGAATATGCTTATGAATACTGTCAACACTCACTCTTGGTATCAGAAGCTGCCATTATGGTTGTTATAATGCTGAATTTATAGTAAAATCAGCAGTCAGTTCTTTGGCACCACTCCTGTTGTTTGGGAGTACTCACTGAGTCTCCCGACAGAACCTGAGGAAGGTTTACTCACTAGTTTTCCAACAGAGTTTGAGGTGGGATTACTCATTGGATTTCCATCAGAGTTTGATGTGAGTGGACTCACTGGTTTTCCAAGAGAGTTTGAGGTGGGGAGCATGCTTAGTATGAAAATTGAACATGCACTTATATTCTTCCCGAAAGGGGGAGTCTGGGAGGTCACAGATGTAACAATGGCTGACAACCAGGCCGATAATGTAACACATGAGACAGCTCAAGGCTGCTCCCAATCGTGGCTGACCATCCTAACTTGGGCAACACTGTTGAGTCTCTAGTCAACGTACGTTCAGGAGACGTGACTGGTATGGAGCTATACAAAGACCTCACAAGATTTTTTTTGGACCCCAATGGACCTTTCATTATTTGTAAACCACTTATTGACCTCCACCCTTTTTATTAGTGCCTTGAATAATCCCTTCTTTGGTAAACCCCGGGTTGGAGGAAGGAAAAATGGCATCCAATGGGGGACACAGGCATCCAACTCTCCAGAAAGTTTTGAATGCCAAAAAGGCTTTCAGAGGCTTCCAGAGGACATAGGAGAAAGAAACTATGGCAGAGTGGAGTAAACTCTGTCTTCTATTGCTGGGAAGTGCCTGCTTTAAATATTTAGAGATCTGAAAGGATCCCTTTAGGTGAGCAGCCTGCGGCATCTCTACTTTGATTTCAAGAATAATTGTTCTTTCATGGCCTCTGCTGCTTGTTCCTTGAAATAATTATTCATAGCCATGATGGAATATAATACTGCTGCAAGTTATACAGCTCTCCTCGGGACTGTGGCAAATGTGTATATTTTTGCTAATGCTCATTTCATATGAGGCTGATTTATAAATGTGGTCTGCTTTGCTTGCTGTAACTCATTTCCATATCTGTACAGTATATGAGAAGATGAGATTGCCATATTGTATATTCCATCTTAACATCATTTTTTAATGATATTTCAAACCAGTTCTTATAATTAATGTATATCGGCCAAGCACTATAGTGAGTGGGAGAGCATGTATTTTGTGTTAACATCTAATTAATTGATAGAAAATCTCTTAAGGGCAACACTGCGCAAGTATAATGGATTCATGCCTCTCTGCTTGTAGGAAATATTGTACTTGACATCATTTAGTTTGAAGACTGACCTCTTCTGGTGTTGTGATTGCTTGTTATTATTATTGGGAAGATTGGAATGAAAATTATGTATAAAATTGATTGCTCAAGGGAGTTTCTTCATTACTAAAATGAAAACTGACTTTTTTTTGGAGCTCTTGCCTTTTATTTTAAATACCATAGTATAAAATTGTAATCTTGCACAAAAAGTTATTACTGCAAATGGCCATCCAGCTCTGTACTGATGATATATCCAGGTGCCACATCAGGTGGCATTGAGGAAACACTCCAATGTCACCAATTGTGCATGCATTGCAAAGAACTCTCAGATATTAGCCGGCCTGGCAGTTAAGAATTTTGACAATGCTCAGTCTGTAAAGGAGGCAAGTAGTAACCCTTATGTAAGTGGGGATCATCTCTTCAGAATGAGCTAAATGATATCACAGATGACAAATAGTGGTTTTAGAATAGTGCAATTGCGTTTGTGACTTTAGAACTTTCACATAGGTAGAACCCCACTAAAATGAACTATTAGGTTTTAAGTTGAGGGGGATAAAGTCACCAAATTGACAGTAAATTATTACACTGACTATAGTCACCTTTTGTTATAGATTCACAGCATTGCAGCTGCCTAATGTCCATCTTTCCATCGAATGCTGGACATATATTATGCAATTTTCTTCAACTATGTAGTGCAAGAGCCTGCCTGGTTACATACAAATTGAAAGTGTTTAGGTTTGACTTCATATTGTATAGTTTTACTAAATCTAATTGAATTTTTACAAGAAAATCGTATAATGTATGGCCAGCCTTAAGCAGAAGGTCTCCTTGACAGTAATGGAAAAAGCATCTCAACTTTGATTTTTAAAGAAATTGTACTTCCAAAGTTTTCCATTATGGGTTTTTTTTTAATGTCATTTCAATCTGTCTATACGGTGCCATTAAACTTCAGTAGATATACCGTTGTTGGGTAATAAAGTTTGTCATCTAGGTTTGATATTTTAGTCCAATGGCCCATTGACCCAAGATGTCCTGCTAACGGCTCCTTTATATTTGGGGAGTCAAATGGTGTGGAAAGGCCAGTACCTTACAGTCCACTACACAATAATCCACATCTCTACTATGCTACTAAAAAAATCAAGACAAAATGTATTCAGCATTACCCTTTTTACCCCATAATGATGAGGGCCTAAACAAATCTTAACACCTAAAGCCACTTTTTCAGATTTGGCAAGTGTTAGTAAAACTGTAAATATCGTAGCAACTACTTCCAGTATTTTATCTAGTGTATCCAGGTAAATGATACCTTATTTATTTGGAGATAAATCGGCCTTCGTTCAGTTGTTAATGAACATTTCCTGATTTTGTTTTATTATCAAAGGAAAATTGTCTGTAAATGGGTCTGACATTACCATGATCCACTACGAAAAAAAAAAAAAATTCTAATAAATAAAATATGGAGATTGTCTCTAACACCAACTCTGTGTCTTATTCAGGGGTCAGGCTTGGAGACCAGTAGCTGTAGCAGTAGAGAGGCTCCCACCGACCAGAAGAATAAGTACACAAACAGGTCACCCTGGCAAATGATGCAGGCTCATCTGAGTTGCAAGGTCAAAGCACTAATTGGTCTTTACCAGCACTCTTGATGGTAGAGATGGGGTTTTCTGCATGCTAGTGCCAGGTCGCAATCCTTAGAATCGCCCCACCAGGAGATGAGCAAGCCAGGGTCCAGTAGCAGATGTAGCGGGTAGGGATCAAGCAGATGCATAGCTGAGGAACAAGCCAAAGTTTGATAAATGGTTGCAGATCGGGATCAAGTGGAAGCATAGTCGAGGAACAAGCCAAAGATCAGTAACGAGTGGTATTGAAGATATTGATGGCAGCAGGGTGAAAGGAGCAATATATTGGCTGGAGAAGAGCACAATAATCTCACAATCAGGAGGTGCAGATGCATGACTTGAATCAGGAAATTCATGGGAGAAGCAAAGAGCTCAAGATCCATCAGAGACAGGAAGTTGTCCTCAGGCACTGCTGAGGTTGCAGGTGTTCAGATCCAGACACTGGCACTGAACCTAATGCTAACACTGACATGCATTAACCTAGAGCCATGATATATTTTAGCTTTAGTTTTTTTTTTAACAGTTTTGGTAAATTTCACCTAATGCATATCTTCCTCCTCACAGAGGAGAAACAGTACAAGGAAGATTTATACGAGACCAGGAGCTGTTGGTGACAGTTTGGTCTCCATGCGAGAAATGTGGGATTGAGTGTACTGTAACGCACCAGCACAGTTACAAATATTCAGTGTCCAGTATGAAATCATATTTCTTTGATGCTCCATAAATTAGTTATGAGGTCTTAAAGGGGTAAGCATGTCAGCTCAAGGGGCAAGGAACTAACTAGTTACAATTATTGTATATGTAAAATCAATAAGCTCAAAATGATTAATTATTTTAATATCATTTTAAACATTAACTATAGTGTAACAAGTTAGGAGACTGCCAAGTAGCCGACACCTATCATTACACCAGGGCCTCCTCAATATCACTGTAGTAAAAGAGTGAACAACTCCACAACACTAACTACTCCATATACCCCAATGCAGCAAAACTGGCTTAAAGTCTAAATTATTCCTACACCATGGTGTGCTGTATGCTGCTGCTTTCTTTATCTTATCTTATCTGTTCTTCAACCCTCCAAGTACTTGGAAAAAAGATACCCTTCCCTTCCACTTGCCTGCTGTTTCTAGGCTGCATGGGCAATGTTAAAGGGGCTTCTGTTGTGATGATACATGAGTTAGTGAAGGGATATGAACTGCTGTTTTTCGGCACTTTGCAGGCTCTCTCTGCACCATATAAACACAGGCTGCTGTGTTGAGGCAAGATCAATGTAGCTCTGGACGTCTGCTTTTGATCACCACCAAGGAACATGAGATCTATAAAGTTATATTGCATGATACATGTAGCCAACCTTAGGTGCTGCAAACAGGCACCCCATTAACACTAGAGACCCAATGGGAAATCCAGCCTTGTTTGCTACCGCTATTTATTTAAAAAAACCTATAGTGCCAAATTAAAACAAGTATAATGGTTCCACTTTTTCTTACACTGCGTGGTGTTGCACTACCTATGTGGTGGTAGAGTATGCCTTAAATAGTTATTATGCACTTCATGTAAAGCAGAATTATTTTGATGTTTGGATGGCTCACCAACAGCTAATCTAATTATCGGCAAAAATATTCCACAACAACACAGATGTGGAGGTAATTTAATGTATTATATGTTTCAGATTGGTTGATTTGGCTTTCAAAGCTCTGCTCAAGCTACATGATTAATGTTAGATTTTTCAGACGTACATGACAGGTACACGCTAACGATAAATGTTGTATTGAAAGTACTGCTTGACCAAGTTGAAGCCTGAAAGTGACATATCCGTGTGAAGATTTACACTACAGGGATTTAATTTTTGTCTTGATGTTATCTGTCACCTTACCATACTGGAAGACAAATCCCAGGATACGTTTCTGAAGTTTTTCTGTCTTCATATGTTTCTTAACTTCTCAAATATAAGTGGTTGCTTCTACATTATATATGACACTGCACTTTTTTGTTTGCTTTAAAAAACTGCTTCAGTTTTTTTACACAGCATCCATTGAGAGATGCGACATAACCTCAGCAGTGTCCTTTTTGGTATTCATAATGTTGATTATACCTCGCAGAACAGATTGGTAAGAAGTTTAATTTAAAATTAGTCAGGTATGCTTATAATTTCTAGACTTATCCTGTTCTAATGAGTTCAAAATTTCTAATAGGTCATTTTTGAAAGAAAATCGTTTAAATTAAATTGAGAACATAAATTATATGTAATATTATATATTAACAATATTATAATCTTATGCTTATGCAATATAATATTAAAATTATATTTTCATAAGACAAAATGAATACTCCTCTTAAACCAGGGCCATTGTAACGAAAGATTAAAATCAAGATTTGCCTAGTGATCACCAGGACAGAGACTCCCCAACAGACATAACATAATTACATAGTTGGTAAGGTTGAATAAAGACACTAGTCCATTCAGTTTTACCTGTGTAGGTGTGTGTATGTATTATGGCTCTACCACTTCTCATATCCCTTGTATATTGTCCTCATCTAATATGTTTTTTGAAATTAGCAACATTACCCACTGCAAACACAGATTGTGGAAGGGATTTCCACCACATCCTTACCGCTCTAACAGTAAAAAAAACCCTATGCAGTTTTTAGGTTGAACCACTTTTCGTCCAACTTTAATAAGTGGCCACGTGTTATCCTAAATGACCTGAGACTAAATGGTTTCCCCCCAATAATGAAATCAACATTAAAATATTTGTATATCGCTATCATATCCCCTCTTGGGTGTCTCTTCTTCAGGGAGAATAAGTTTAATGTTTGTAATCATTCCTCATAGCTGAGATCCTCCAGCCCTCTTATTCGTTTTCTTGCCCTTCTCTGGACTTACTCCAGTTCCCGCACATCCTTTCTTAGAACTGGTGGCCAGAACTGGATGACATACTCAAGATGCAGCCTAACCAGAGTTTTGTAAAGTGGTTTTTGATTTCTCTCTTGAGTAAATACCCTTTTTAATGCATGCTAACATTCTGCTGGCCTTGCTTGCTGCGGCTTGGCATTGCATGCTATTGCTGAGTCTATCATCAACCAAACCCCCAAATCCTTTTCCATCCTTTATTCTCACAGAGGTTCTCCCCCTGCGTGTAAATTGCATTCATATTTTTGGCCCCCAGGTGCATTGCTTTACATTTCCCCACATCAAACCTAATTTTCCATGTGTTTGCCCACCCCTCCATTTTATCAAGGTCTTCCTAAAGAAGTTTTTATATCCTGGTGTGAAGTTATTGCCCTGCTTAGCTTTGTAGCAAACACTGAGATTGAACTATTTGAACTATTTATGCCAACCACTATATCTTTTATGAACAAGGTAAACAGGATCGTTCCCAGGTCAGAGCCCTGGGATACCCCACTTGTAATTGCAGACCATTCAGAAGATACATTCTTTATCACCACCCTCTGGATGTGCCCCTGTAACCAGTTTTATATCCAGGTACATATACTATCGTTGATGTCAACAGACCTCAATTTGTGGATTAAGCATTTATGAGGTACTGTGTCAAATGCTTTGGTGAAGTCAAGATAAACTACATCCACAAGCCTTCCTTTATCCAGATTACAGCTCAATTCCTCATGAAATGTTAATAGGTTGGTCAGGCAAGAACAATCTTCCATAAATTCATGCTGATTACCACTAATGATACTAATTCCTGGATATGGTCCTTTATCATCCCCTCCAATAGTTTTCAAACTCAGCCGACTGGGATGTAGTTTTCAGGTATGTATCTTGGCCATTGCTTGAATATTTGTAAAGCAATAGCTTTACGTCACTCCACCAGTACCATTCAAGTCAATATACTTTCCTTAAAAATTAGGAATATCGGTCTAATATCGGTCTTTGACCTGGCAAAGTTATTTTAGGACTCTTGGGTGCAAGGCATCTGATGCTGGTGATTTGTTCATATTAGGTTTTTCTAATCTTTTTAGAACTGACTTCTGTTAGCAACAAGGGCACATTCCTTGCTGTGTTGCTAATACTATCATCTTTTCTATTGTACCCCTCCTTTTCCCACAGTAAAAATTGAGGAGAAGAATGTATGTAATAAATTTGCCTTCTCCTTGTCACTTGTAACCAACTTCCCTTGATCATCCTTTATGGGGCCAATAATCTTTGACTTTTTTTACTGGTAATATATTTAAACCATTTTTTTTAAATGAATTTTATTCTCCTTTGCTATGCGTCTCTTGCGGTCTTTTTTGTTGCCCCGATCAAGCCCTTACATTTCTTATTGCATTCTTTGTAGTTCTGCATTCAGAATTTTTCTTCCTCTAAACACGGTCGAGTTAATGCCAAAGACTTTAATTTTTGTCACATCTGGCCAGAGCACTTTCTCTCAATCTCTGAATCATTTAGATGTTCATTGGCATGACTGTACATGTGCCTTCTTGAAGAGGGGGAATCGCCATGTTTGGAGGAAGAAAAATGCTGACTATGACCCTAAGAACACTATCCCTACAGTCAAGCATAGAGGTGGAAACATTATGCTTTGGGGTTGTTTTTCTACTAAAGGTACAGACCAGCTCTGCCAAATAGAGGGGCCAATGGATGGGGCCATGTATTGTAAAATCTTGGATGAGAACCTTATTCCCTCAGCCAGAACACTGAAGATGGGTCATGGATGACAGTGACGCAAAACATTCCACCAAGGCAACAAAGAAGTGGCTCATGAAGAGGCACGTTAAGGTCATGGAGTGGCATAGCCAGTCCCTAGACCTTAATCCTACTGAACATTTATGGAGGGAGCTGAAAATTCAATTAGCCAAGCGATAGCTAAGAAGCCAGAGAAGATCTGTAAAAAAGAGTGGACCAAAATCCCTCCTGAGATATGTGCAAATCTGGTCACTAACTACAAAAAATATTTTACCTCTGTGCTTGCCAACAAGTGCTAAGTCATGTTTTGCTTGGGGATCAAATGCTTATTTCACTCACTAAACTGCAACTAAATTTAAAGCATTTGTTTTATGTGTTTTTTTTCTGGGTTTTGGGTGATATTCTTTCTCTATCATTTAAAATACACCTATGAAAAAATTATAGAACCTTTATTTCTTTGTAAGTGGGCAAACTTACAAAATCTGCTGGGGATTAAATACTTATTTCCCCCACTTTATAACTCAAATTTTGTTTTGAATATAGAGTGAGGAAAGATTAGATCCCCTATCAAGTTTTTATTGTGGTCTGTGTTCCTGCTGCAGAGATTCACCCTCTCTCTTTGTCCTTGTCACAACCCACCTGGGGTCTTGCAGTGGAGAGGGAACCCAGTGCAGTGGAACAGCACTCCCTTACAATCACGACCCTCAGGAGTCCCTGGAAGTGGGAACAGGGCCCCGTAGGGTCTGTGGTGGCACGGAGGCCTTTAATGAAGAGGAGGAAGTAAAGTCGACAACTCTGGAGTCAGGTCTGGCAGGCAATCAAGGAGTATCAACCTGAGGGAGAAAGGATCAGGAACCAGGAACACAGGCAAAGCAATAGCAGACACACAGGAGCAAGGAAAATAACCAAGCACTGACTGGAAGGTGTGCTTGGTTTATATAGGAAACCAGGATCACATGACCCGCCACCTCCCACCAGTAGGTGGGGCTGCCAGGAGCTATAAAGGGAGGTCAAAGACCCAGCGCCATCTTGGTTTGCTTCATAGAACCTGATCTTACCAGATCTTCAACTCTCCTCTCTCCCTCTGTGTAAAACACTGGAATCGCATGGCGGCCGCCATCTTGCCACGACAGTGAGCCGCTGCAGTCCTCAGAGGTGAGGGGAGGAGAAGGAACCACCGCAGACCCGGAGGAGGTGTCTCTGAGGACGGCAAGCACCGAGACTCTGTTGCGAGAACGCCACAGGCGCTCAGACGCAGGTGAGTACGCGGCAGTGCCGTGACAGTCCTGCTAACAACTGTGCCATCGTTTCAGAAATCCTAAATATTACTGTTCTCATCAGAACAAGAGGTGAGGGTAAATCTTCCAATATAGACACATGTTCTGGTGACAACTGTGAATTTGCTTCACTATGTATAGCTTTCCTCTCATTTCCTGTTGCATCTCTAGAAGTGAAAGGAAATATCCACAAAAGGACATAGACAGCAAGGAAAAAACAAAAATACATTTCTGAAAGCATATGACATTTCAGGTGACATGCAAAGAACAAATATAGCATATATACTTTTATATATATATATAAATTATTTTGCTGAATGTCTACCTTGCTGCCGCTAAACAGTGATCACTGATACGTATTATGTATTACTTCTTGGCTAAAAGGTCTTCCTGCATCCACAAACACCAGCAGCTCAGGTTATCTAATGCATATTTAATGCAGCAATTAATACCTTCTTTATAGGCGATGATGTCAGCTTTAGCTTGTACACAAGGAAAATCACAGCTCAGCTATGAATTTGTGACATATTTGCTAACTACACTTGCGAACTTGAATGTCAGTGGCACAACAAACTACTCTTCAACCAAAAAAGGAAAACTACAAAACATCTGCAGGAGATTTAGCTGACGTCCAAGCAAACAGCAGGGAGTGCAATAACTATTATGGATGAAAATGTGTATGATTCAGCAAGCCTGCATTATGTATGCCATTTTACATTTTATTGATAGCTATTAGTTTGACGTATACTAAGTTGCTGTATCTTTTCTTAGAGTGTTCTCTTCTTCCATCTGTCCCATTTCCGCTGTAAGCAGATTATGCACAGATCAATTATGAAAGCACATCTTAGGCATGCATTATTTAAAATGAATGCAGTAATATAGAGTTGTAGAATATGACCATTCATAAAGATGCAGTGTAAACATCTTTCACATTGATGTAATGTAAAGCCTAAAGGTTAGAGGTCAATGGCCCCATGTGGTTTTAGATGTAAAAATATATAGGGAATGAGTTACGTTCTTTAGGGCGGAATAGATTCCATTACTGTAAAGTACTTGTTCACAACACCTGCTTTGGACGGCATTGCTTCATGCAGTGCCAGTGCATAGGCAAGTCAAATAGACTTGTTTTCAGTAGTGCCAGTTTACGTGTGCTCTGTATTGTAAAAAAAAAAAATAGAACATTTTGTATTTTATCAAATCACAACATGCAGTAGGAGAAAAAGTGACCTTATGTAAGTAAGCCCAGAAAAAAGAAAAAAAAAATGAACATCAATGCAGTGGAAAAGCACTACATAGCGTTGTAAACAATGCACATGGGTTTTACGCACGTTTACACAAGTGCTTTTGGTGTGAATGAGCCCTAAGTCTACAGTAAAATGCCATACAAAAGGTAAAAAAATGGTGTGAATAAGCCATAAGAACTGAACTCGGAAAATAAGGGTCCTTCAAGCTTACATGTGCAATGTTTACTAGTGTTTTTATTCAGTAAGAATATTCGTGCAGAGAATAATAATTAAGTGTAAGTTCAGCAACCAAATAAACAGTAGGTCCAAATCACTTTCACCAAAACTTTACTTTTCCAGTGTTTACAGAAACCACAGGTAAATATGAGCTTATGAGCAACTCAGTAGGTTAAAGTGGATGTAAACTCTCACATATACCCAGCGAAGTAGCAAAAATGATGAATTTGAATGGGCACAATATTCATTGATTTAATATATTCATCATTTTTGCTGCTTTATTTATCTTTGAGGATGCACAAGTAAGCACTGTTTAAAAAAATCCTTTTGCAAATATTTTGCACAATTGTAGGATAGCACTTGCACTTTATCAATTATTTGAGATAATTTGCACTATTGATGTTTTTATCCTTTGTGAAATATACACTTTAAATTATTTTATAAGTACTTATATACAGCACTTTAAAGATTACCAGCGCCTTTCTACCATATATCTATTTACCTATTTATTGTTATTTAACAATTAAAAGGGCAGCAGGTTTTAACATCTTTGAATTAGAGCTGGGCGCCTTCACAACTTTTAGCCTCAGATGATACACAGGGATAAAACAAATCTCCCTATATAAATTTTACATGTATATCTGCTGTCTTCAGCTTGCTATATTCTTTAGAAAGTGCACATCGTGTTAGAATTTGTTCTTCCTGTTTCAGCTGTGGGAGTGGAATCATAGCATACAATGTGTGACAGCTGATTGGAGGAAAGGCACCCCCCCCCCCGCCCACATAGGCAGAAGAATGAAGACACTTGCAGAACTGTGCTGTGAATAAACCAGCTCTCTGCTAATCTATTTATAGCACCCACCCCAACAAATTTTTAGCTGCTTATATCTCCAGTGTCTGAGAACTTGTCAGAAGTTATCATGCTGATAACAGAAGAACAGAGCAGCAGAAAGACACAGAACATAGGGCTTTGGAGAGAGGTAAGTAAACACTACAGATATATGTGCCCGGGTCAAATTTCATGAATCGGGTTTACATCCATCCACTTTAACTGTTGCTTTGGTCTATCCACTGGGGCTTAGTTATTCCTCCACAGGTTGCCATCGTCTTGCCTCTTAATCCGTATAAAAAAGAGAAACCAAGCTGTAAGTTTATAGCCCAGAAGTCAGCTCTGCCCTTCCTGTGACGGTCATGGGGCACTGTTCTCTGCAGTCAGGGGGAGTGGTTACAGATTGAGATGATGTCTTAGCTTCTGACTTTTGATAAAAAAATCCAACTGTTCCTACCAATAGCATTATTTTTGGATAAAAAGAAATATGTAGCATAAAACATTTTTATATTACGTATGAGGTGGTATCAAAAAGTTTCAAGACTAGTTTTCTAACACATCAACAGCACAAGGCTGCACGCACAGTTACAGGAAGCACCAACCTTCATAAGTCAGTGTACCAAAACACATTGTCCTGTGTACATCAGGAGCCGTGCAACTGGTGCTATTCTGACCACGTGCGTTACCACTTCTGCATTTTCATCAGGGACAGCAAATTAGAACAAAGAGCAAATGTGAAATTCTGCATGAAGCTTGGCAAACCTGCCACAGAGACGTTTGCCATGATTCGAGTGGTTTATAGCAATGCTGCAATGAGTTGAAGATCCAGCTCAAAGGTCATTTTTTTTACACTATTGCAATGATCTAGCATTAATAGCAGAAGGTCCTTGACACGCTTCGAAAAGACTTCCAGGACACATTCCAGAAGTGGCAGGACCGCTGGGAGCGCTGTATTGCTGTGCAAGGGGACTATTTTGAAGGTGATATTGTGTAAACGTAGATAAATAAAGTACTTTCATGTAAACAGGGCTGGTCTCTAAATTTTTTGATACTACCTCGTACGTTCTATTCTAATGGTATCGGTTCCTATTAATAGTTACTCATTATGTTTAAAGTGTAATATTTATATCACATTCAGGGAAGTAGTCATATTTTTTCCCTTATTATGACATTATTTATAATTACATTTTTAAGTCAACTTAGATTGCACATTGGGAGAAAAGGAAATAGCGCACTGGAAACAGCTGATGGCTTAAGATTTACATGCTTGGGGATTGGTTCAGGTTTATAAAACTCCAGCCAAAAATGAAAAATGGATTTTGAGATGCATACAGCAGCACAGCTAATATTATTTGATTTAAATCCTTTACTGTTCTGTTTAACAAGATATTGGGCACATGTGAAGAAGCTTCTGTTTTCTTCTGTTAAGCTGTCTTCTTGGCTTGATGCTGTTTTTGTGACACAAGGGACCACTGTGATGCCCAGATTGTTGCTTTTCAGGTACTAATTAACAGAGCGTATTGTCTCCTTGCATAACTGGTCAGTGTTTATTCAGAATCTCATTAAGCTCCTTTTAATTGGTATTGTATTGAGTACAGCAAGCCAAATGAGATTCTGATTATTAGACAATGATGTATCCTAAGCGTCTTTCCAATAATTGATTATTATTTTAGGATGAAGCTTTTCCCAGGTTCACAGATGTTTTGCTTTGTTTTAGATCTTTGATAATTGAACTTTGCCTATACAAGCTATATACTCTATATTATTAAACAAAATGACTGAAGCTTAACTCTAGGCATATATTAAAGAGGAAGCAAACTTGTTTTTGAATGAAATGGCTAACAGGCAGGGTATTTATGACAAAGGAAACCCTATTGGTCTCTTCTGCCATAAATGCATTCTTCTGCCTATCAGCTGTTATGTTGACTGAGCCACACATGCGCAGCTCAGCGAACATTTACAGGCCCTGATCGGCCCCTTATCCGTGCCACGTTGATGTGACTCCTGTGTGCATGCGCGAGAGTGGTGTCATCGCGCCCTGGTCTATCAAGTGGCTGAAGGCACTGGACCCGGAAGGAAGAGGATGGAAGTACCCGCCAGATCGGTTCCAGCGCTGTGTTTGGAAGGACATCATATGACAGGTAAGTCTGATATAATACACTAATATGCTGAGCTGGCAGACCAGCTGGTCCAGGGGCTGAAGTTTATCTGTGATGTCTCTTTGGATGCGGCTCCCCTAGTGGCTCGGCTCTCTTTTTCGGCAGTGTTTCTTCGGTATGTCTCTTGGCTCAAATGCTGGTCTGCAGGCCAGACTTCTAAAAAAGGCCTTGACTGATCTCCCCTTTCAAGGGGATCGCCTGTTTGGGGCTACCCTGGATGACATCAGAAAAAAAAAATTGCGTAGCCATTTGCCCAGTGTGCATGTACATTCTTTCTTTGTAAATGGGGCAAAAAAAAAAAAAAAAAAAAACTTTATTAGTCTTTTTCCTGTGCAGATTAAGGGATTTTGTATCGATTTAAAACAGAAAATACTGCAGTTGGCCACTAGATGGGGAATTCTGATGGTCCATAGCCATCTAGTGGCCACATGCTGTACATCCCATTTTAAATCAATGAAACATGTTCGGCCAGCACAGTAAATAGCCCAAAAAAAATTAGGGGGTTTTTTTTGGCCGCATTCGCACAGAACAAATGTACCTGTACTTTCACAGGGAGAGTGCCGTTTTTAAAAATTAAACCCCAAAGTGTTGATTTATAGTTCAGGTAGTAGTTCAGGTTTTGGAGTTAAAGGAAACTCATTAAGCAATAAACATGGAGGCTGACATTGTTGTTCTTTCCTTTTGGAAACACTCATTGCAGCTCTCATGCTGTTTATTGAAAAATTGAACAAGAATAAGTATGCATGGGACTATGACTTATCTCTATTTGGATCATAAGTGATGCAAGTCAGTTACTCAGAAAGCATTAAAACCAGAGTCAGCATAGGGAACAAGTATTTTCGTAAGAAGTAAATACGATTGTTATCAGACTTACAATCAGAATTTACGTCTAGTGGAAGTAATATGGTGAAATATTAGGGATGCATGAACTGTTAAGGGTTGATTTTATTGTTAGGTTAGGTATTCCGAAATTAATTTTAGGGGACAGTTAAATGTCAAATGTAGGGGTAAGTCAGATATTGAGAGTTCTTTTTCAGAGTTTGGAGGTTAAGTTTCAGTCTTATGGAGGAGATTAAATGTTAATGATTTTTTTACATTTGCTCATTAAAAATAAGTTACCGCTAATGAAGTGTGCCTCATCTCTGGCTGCTGTAGCAGTTAAATCTTTTACTTTTATTCAGCCCGCAGTCTTCTGTCAGCACTGAATATCCAGTTCTGAGAATTGCAGTCCCGGCTGTATTACAGATATCATAGGTGGCTAGTTGTTTGGCACCTTCCATTCAGAAAAAGCCTTGTATTTTTTAAACAAAATGCAGAGCGTTCTGTGAGTGGGGAAGGTGTGAATTAATGCCGCAATCTTCCCTCCTCCAATCACAGAATGCCTTGCAATATCTACACTGTGTATAAGATGTACACCGCTCACGTGGATCTAAATCAGCCTTGGGTGCTGGACCTCGGATCGCCACCGGATAACAGGAACATGAAGAGAATATGGCCGCATACCAAAACGATAACTTGATAGTAGCAAAGATTTATTTGTACAAATCTGGATACAAGGTACAACAGAATGGAAATGGTAGACGCATTTCACACGGCCAACAGCGGGCTTGTTGGTCGTGTGAAACGCGTCTACCATTTCCATTCTGTTGTGCCTTGTATCCAGATTTGTACAAATAAATCTTCGCTACTATCAAGTTATCATTTTGGTGTGCGGCCACTTTCTCTTCAAATATCTACACTGTGGCTGATGATGACTTCTGAGTGAGGCAAGGCATTGAGTAGTGTGGGTAACCAGCTAGCGCATCTCCTTAAATTGGTCTTATACTGCGGCAGTAACACCTGTTGAATGTGGCATGTGGTTTTATTTTGCCAGTGCATGTGTACAGCCACATAGCCTTATTTAGGTAGAGGCGGTCAGGTAAAAGCAAGTCTAAACCGCCTGGTTTTACTGCCCCCTGGCCACCGTTTGGAATGGGCTCTTAATACTTTATTAAGGTGCTAGAGCACAAGGTATTGGGGGGGGGGGGGGGTTGGAGCAATCAGACTGGTAATTTTTTTTACCTAGGCCCTTTTTACACTAAACCCACAAAAAATACAAAATCCTAAAGTTCAGCTCCAGATATTAGACAAAATCTACCCTTGCAGTGCCCTCACCCTGTGCACTGCAAAGGTTAAATGCTCCTTGTGTCTGGAGGGTAGAGGATCAAGCAGTAATACTTACCCAGACTCCCCGCTCCAGCATGTTTCAGTGTTGTAGTCTTCTTTCTGAAGCTTTGGGCTGTCCCTCGGTGTTATCTCGTACAATGCAGGGCAACTAACCTTGCATTGTTCCTAGAGGAGGCAGGTGTGAAACCTGTGGCCAAGATCGCCTTAGAGAGGAGACTTTGCAGGACCGGTCTCAAACAGCTGGAGGGACCCTCCTGAAACGAGGAACGGGGTAAATATTACACCTTATTCGTGCACCCCTAGACTTACCGAGCATTTAATCCTTGCAGTGCAGGTAGGAGGGTACCCTACTGTATGTGTATTTTTATTGTTGTGCCCAGAGTTGGGCTTTAATCTCTTTGTACAAACATGTTTTTGCTGGAGTTTCTTTTTGATTGGGAAGGCATGCAATGGTTTTGCCCCTACATGGATCTTAAAATTTGCTGCTATTAGATTTTTGAAGCTATAAAAATAATGCATTACTGTATCCAACTATATTCTCTGTCTATTCGGTATGAATTATGGATGTACAGTAATGTATTATTTCTGCCTGTTGACATCACTCAGCATTGATAAAAACATGTATTTTAATAGCATGTTAATAGCTTCCATTACATTATCTTGAAATTGTGTGTCTTCTAATATAGTACTTGTAATGCTTGATCTATTTAATTTATTATCTGTTTTGTGAAGTGGTTGTGTTTCTTTAGTACTGTTTAATGAGATCTGTAGACTGTTAAATGCATTGTTCTTTCATTTGTCTATAAATTGACAATAGACAAATGACGAGGATCCTTATCGCTCTGTACATAGTGTACTGCTGGTTTATCTTTCATGAAACACACAAGGTATATGGTCTGTGATTGCAATGCAGTTTTTTTTTTTTTTATTGGGACCTGTTTCCTTGCTGGGGAGATTCACCCTCTCTATTTATCCTGGCCACTATGTACATTAGAAACAAAGAGTGTGGGGACATTTTTACATTTTTTAGTTGAAATAAGAGCAAGAGTAGAGAGGAAATCTTATATTGGGGACACATGTTCTGGTGAAAACTGTCTAAGGGGGGAATTTTCCCACTTTGGTGAGATTTTCTCCCATCGTTGCATCTCCAAGTAAGGGGAACTCTCCCCAGCATGACTGTATATGTCCCTTTTGTCATGGACTTTTCTTCCTGCCTGTCAGCACTTCTTTCTGTAAGTCAACCACGCACCTGCAGCTCAATGTACAGTCTACAGTTTACATAGATGGAAGCACCAGAAGATAGTGCTGACATTATAGCTTTGGAGGAATCACTATGCTATGTAGCTCTGCCATAGGTGGCTAATTTGCTGTGCATATTATCACAATATGGTAAAAAGCTCCTAAGGCCTAAAATGTTGTCTGGTGTTTTACCGTAAAGTATTTCTAAACCCAAACCAGTAAAATCAGTCTGTATATGCAGTAACGTATGCTTGTTAGGCCCCTTTCACACGATCGGACTGATCAGGTCCGCCTGCCCGTTTTTCAGGCGGACCTGATCGGGCCACCCATTCTCCTCTATGGAGATGCGGATATCAGCGGAGATGTGTCTGCTGACACCCGTCTGTCATCCGATCTGATAAGATCTATTTCAAAACAGACAGTTGGCGATACGTTCGCCATCCGACCAGCGGTTCAGATCAGATGGGATCGGATGAAAATGGACATGCTGTCTGTTTTCATCTGATCTCCCCATATAGGAGAGCGGGACTCTGACAGGTCCGTCACTGCACAGTGAGCAGAGACGGACCTGTTATTCGCCTGCTCAGCAGTGATCAACGGATCGATCCCCACTGAGCTAGAGGAGTCCGCCGAGGGGATCCGCCCCATATGAAAGGGGCCTTATACTCACAGTGGAACCTAAGGGGTAATCCTCTACATTGTGTAAAAAGGCTGTTTGATCCTGTATCCACAGAACCTCCTCTTGCATTATCCCCATAACATGTCTGTATAAGACAGAGTTACTGGAGTCAGGCTGCACATGCTCAGTGTGTATTGCTAGAGAGTTTTTTTTTTTCTTGGGAGAGTGCATGTGATCCGCACAGGGCCAATCAGCACTGTCCAGACAGAGGGTCATGGGTCCTGAATCATGATAGGACAGCCAGTACAGTATGAAAACACCTCTTACAAGCTTTAAAGAGGAAGTAAACCCTCCTCTGCAACTTTTACCTATAGGTAAGCCTATGATAAGGCTTACCTATAGGTACTGTAAATATCTCCTAAACTTGTACCGTTTAGGAGATATTTACCTTACAGGCAGCCAGTGACATCACTGGCGCATGCGCTCTGAAGGAACGGCCGCTGGTGCCGTTACTTCAGAGCCCCGTGCCATGACCGTCGGCTCCCGCACGCGTGCGCGGGAGTGACGTCACTGCGGCTCCGGCCAGTCAGATGGCCGGATGCCGCGATCCCAGAAGACGGGCGACTGAACATGTCGCCCATCATACAGGTAAGCGGGCGGGACGGCGGGGGCTCGCTCTAAGGTAAGTATTTCATAATGAGCTAGTATGCGATGCATACTAGCTCATTATGTGTTTCTCTTTCAGGTTGAAAAAAAAAAAAATTTGAATGGGTTTAAAACCCTTTTTAACCAGACACTGATAGAAGTCACAAGACTGATATATACTGCTGATGAGAAAAAGTATTTAACAGTTTATATTTACCAAAATTATTGCATTTCAATATTCTGTGTATTGTGGGAAAGCAGATGTAGTGAATGCAGGGTCCTGGTACTTTAAAGCACCCTAGTTAAAAAAAATGAAAAGTAAATACTGTAGCCGCTGACTTTTAAAAAAAGGACACCTACTTGTCCAGGGATCCAGCGCCATCCTCACCCAAGCCGGTTGTTCACTAGTCTTTGGTCCCCAGTGCCAGCATGTTAACTGTGGGCATCCCACTGTGACTCATTGTGGCTTCACAGCCAGCTGCTCACTGAGAATGCACAAGCTGCACTTCACTTTGTGAATGTCAGCGTAGCCTTCTGGGACCTGTGACGTGTCCTTGAAGGCTTCGGGCAGTTGAAGGAAAATCCAGTGGATCTGCAGCTGCGATCCGAGCACAGGTGGGAGTTGGTACCTGTCAACTGCCCCCCCCCCCAAAAAAAAAGAACTACCCAAATTTAATAGGGGAGAGGGGGCAGAAAAGCAGGGCATGTTCGCAGTCTCGCTAAAAATCGCAATGTGACAGTCTCGCTAAAAAACGCTGATAGCCGATATTACTAGTGAAAACAATAAAAAAAAATGTAAAGTTCATAAATTAATCCTATAGATTGCGGGTGCTATAACTTTTGCGCAAACCAATCAATAAACATTTATTGGGATTTTTTTTTTTTACCAAAAATATGTAGCAGAATACATAATGAACTAAATTGAGAAAAAAATAGATTTTTTAATTTTTTATTATTAGGTATGTTTTATAGCAGAAAGTAAAAATTATTGCTTTTTTTTTTTTTTTCAACATTGTAGTTATAGCGCAAAAAAAGAAAACCGCACATGTGATCAAAAGAAAGCTCTATTTGTGGGGAAAAAAAGACAACAATATTATTTGGGTACAGCGTCGGAATTATCAGATAAAGCAATGCAGTGCCATATCACAAAAAATGGCCTGGTCAGGAAGGAGGTAAAACCTCCCGGAGCTGAAGTGGTTAATGTTCTGTGTCTTTTGAAGACCCTCTAATATCATCATATACAAGGTCTTTGGCAGCCTCCCTTCATGCGATATATTGTATTTCCTCAAATGCCTTCAATGGTATGATGATGCTGTAATGCTAATGCACTGGACTTTGAACTTTGTTATTTTACAATATTTTCTCTCAATAAATATATTGAATGCGAAAGGCAAGACAGTGGTTACATAGTGTTGAAATCTTCACCCAAAAGGACAAAAAAAAAATTAATAATGCTAGAAAAGTGTGTTTTCCCAGCTACAACATTTGTACAAACCAAACATTTATGTCTGATAGACAAAGCTGTGTCATTCTACGGAACCAATGAAATATTCTTAATGGTACCCCCACACACTGAAAAATGCGGTGTTGTTTCCCACGCATAGAAATTGCATTGTGCAAAAACACCATGCAATTTCCGAGTGGCTGCGGTATAAAAAAGGTGCAGGGACCTTTTCCCTGCAGGAAACATAAGCACAGCAGCCCATTTAAATGGATGGGCTGCCATGCCCACGCAAACGCAGCATGGAGAGCTGTTTATAAAGTACTGTATATACTCGAGTATAAGCCGAGTTTTTCAGCATGTTTTTTAATGCTGAAAAAGCCCCCCGCGGCTTATACTCGAGTCACTGGCTCACTTACTTTTTAAAAATTGCGCAGCCCGGCGCCGACATGTCACCGCGCATGCGCCGTCTGCAGGGGAATAGCCGAACGTGTACGGGCATTCCCAAGCATCGGCGGCGCATGCGCGGTGACGTGTTGGTGCCGGGCGGTGACATTTTTAAATGTAAGGTGCCTCACCGACAGGTGAGTGAGACTCCTCCACAGCCCCTGCATTTCCTCATGCAGTGCATTCTCCTGTACCATGCTCACAGCATTGCATCTCCTGTGCCATGCTTGTACCTACTGTGTCATACCTGTACCATCACCTGTGCCATGCCTATACCATCTCCTGTACCATGACCTGTGCCATGCCTATACCATCTCCTGTACCATAACCTGTGCCATGCCTATACCATCATCTGTGTCATGCCTGTACCATGACCTGTGCCATGCCTGTACCATGACCTGTGCAATGACTATACCATGACCTGTGTCATGCCTGTACAATGACCTGTGTCATGCCTGTACCATGACCTGTGCCATGCCTGTACTATCTCTTGTACCATGACCTGTACCATGCCTGTACCATGACCTGTGCCATGCCTATACCATTACCTGTGCCATGCCTGTACCATGACCTGTGCTATGCCTGTGCCATACCTGTACCATGACCTGTGCTATCTCCTGTACCATGCCTGAACCATCTCCTGTACCATGCCCACAGCCCTGCATCTCCTGTGCCATGCCCACAGCCCCTGTTTTGTGTCTCGTGGTGGTCCAGTTGGGTCCAGTAGCTGCTGCATTTCCCACCCTAGGCTTATACTCGAGTCAATACGTTTTCCCACTTTTTTGTGGTAAAATTAGGTTATTCTCGAACCTTATACACACTGGACGTTTGCCCAGCTTTTCTGAATACCTTCTCTCCTAGCAGGAGAAAAGCAGAATTAACAACAAGCCTAAAGCGGCATTTTGCAAATGCATTTAGGCATCAGGCGTTTGGGCGTTCAGTCATTTAATTGGCCAGAATATTAATTTATTCAGACCATTAAAATGAATGAACGCTTCATCACTAAATGTGCCTAGTGCTTAGGCAAGTAATGACCTGTTTATGCGTGTTCAGCTTTTTTCCCTGACAGAACGCTCCCCTTCTGAGCGTTCAAGCAATGAGGGTTTTTTCCTCCTCCATGCCTATAAACCCCTATGTGGGCAAACATACATAGGCTAACTTTGAGGAGCTATACAAGGGTCCAGCAGCATGGTATAAAACTCTATCTTCTTTATTAATGATCCATCAAGACGTAGAGGAACGATTAAGGCCGGTGTGGTGAAACACATCAACCTTTTGCATATTCAATTCAAGTGGCGTCTTTGAGGCCCAGTATGCATGAGGCCTAATACTTAGCATTACCTTATCATCCCTAATTTATTTAATCTTCTCTTTTTCCTCTTAAAGTGTTTGCAAAGCCTTAAAGTGGATGTAAACCCTCACATATACCCAGTAAATTGAACAACCTCAGGTGATACACAGAGATGAAACAAATCTCCCTTTAAGTTTTATTTGTATATCTGCTATCTTCAGCTTTCTACACTGTTTAGAAAGTGAACATTGTGTTAGAATTTTTGCTTCCTGTTCCAGCACTGGGTGTGGAATCTTGGCATACACTGTGTGACAGCTGATTGGAGGAAAGGCAAACACCCCCCTCCACATAGGCACATTAAGGAAGAAACTTGCAGAGCTGTGCTGTGAATAGATCAGCTCTCTACTAATTTATCTCAATGCATATACTCTGACAAAAATTTCCGGTTGCCTTTATCTCCTGTGTCGGAAAACTTGCCAGAAGTTATCATGCTGATAACAGAGGAATGGAGCAGCAGAAAGACACTGGACTTAGGGCGCTTTGGAGAGAGATAAGTAAACACTACAGATTTATGTGCTGAGGTTGAATTTCATGACTGGGGTTTACATCCACTTTAAGGTTTTTCACCTTAATGCATTCTATGCATTAAAGGGAAAGACCTTCTGTGCTGCAGCTTCCCACCAGATCCCCCCCCCCCCTTTTTCTTACATGAGCCTCCAGTGATGTGCACACCAGTGAAATGCACAGCGGCTCCAGCCGCTGTTGCTTCCCTAATTGGACAGATTGATAGCAGCAGGAGCCAACACTGTTAATCAAATCTGGTGAAACAGGAGCAGAGCGCAGGGCCGAGTTTTGCAGTCTGTGTCAATGGACACAACAGCGGGACTCCGGAGCAAGCCAGCACGGGTGACCTAATGGAAAGCGGCTTTCCATGGGGAACCTAAAGAAGAGGAGGGGTCTGGATCGCTTGCAGGGGACCCCAGAGGAAGAGGATCGGGGCTGCTCTGTGCAAAACCATTGCACAGAGCAGGTAAGTTTTTTATTTTTCTAATACAAAAATCAAAGGTTTAGAATCACTTTAACTATTATTTGAGTGCTCTTTTTCTTTTATTTCTTTTTTTTTTCTAACTCTTAATATTTAAACTTTTTTGACTGGACATACCCTTTAAGTATTATTTTTCAGAGCTATTTGTAACACAGACAAATATTAAGTTGTATATCTTTTGTACTGCTTGAAAAACGTTCTTCAACATTAAGTTCTAAAATCTTTGCTCATCTTAGTAATTTCCTCTTTGGCTTCCTTTAGACTCAGCACTCTGCTAAAAGCAATTGTCTCTTTCCTAATTAATTAACATTACTTTCCAGTTAATGTGACATATTTCAAAAGGATATTGAACAAATGGGTCTCTGCACAAGGGTGTAAATATGCAAGATGAGCCTGAATCATATTGTGTTATATATCCCTGCTTTATTCTGAGTACCACCAGACAATTGGAATCAATTACAGACCATAACATAAATATAATTCTGTGAACACAGCATTATGTTCTGCTCCATTTTGCAGGCAAAGAGCTGTTAAAAGTCTAAAGCCGTGCATTATTGGAAACGTCTCCATTTCTTATCTCTGGGCACTAATCTGTGTGAATGCCGAAGGATGAAACACCTTCCTGTTAAAGCTTCTTTAGTACAGGGATTCAGCATAGTGTTATACACAAGGGAAAATTAACAGTGAGTGTGCAGTACACTACAAAAACAACAGAGGTTTTAGCATGGCAATCCACTTCCTAAATGGATGTAGGGACGCTTTGGATCCATTCACCCATCTGTGCTCTTTTGTATACTTAAACGCATGGGAAACCGCATATAAAATACAAATGTTTGCTTTGAGTGATGCAGGTGTCGAGATGTATTCAAAACACTGTTTTAGCATTCATTTTTAATATGCATTTTGCTGTGTTCTACTGCTTTTTAGCATGCTTTTGCTGCATCTTTTGTTTTGTTGTGTTTTTAGCATATTGCAATATATTTAAGCCCAACTCCAGGATTGAACATTAAGCCATAGGTATATTTCCCTCAGTAACTATATGTGCCATTTGCTCTCTTCTACTTAAAGTGTTTGTAACCTTTAAAAAAAAAAAAAATTCACTGCCAGAGTAATAAGTGCAGGGTGGACAATCCGCGACGAGGGTCTTTTATTGGGGGGGGGGGGGGGGTCTGGTAGGCTTTGTTGTCGACCGCCCCAGGATACAGTTTGTTCCCAGAGGGGGTAACTGGGGGTGACCCTTCAGATTTGGACGCAAAAATTAACTTGACCCCTAACTCAAATGTGCATAAAATTTGTACCTGTCTTTGTACTTCATTTAGTCATGTTCTATACCCCACTTATATGTTGTGTGAAACTGACATTGTTCATTTATAATTTTTCTTCATACGAAATCCAATAAAAATATTGAAAGTAGAACAAAAGTCACTGCCAGCCCCTCTCTTTTAACAATCCATAACACACTTTGTAAGTGTTTGTTGAAAACAATGCCTCTAAATACCTTTTTCTCAGATCTTTTCTGGTTGTTCACGTGACTCCCGGCCACTCTCCTACTCCATCTACGGGCTACAGTGGGAGGGACCGAGATCTCCCTCTGACATCAGCCGGGGATGTCACATGACCGCTGTGCTGGTCACTCAGTCCCTTCCGCTGTAACCCTTAGATAGGGGAGGAGAGTGGTCGGGAGTCACATGACCGGCCTGAAAAGATCTGAAAAAAAGGTATCATTTTCAACAAACACTTACACAGTGTGATATGGCTGGATAAAAGATAAAGGCTGGCAGTGAATTTTGTCACAGTTTACTTTGCTACTAATAGCGGCAGGAGAAGGGGGGTAGGGCTCAGACACACAGGAGCTGACAGGCAGGGAGGGAGGGGGAAGAGGAGAGCTGCGGATGACTGAGGCACGTAAACTGACCATGATAATCAGGGCTCAGCAGCCATAATTACCGTAGTCAGGACACAGAGGGGGACACAGGAACTGATAGGATCAACCAAGTTTTTTACAGCTTAGAGAGGGGCAGGTTAGACAGCACATGCAGCGTGCTGTTTAATCTGCTATTAGGGAACAGGAGCTCTTTTTTTTAGGATTACAACCACTAAAATAATTTTAGAGTTGTGGTCACATGACTGCTGCTGCGAATAATGGCATATACGCATCATGAGCTGTGCTCGTCCAATCAAGCAATGCTTTGCATTCATTCATTCAAAGCATTCTTTGAATTATGCTGAGCCAAAAAGCCAACCTCCTGTGTTCAGAATGCATCAGGGCAGCTGTTTGGCACAGGACCAAGAAGCAAGTGGAGATCATTGGTGTCCGAGTGTCTACTTGTGTCTACAGTGATTTTCAGCTTCCGTGGGCATCAGCCAGGTATGGTATATGCATAGTTACGCTGGGCCAATGTAACTATGTATAAAATATCCACACCTGGAATCCTTCTTTAAGGGAATTTATCATTTGTTTTAGTCCTAAAACATTCATAGATGAATGTACTGCACTAGGTTGCCAGCACAAAACAAAACTATTATACCACCTTCTCCACACCAGAAGCATTGTTAACCACTTGCACTCCTGGAGATTTACCCCCTTCATTCATTTTTTGCGATACAGCACTGCGTTACTTTAACTGACAATTGTGCAGTCGTGCTATGCTGTACCCAAATTAAATATATGTCCTTTTTTTCCCACAAATAGAGCTTCCTTTTGGTAGTGTTTGATTGCCTCTACATTGCCTCTACATTTTTTTTTTTTTGCGCTATAAAACAAAAAAGACAATTTTGAAAAGAATAACAATATATTTTACTTTCTGCTATAAAACATATCCCGTAAAAGTTATAGTGTCTACAAACTATAGAATATTTTTATTTTTTTTACTAGTATTGGCGGTGGTCAACGACTTATAGCAGGACTGCAATATTGCAGCAGACAAATTAGACACGGGCTGACACTTTTGACACTTTTTGGGGACCAGTGACACTAATGATCAGTGATCAGTGCTAAAAATATGCACTGTCACTATACTAATGACACTGACTGGAAAGGGGTTAACATCAAGGGAGACCAAAGGGTTAACTGTGTGCCTAGCTGGTGTTTTCTTACTGTGTGGGAGTCGCTTTTACTGGGGGAAGACATGAATACATGTTTCTGCTTTTTTGTTTACCTAGGCAAATCGCCGTTCTCACTCTGTACCCACCGATCAGCTCCCGCTGTGTCTAATCACAACGAGAGTGGATCGGCAGCGGCGTGCATGCGTGCCCTAGACCCAGAAGTGTCGGATCACGTACTAGGTATGTGATCCAGCGCAGCCATGCCACTTTGCCGCAGTATATCCAAGTTAGACGGTTGGCAAGTGGTTAAAAAAAATAAGGCTTTAAGTGAGACTTCCACCCTTTGCAAAAATAATAAATGCCCTCCATACTGCAAACGTGCAAGTACAGTGGAACCTTGGTTTACGAGTGCCTTTGTTTACGAGCATTTTGAAAGACGAGCAACATTTTTTAAAAAAATCTGTCTTGGTATACGAGCACTGTCTTGATATACGAGCAGTTTTATTACACTATAACCATGCCATCCCCTCTGTTAATGCCCTCTGTCACATGTTATTATGTGTCCCAGTGCTTCTACTGTATGTGAAGATGCCGATATGTACTTATCAAAGTGTTTCCCTGCACTTACTTTGTACGATTCCTGTCCCTGTGTCTCTCTCTGGTTTCCGTCCCCTCTGCTATCCCCGGCGGGAGGGGCCGATCACTCCTCCTGACGTCATCTGAGGAGGAGGGGGAGGAGAGCTGCAGAGCAGGACTAAGTAATCACACAGTGCCACAGACTCGCTAATAAAGTATAAATCAGCATTTGTTGTGTGCAGTGCAGGCACAGGGACACATGATGTTATTTAACAGAGGAGATGGCATACTTTTACTGCACAGGAATGTACTTTATATATAATACAGCATATCTTTATTCATTACATTAAATGCTTGTGGAACGAATCATCTGAGTTTCAATGCTTTCCTATGGGAAAACTTGCTTTGATATACGAGTGTTTTGGATTACAAGCAAGCTGCTGGAACCAATTATACTCGCAAACCAAGGTTCCACTGTATTATTTTTTTGCTTTGGATCAGTCGATCATGGGTGCAATGCTCTCACTCCTGCAGACTCTTATCTCAACTCAGGTCCATACCAACACACAGACCTTCAGTTATAGAACTGGAGGAAGTATACAGTAAATAGGCCACAGGTGCAGTGATGTCGCAGCACTTGTGCTCCATTGATGCTCCACTATAGTTTCTCTTCCATGGTGGAAGATGGAACTTGTTGTTTTTTTATTCACAGATCTTTTTTTATGAATGACACAACTGTGCAATCAATTCTACTATGGTAGCAGTACTTCTAGACCTCTATCTATTATACACTTCGATTATACTAATTCTATATATACTCATATATATATATATATCTATATAATATACTTTTTTATTTAGAGACATCCTCGGTCCTGCTACCACTGGCAAATTCTCCTACTCTACACATCCTAGCCCTCCTTGCCATGTGTTTGGCGTGCTCTGCCTTGTTTGCCCGTCTTGTGTTCCCTCAGCTCCCGTGGGAGACATTCCAGGCCATGCTCTTATCCCAGTGTCAGCAACCATATTACTATTATGTAAGTTTTGGGGGACTTGAGGGTTTTGTCTCTCTTTTTCCCCCCTTTCCCCTCCCAGTCTTCAATTATCCTCATTTGCCATCTCCTTATATATACATATTTTTTATAGATCAAACATCTACTCCTGATGAAGTGGCACAGATAGTCCACGATACGCGTCGAGTTCAATGATGTTGTGACTATATCTATATACTCTTATACTGTTCGTTACCAAGGATTATGGATATTGCAATCTTATGTACTCCATCACTCCAGGACCTGCCATGTTTGGGTTCTTTGAATACTAGAAGTGGGAGAACTTACCAGTTTTTACCTTGTCAATATAATATGTTTACTATTCTACATCTCATGTCATGGTTTTTATCTGTATGAACATGTCAATATTGACATGACATGACAATGACATGACTAATGACATGTCAACATGTCATGTTATTTTTTCCTGGAAGCCGTGTCATGTCTCTCACTCAAAGTCCCAAACTCTTCTCCTTTTTTTTCAACTGTGCAATCAAGGTCATGCACAGCCACATTAAATGAAAGAAATGACAAGAGCTGGCAAGGAGAAGAACCCCCTGACTCCGTAATTAGGGGTGGGGGGCCTTGGAACACCCTAAATATGGGTGTAACATAAAACAGAAAAAAGATAGGCTTGGCTTTTAGGTCAAAGGCAGGGTTGTATTTAGAGTTTATGTAAGTGGCAGGGAGGTAGTAACTAGAAAAGAAGGATTCTTCTCTTTTATGTGCAGCTTTTATTTAACTCATTAACCAAATAGAGATTCAAATGTGCCATCAGGAAACACTCGTACAGCTGTTATCCTACTTCAAGCTCTTGAATACAATTAAACTGCGGTCACTTGGCTTTCAGCACTGAAATACACTTATTCTGTGGTTACTTGACTTATGACACTTGAATACAATCTGTCACAGCAACAGCAATATATCTTCTGCCATACAGTATATACTGAAATATTTATTGTTTTCGAATATTAAACCTCCTGTCTTGGGGCAATTGAAAGTTCCTTGATATCGTCAGTATATCCTTCATTCGCTCTCCAGTCTACATTGTGGAATACAAGTATTTTGTGCAAAGTATTTATAAGCAAAAATTCTAAAATTTCTCAAACCAGGAATATATTGTGGGTTATTAAAAGAGAAGTTTGGGTGCATCTTTCAAACCTTTGGGGTGCAAGTTTGGGTGCATCTTTGGCCTAGACTCATGGAGGGCTTTTCAGTTACGTCATTTTCTGGGAACATTGAAAGTCCCTCCTCAGGGAGACAAAGATGTAACACCTTATGAAAAAATATGTACCCAAAATGGAATACTGGAACATACCATATCTAAAATGTACTCCTTGTTAATGACATCAGCAGAACAGCATAAATTCCCTTTCTTGAGGGAGTGGGAGAGGGAAATGGGTATTACCCTCTCATCAGAACAAGAAAATCAAAGAATTAAGTCAGTATTCGCAACTTCAATGTGCGTTAGAATTCAAGAAATGAATTATAAAATTTTTTCCAGATGGTATTATACTCCGGCCAAATTGAATAAAATTTCTATATCAAATACAGACCGATGCTGGAGATGCTGGATAGAGAGAGGAACAATGCTCCATATATTCTGGGCTTGCCCTAAATTAGAAATGTACTGGGAACAGATTTATGAAGACAATACAGAAAATCACGAAAAGCCACATTCCCAAAGAACCGACTCTCTTTCTGCTCCATGCTCCTAGCATACCGATACAAAACTACAATAAATCCATTATACCACACTTAATAAATGCAGCTAGGACATGTATCCCTCTTAAGTGGAGAGAGACTGAGCCACCTAACGTAAATATGTGGCTAAGGAAGGTGGAGGAAATAAATAATTTAGAAAACCTGGTTTTCTCTGCCCGTTAACAAATTGACAAATACGAGAAGAAATGGAAACAATGGAAAGATTACGTTAACTCAGGAGAAGGACAATTTTAAAATACAGAGCAAGAATTAGATTACAGAAAATAGATAAATAAGAATAATGGAAAAGTGAGGGAAGGGAGGAGGAAGAAGGAGGGGAAGGAGAGGGAAGGGAAAAGAAAGAGAAAAGGAAAGGGAATTTTTTTTTTTTTTGGGGTAGGGGGGAGGAGGGGAGAGAGGGAAAAGGAATGAAATGGGAGATTTGGGTTCGGTTATAGAACGCCTAAGTAAGGCTGTGGTTCTTTTGATTTGAATTGAATATTTAGTAAATTGTAATTGTGAAAGCTGAAATGTATTGAACATAGTGTATATGTAACTGAATTTCAAGAAATAAAGAAATAATTTGAAAAAAAAAAAAGAGAAGTTTGACTCATAGTCACACCTGTTCATTTTTTAACTTTACGTTCATCACAAGGGTTTGTATTGCAGCCCCATGCCACCACTCACTACCACTGGAGCCTGCGCACAAGCTACTTGGTACCTTGTCCAATAACTTTCACAACAACTTGACATCTGAACCTTATAAAGGAATGCTATGCCACCAGCTCTACCTACCTGTAGCTAACTATTCCAGTTCCAATTACAAGCATATTTTGGTGCAGCGCACATGCAATTAAGCCTTTTACGACCAGAGGTCTTGGAAAACCTAGGTACCCTGACCAAACTTAGAAGCATCGGTATGTTCCTTTACCATAGGGTTTATAAATAATTCACAGGGTAATTCATCAAGTAAATAATTAGCATAATATAATATAATATAATATCATATATATATATATATATATATATATATATGTATTAAGTGAGATTTGACAGGATACAGGATTTTACCAAGCAATAGTCACATTCAATGGAATTATTGTACACCAAATCAATTCATCTGTCAGCAAACAGCCATCAAGTCTTATGTACAGTATAATTGAAGATGGAAAAAAATTACACTATTTTAGCCATGGAGAGCAGTGCCGCCAAGAGTTTTAAATTAAAATTTTTAAATAAAAATAAAAAAATCCCCCAGAGCTAATTGGCCAGGCATGTGGACCAATATCGCAATTGCAGGGAAGCTGTGAGTGTGCAGCCCCCTGTTCTTCAATATATGGGGTGGATTTGGACTAAGCCAAATATGGGCAATGGTGTCACCAGGAAATCCATCCTGAGAAAATTGCTCTAAGCTGGGAAAATTTGTCAGTTCTGAAATACACAGCCAGTTTCATTTCGGCACAGTGCCTGCCTGCCTGCTAGGAAGAGTGTACACTTGTGCATGCACAGGATTGAAGTCCCACACTGGCCTATCAAGACGGCTGAAGACCGGCATCCAGAAGAAGGAGAGAAGAAGGTTCCTGTGCCAGTGAGGGACCTCTGTCTGCTGAGGTAACTATTGTAGACTTTAGTTCCACTTTTTCTTTTTCTTTTTTTTAGGAGTACAATTTTTTTTTTTTTTTTTCGCAGAAGTATAAAACAAATGTACAGCATAGACACTGAACACTTGCCTGCTTAAAACAGTTTAGTTCCACTTTAAAACATTACATCATTCTATATGTCATGTTATTCTTATTTAAAGGAGTTGTAAAGGCAGATGGTTATTTATCTTATTGCATTCTTTACATTAGGATAAAAAGCCCCCTGTGTGTAGCAGCCTCCCCAGCACCCCCCTAATACTTTCCAGTCCAGCGATGTCCATAAATCCCTCGGCCGTCCTGGACTTTCCCTCCTGAATGGCTAAGACACAGCCACCGCGCCATTGGCACCTGCGGCTGTCAATCAAATTCAGTTAGCCAATCAGGAGAGAAAGGGGACGGGGCCGGCTGTAGCTCGGCTCTTGTGCCCCCATAGCAAGCTGCTTACGGTGGGGGCACTCAACAGGAAGGAGAGGCTAGGAGCAGTGAAAAGGGACCAGAGAAGAGGAGGATTCGGGCTGCCCTGTGCAAAACCACTGCACAGGGTAGGTAATTACAGTATTACAAATGACTTTGTGATTTATTTATTTTTTTTATTTTTTAAAACGAGACTTTAAAATTACTTTATTTAGAACTAGAAACTTGTGCTAAAAAAAACTATGACTCCCCCTATAAAAAAATGGTAGCTAATTGTCCTTAAAATGTATGTCAAGCCAAAAACCTTGTTATGTTTAAACAGAGGTGAGAAGGTTTGGGACACCTGTCTAGTTTCTACTGCTATCCAGGCCTCTATTAGAGGTAATTCCTCTTCTGTCCGGGTGACAACGGTCTTACCAGACAGGAAGTGAGGGGAAAAGGTGTAACAGGGACAAAGATTGTAATGGGGGTTCTAGCCTTCCCCTACTATTTTTCATGTTGCTGTTGGAGTTTTCAGAAGGACATGAAATGAAGGAAAATCTCTATAACGAAACCCCAAATAGCAGTAAAATCCCCAACATGGATTCTAACTCTTCCCCACTCTACTTGTTCTAGATCAGTGTTTCTCAACCTTTTTCCACTCGAGGCACACCCCAGAAATTATGGACAGTCTTGAGGCACGCTTTAAAATTATGTACAGTCTTGAGGCACCCCATCCTAAAATGTAAAAACGATTCTAATAGTTTTACATAATGCAGCAACATACACACACGTAGGACACCCAACGTTAGAGGTACAAGTTGGTACTAACTAGTATGCCAATGTTTCTCTTTTTCCTCAGTTTTCTCCATCACTCATCTAATAGGACCCCAAAACTTATGGCGAGAAGCAGGGGAGAGTCAAACAAGGATGTTAGCAAGTTGGCAGCTAGAGGGTTGTAACGGTGCATGATGAAAACCTGTGACTTTATGTAACGTAAAAGGCAGGCTTCATCCACCCGCTGCCTTGTATACAAATTTTGGTAAATTTTTGGGGCATTTTGCTGAGGCACCCTTGAAGAAATCTCAAGGCACACCAGGGTGCCTGGGCACCCTGGTTGAAAAAGGCTGTTCTAGATCAGTGAATAAGAGATTACTAAAGTTCCACAGAGTGATAGCCACTGGCAATGTCAAAGGAGAGGACAGCAATGGCAACCTGTACATTTCTCTTAGTAAAAGTTTAAATGGCCAATCACAAAATGATTTAGTGAACAATACTGGGGAAATCGCCATTCTGCTAGTTATTCTAAACATAAGATAGGTTAAAGGGAATTGTACACTTTTAACTAATGTTACAATTTGAAATATTGCATATTTGTTATTTAGCCTTGTCTCTAGCCAGGGAGTAGAACCCTCATTTTCATTTCACATTACTAGCAGGTCATTTTTAATACATCTGAGTGGTACTTTGGCACAGGGGCATAAGAAACACGGGGGTGTATTTCCTAAAACTGGACAGTGCAAAATCCGGGCTAGCTCTGCATAGAAACCAATGAGCTTCCACATTTTATTGCCAACGTTTAAGTAAGCAAGCTAAAGTTAGAAGCTGATTGGCTACCATGCACAGCTGCACCAGATTCTTTAGTAAATCTACCCACTGTATTGTTGGAGGCCATGCATGAGATCCCTTAAATACTGTTTGTTGTAACCTTATTTTGAAATACAACACAGACTGCTGGTATACTGCAGAGCGCCTGATTGGTTCCAATTAGCTTTCATAAAATTGCTTGGCTTCATTAATAAAAAGGTGCACATTCAATCAGTTTCATGCAATAACCCCATTGTCCTATGTTTCTCTATTTGTATTTTACCTCCAGGCAACATTTCTTAACAATGTGGGCATAGGACAAAAAATAAATTGGGCTCATGTCCTCTATTCTCCGAGGAGTATTATAAATGATAGGCTCAGCCAGGAAACTAGGTTACAAAAAGCACATCTGGTTTTAGTAATTATCCATTAAGACAGGTTCAGAACAACCAGGGGAATGAAAGTGCCTTTGGACTGTCAGTTATTTAGCCCAAGAAAAAAAAAAAAATCAATGTATAAATGCTATGTATTGCATTTTTTAAATGTATATTCATGAGCATTTGTCATGAGAATCATATCTGAAAAATATTTCCATCATTGCCAAAACTAACAGACTGCTTCCAGTGATATTATTATTATTATTATTATTTTTTATTGTTATCATTGATGCTTTTATTATGACAAAACACTTATATTTTACTCTGTGGTTAGGGACAAACATTTTAAATTTAATGCAATTCAGGCAACAGCCTATATATATTTTATATCCCGGTTTTCCTCCTGTGCTGTCTATCTTCATAAATTCATAGAACAGGGGTAGGCAACCTTTGAGAGGTGGAGATCTACCTGGCCAACATGCAAAAGATCAAAGATCACGGGGTGCAGCGCCACTTTTTCTTTTATTTTAAGCAAGCTCCCAAAAAAAGTAAAGACGGCATGAAAAGAACTTAGAAAAATCAAATAAAACTAATGCCACTGTAAAAATACAAACTTAGCCTGCCTTAAAATGTAGCTTAATTGAGAAACATGGCATTCACTCTTATTCATAATTCATGTCTGAGGAGTAATTGGTCACCCCACAAGGCTGATGCTGGGGTCCATCATGAAAGCAGAACATCTGGTACTGCAGTCTGATTTGCTCCACTAGTTTCAGGCCTGGCTGGCCTCAATGTTAGCCTGGTTAGCTATTCTGAGTTCTGGCCAGTGTAAGTAGTATGCAGGGCAGTGTCCATGGGTCAGTAATATGTAGGGCAGTGTACAGAGGTAAGTAGGAGGTAGGCCAGGAGGATATGGTGCAGGTGGAGGCAGGAGGGCAGGGTACTGGGGGTGGCAGAATACGGTACTGAGTGTCAGGAGGGAATGGTACTGGGAGGTCAGGAGGGCACAATACTTGGAGGTCAGGAGGGCATAGTACTGGGAGGTCAGGGGGGCACGGTGCTGGGAGATCAGGAGGGCATAATACTGGGGGTGTCAGGAGGGTACTGAACAGGGAAGGCAGGAGGGCACAGCACTAGGGGACCAGGAGGGTATGGACAGGGGGGAAGCAGGAGGGTACAGTGTAGGAGGATAGGGTACTGAGGGTGTCAGGAGGGCACTGTGATTAGATGTGGAGGGCATGGTATTCGGAGGTCAGGAGGCATGGTACTGGAAGCTCAGGAGGGCATGGTACTGTGAGGTCAGGAGGGCATGGTACCGGGGGGTGTCAGGAGGGCACGGTATTGGGAGGTCAGGAAGGCATGGTACTGAGGGTGTCAAGAGAGCATGGTACTGTGATGTCAGTAGTAGGGCACAGTACTGGGGGGGAGGAGGAAACAGTACAGTGGGATCAGGAGGGTATGGGAAGTGGGGGCAGGAGGGTATGATGCAGGAAGACAGAGAACTAAGAGGTCATTTGTAATGGGAGGTCAGGAGGGCATGGTCCTGGGAGGTCAGGAGGGCATGGTACTAGGGGTGTCAGTAGGGCACTGTACCCGGGGGTCAGGAGGGCATAGAAAGGGGGGGCAGGAGTGCACTGTACTAGGGGTTAGGAGGGCACGGTACTTGGGGGTTTCTGGAGGGCCCAGTACTGGGGGGGCACAAGGGCACAAAACTGGGAGGTAGGGCGGCATGATACTGTGGTGTCAGCAGGGCACAGAAGTTGTTTCCTGATACAGAGTGGCACAGGAAAGCTGTTGTGGCAGATCTACAGTATCTACTGTATCTACAGATCTACTGTGCAAAAGTTTTAGGTGTGGAAAAATGCTGTAAATTAAGAATGCTTTCCGAAATAGAAGTGTTAATAGTTTATTTTTATCAATTAACAAAATGGAAATTAAATAAACAGAGGGGAAATATAAATCAATATTGACTACCCTATGCCTTCAAAACAGCATCAATTCTTCTAGGTACCTTGGCACGCAGTTTTTTTGGAGGGGGGGGGCAGTAGGGTATGGTGCAGAGGGCGGGCAGGAGGTCATGGTACTGGGGTGTCAACAGGGCATGGTACTAGGAGGTCAGGAGGCAAAGGTGCTGGAGGTGTCAGGAGGGCACAGTTCTTAGAGGGAAGGAAAGGCACTGTACCGGGGATGTCAGGAGTGCATGGTACTAGGTGGTCAGGAGGACCTGGTACTGGAATATCAGGAGGGCATGGTACTGGGAGGTCAGGAGGGCATGGTAATGGGGGTGTCAGGAAGGCACGGTACTGGGAGGTCAGGAGGGCATGGTAATGGGGGTGTCAGGAAGGCACGGTACTGGGAGGTCAGGAGGGCATGGTAATGGGAGTGTCAGGAAGGCACGGTACCGTGAGGTCAGGAGGGCATGATACTGGGAGGTCAGGGGTGCATGGTAATGGGGGTGTCAGGAAGGCACGGTACTGGGGGTGTCAGGGAGGCACAGTACTGGGAGTCGGGAGAGCATGATACTTTGGTGTTAGCAGGGCACAGAAGTTGTTTTCTGATGCAGAGCGGCGCAGGGAAGCTACTGTGGCAGATCTACTGTACCTTTTCTGTCACTGATCCTTGTTGGCTCTCCTCTCTTATCCATCCCATGTGATATTGCTTGCAAATGCCTTGAATAGATCAGAGAGGAGGGCCGTGGGTTGAGTGTACTACACTGAGTGGAAGAGCTCAGGCGTGTTCAGAGTACAGCCTGAACCCGCTCAAGTTATTCCAGAGATAAACCTGAAGCCTAGGATTGGCTGAGATTACTCCTGCGCCTCAGCTATGGGAGAAAGGGCTCAAGGGTCCCCATAGAGCAACCTAATTATTTTCTGTATTGCACTGAATTTGAAGTGATTATAAAGTCTTGTTGTTTTTTTGTTTTTTTTAAATAAAATACCAAAGATATTATACTTACCTGCTCTGTAAAGTGGTTTTGCACAGAGCAGCCCAGATCCTCCTATTCTCAGGTCCCAGACTGGAGCTCCTGGCGCCTCCCTCCTGTTGAGTGCCCCCACAAAAAGCAACTTGCTATGGGGACACCCGAGCCCAGCCGCAGCTCTGTGTATCCATTCAGACATCCATTCTGTTTCCTCATTGGCTAACTGAGTTTGATTGACAGCAATGGGAGCCAATGGTGCCGCTGCTGTGTCTCAGCCAATCAGGAGGGAGATTCGCGGACAGCCGAGGCATTTGTGGACATCATTGGAACGGGAGGGGGCTCAGGTAAGTAATAGGTGGGTTGAGGGAGGCTGCTGCACACAGAAGTCTTTTTATCTTAACGCATAGAATGCATTGAGATAAAAAACCTTCTGCCTTTGCAACCACTTTAAGTGTAACGATCAGCCTTAAAACTTTGCGATCTGCTGGTTGTTACTTAGTGCCACAGTCCAGGTCTTTGCTGAGCCCATCTAATCTCATTAGTGGGCCTTAAAGTGTTACTAAACCCAGGACCCTGCATTCATTATATCTGATCTCTCACAGTACACAGAACATGGAAGTGCAATTATTTTAGAAAATATAAACTGCTAAATACCTTTTCTTATCAGCAGTATATAGCAGTCTTGTGACTTCTATCGGTGTCCAGCTGAGCACTGGTTAAAGTTTGTAGTT
Organism: Pelophylax lessonae; assembly: GCF_965119305.1. Taxonomy (NCBI): domain Eukaryota; kingdom Metazoa; phylum Chordata; class Amphibia; order Anura; family Ranidae; genus Pelophylax; species Pelophylax lessonae. Next base: position 238,788,445 of record NC_138773.1, read on the forward strand.
TTCATTCTCTTCTAACTGTCATATGGGACTGCATGACTGATTGGCCCATGGCCACTAAAACATGCCACCCCCCCCCCCCCCAACAAAAAAAAAACTGCATGTGCAGCGTGCCCCCAAGGCTCTGTACTATCAGAAAATGAATTGGGGAATAAAGAATCAAACAGCCTTTTTACACAGTGCACAGGATTGACCCCTTTGATTCCATTGTGAGTATAACCAGCCTGCTTTACTGCATATACAGGCTGATTTTTCTGTTGTGGGTTCAGTAACACTTTAAAGTGAGGTCAAAACTACAAGCCAGTGTCTTACCAACAGGTTTTCTACTTTCAGTCACTACCAGAGAAGAAAGTAGCCACACTCCAGAGTAAAAGCCATAATCTGCGATTCCATGTACAACAGAGCACCTGAACTTCCATCTGACGCGTTTTACTCCTAATGGGTCTATTTGTAGAGGTTTTTTGCTTGGTCATGCCATGGATAGAGGTATGTCTATCTCTGACATATGTCTGACTGCTCATGGCCTGAATCATTCCTGTCTGTGGTTGGATCAGCTGTTTCAGTTTATCTGTGTTTAATATGATTATTGCCAAAGGAATGGTCTTTATAGAAAGGGCAAATACAGCGCTTGCTAATTGGATGACAACTAAGCTTCTATAAATTACAATTTCCAATAAGAATTAAACCTGTGCTTGTAAAGTGCCAGTGTGTCTCCATAAATACCACTTGAATGGTAAAATCGTATTAAATAGCATAACATTGGATGTGATTAGGTATTAAAAGACATAAAACGTGACAGTGAATCATAATGTGGTGTGCATAAGTGACTGTGACTAAAATAAATAAACATCAATCAACAATGATCTTTAGAAGAGATAAAAAATACATATATAAAAGTCCAACAATAAATCGTGATTTAATGCTCAGGCAATTAGTGTCCTCAATAAAATTCTCTATCTATCACAATATGATTATTAGTCTATTATTCTCTGCTGTTTTCTATCACGGCCCCCTTTACCTATTTGAAATCTGGGCTCTGTTTCTCAGAGGTCTTGTATCAGACCCAGCCATCAGCCTGCTCATTTTGCTACTGTCCTTGTTTGCTCTAACCATCTGCCTGAGGACTTACAATGTTTTAGGATCTGTCCTGCCTGTTACCTGTTGCCACTGGCAATAGAGAGGGTCTACTGCATGACAGTAAGCCTATAAAATGGCCCGCTATTGTGTTCCATGTTTCTGGCACAAACATTTTAAAACAATGGAAAAGGGGGAGTTTTGTGTTAATTAAAATAGTTGGTGGATTCCATTAAATCAGTGGTTAACCTCCCTGGTGGTATGATTATGTCTGGAAGTTTATACCAAAAGCGGTACAATTTTTTGCATGGAAATTTGATGTTATGTATTATAGGCCTACAATTCTTAGTAATTACTGACTTAAACCTGACCAAAACAAGACTCTAGTAGACATCCCAGATCTGATAAATTTTGAAACACAAAATCATGAATTATAATCTCATAAATAATGTAATTTTATTCAATAATGTAGTAAATAAGGAAATTTGTCAAAGAAAGAAAATTCAATACACATCCTGCGTGTGATAAATTTTGAAACCAGGAACTACACAAAGTCCGACGTCACAATCAGGACAATGGAACCTGGTTTTCTTTCGGACTTTCTTTCCATTGCTATCGCGTTTTGAGCAGCAAACTACACACATCCTGGTCGGTGCTGCCTTTTTTGCAGTTGGCCGGATATAGCCTGAGGGCTTTCTAGGTTGACCACGTCAACAGCGCGACGTCCAGGTCTATTTACAACTCCTGATGGTGTCTGGTGCTTTACAAAAATCTGCTCAGCCACCTTCCAGACAAACTCGGAATGAGCAAGAGGCTTGTCACTGTTGGCTTTGTGCAGGATGTACGCGTTCCAAAGACATTGTTCCAGAAGATGTCTGAACATTTTTTTATAATATTTTTTTTGCTGTTTTCGCATAGCGGGATAGAAGGTCATGGCCTGATCGGCTCTGTCGACACCTCCCATTGTTTTGTTATAGTCAATCATGACCTGCGGTTTCAGCACATCTGTCCCACATTTTGTGTGGACCATGGCAGTGGAGGTATTGTGCACAGTGCTCATGAGACACACATCCTTCTTGTCTCGCCATCGCATTGCCATCATCTTACCCTTCTGCCAGGCAACCATTTCTCCGGTTTTTAGTTTTTTTTTGGCAAACAAAGATGGCATGTCTCGTCGGTTAGGCCTTACGGTACCATATGCGTCGGTTCTATTTTGTAGCAAAACATCATATAGTTCCGGGGACGTATAGAAGTTGTCCGTGGTCACACAATATCCCTGGTTCAGCAATGGCTCCAGAAGTGTAAGGACGGATGATGTGGCCATCCCATAGCCGCTGTACCTGGGGTTGAATTTAGTGCCTTTGCCGGTGTAAATTACCGAATTCCATATGTACCCCGTGGATGACTCGCAGAGCATATATGATTTGATGCCAAACCGCGCTCTTTTGGATGCGATGTACTGAATCCAGCTTAGGCGACCCTTGTAGGCCATCAAACTCTCATCCACGCTGACGTCCCTTTCTGGCACGTAGGTCCGCTGGAAATTGGCCACAATAATTTGCCATACCTCCCAGATTGCAGGATGCAGGATGCGTGGCCTCATCAAACTCCTCATTGTTTGTGAAGTGGAAATACTTCATAATCAGGGAGAAGCGATACTCAGACATCACAGTGCCAAAGAACAGAGTGGCCAGTAACCTGTTGGTGGTCCAGTACCATTTCTGGAACGGTTTCCCCACCAACCCCTGAAGAAAGAGGAGTCCCAGAAACAGCCACATGTCCTCTTTCGTCACCGGTTCCCACTTTCTGCTTCTGGAAAGCCTGGCATGCAGCGTAGCGGATAGCTGCTCTTGGTAGCGATTCGTCTCCGTGACAATTATTTCAATTACCTCCTCAGTGAGGAATAATTGCAGGTATGCCAGAGGGTTGTCACGCTCGACATCTACCTTCATCCCAGGTGATCCGGTGAACGGGAACCTTGGGGGCGCTACCTGGTCCGCATCGCAATCAATAGCGCACCAAGTGCGCACATCGCTCAGGTCAGGTGCAGGGTCATCGCCATTGTCACTTGCCAGATCCGTGTCAGTGTCAGTGTCAGACGACAAATCACCCCATGACTCACTATCGCTCACTTCCGCGAGCACCTCCGGGTCGCTGTCGCTGCCGCTGTCACTCAGCTGGTCCAAAAGCGCTTTAGACTGGCGCTTTTTTGATGCCATAATATATATATTTTTTTTGGGCACAAATCACAAGTATAATGTCAGAAGGGGCACTGTACTGTCAGATCTGAGGTAATCTGTGGTGATACAGTGTAATCCTCTCAGATTACATTGTATCACCTCTTTTATTTATTTTTACTTTTCAAAATTCCCGCCCAGTTCCGCTCCCGTGCGCCGCCTCTGCTCGCAGGGAACGGAACCAGGAAGTCAGACGCCGGTCACCCGGCGAACGGAGCGAAAGACATCGCTGGATCGCCGGGACAAGGTAAGTGCATTACTCGGGGAGCTAAGGGGGCTCCGCTGGCATACTACCCCGAGCGTGACTCGGGTTTACCGCTCCTGATAGAAAAAATTAGCCCCGAGTCACGCTCGGGATCACCGCCAGGGAGGTTAAAGCGGAGTTCCGCCTCCCCCTCCACCCCCTCCACCCCCTCCACCCCCTCCAAAAATTAAAAGTCAGGAGCTAGACATACTGTAGCTGCTGACTTTTAATATTAGGACACTTACCTGTCCTCGGCGGCGGAGGGAAGAGGGGGCCGATCTTCCGAGGGACAGCGACGCGGCGCCGTATCCCGGAAGTGGGGAAGGGTACCTGTCAAAAACAGGTACCGTTTCCCTCTCCCCCCTGAAAGGTGCCAAATGTGGCACCGGAGGGGGGGGGGAGGAAACAAAAGAGCGGAGGTTCCACTTTTTGGTGGAACTCCGCTTTAATAAGGAAATATCTTCCTTTAACCACTTAAGCCCCGGAAGATTTTACCCCCTTCCTGACCAGGGCCTATTTTGGGATTCGGCACTGCGTGACTTTAACGGACAATTGCGCGGTCGTGCGATGCTGTACCTAAATGAATTTGACATCCTTTTTTTTTCCACAAACGGAGCTTTCTTTTGGTGGTATTTGATCACCTGTGCGATTTTTTGATCATGCGCTATAAACAAAAAAAGAGCGTCAATTTTGCAAAAATAACAATATTTTTCACATTTCAAAAAATCTAAATTTTTTAACATTTTCGGCCAATTTGTTTTATGCTACATATGTTTGGTAAAAAAAATCGCAAAAGCGTATTTTGATTGGTTTGCGCAAAAGTTATCGCGTTTACTAACAAAGGGAAAGATTTTTGTAATTTTTGTTGTTTCTTTTTTTTTAACGCGTAATGGCGGCGATCTGCGATTTTTTTTGCGGTACTGCGACATTGCGGCGGACAGATCGGCCCCTTTTTTGACACTTTTGGGGTTACCAGTGACATTTCTACAGTAATCAGTGCTATACATATGCACTGTTACTGTAAAATTACACTGGCAGTGAAGGGGTTAACTTTTTTTGAGAGGGAGGGGCTGTGTGTGTCCCTAGGGGCGTGATTCTAACTGTGATTGGCTGTGGCTTGAGGTGTAGGAACAGTGATCAACGGTTCTACATAGTAGAACCTTATGATCACTGTTTCTACACAGGAGAGAATGACAGGCGGCTTGTTTACATCAGCCGCCTGCCTTTCTCCCTCTGCACCGACGATCGCCGAGTGACCGGCGGACATCGGGTCCGCCGGTCACACGCGCGGGGGGTCCGTGACCGCGCGGGAGCATGCCTCCGGGGGCGCGTGCTCGCTCCCTAGACCCTTACAGGCTAGCGACGTAGTATTACGTCGCTCTGCCTGTGAGGGGCTGACCGCCGCAGTAAATAGTCATGCGGCGGTCGGCAAGTAGTTAAAGTGTAACTCCACTTTTGTTGAGAAAAAACATTCCCCTCTGGGTGATCTATGTACATTGAAGTGATTTTAACAAACTTTGTTGCAGATTCCTACCTTTTGTTATTCTGAAGAAATCATTGTTTGTTCCTCTGTGCCTCTGTGCTGAGTGGGTCTAATGGGAGTGGTTTCATAATTATCAATCAGCTGTGGCAGCTGCAGGGCTCTAATGAGGAAATCTGCTGGGCCTGCATCCCTTTAGACATGTTTCTATTGGGAGTATCTCACCAAAAATTACATTTTTGTTGCAGGGGATGCCAGAAATCTGACTTGTATCTTAGGCAGACTTCTGGAAAAATTGGTGAGCCAATCACATAAGCAGGAAATTATGTTTCTGGGGTGTGGTCAGTACACATTCTGTGTATAGAACAGCTCCCGGTAGCCATATTGCATTGCATTTTCAGAAAATTACAACAGCTGCAGATTGAAAAGGAAAGGTAATTTTTAATAACATTCAATTACAATATGATTTGTGTCGCAATTGTATACACTTTATTGTTTTTTCTGAATTTGCTGATTTTTTTCACCATAAAAGTGGAGTTACCCTTTAAGCAAAGAACCTGTAATAGCCTCTGACATCTAAGCCATTGGATTTGGTTTTATTCATAAGGAAAGTTTAAATCATGATCCCTGTGACTAGTAGACTAGTGACTATTCTCTAGTTATATAAACATACAAATATACAAACTTGAAAAAAGATGTGACTCTCCCTGGCTAGTAATCAGCAAAATTATTTATTTTTAATCTAGTATTTAAGTATTCTATTAAAACATTCTACCTCAAAGTTCACTTTTATCTGCTTAATCCACCACAAAGTAAAAATATATTTTAATAAATATGTAGAGCAGCGCACCATTGATCCCTTCAGATATTGGATTGATTACCACAATCTATGGTAATCAGATCTTGTTTTCTTATGCAACAACCAACTTCAATTATACAGTTGCGGTGCCTTGAGCCCCCACCCCTGCCCTTACTGTTACATCAGCATTGCATTTGCCCTTTCCTCCTCTTGCCTGGAACTTCTCTTCCCACAACATCACCAGGAGAGGACCAGAGTCTGCATAGAATGGTCAAAAGATTAGGATTTTCTGTTTAGCAAATGGTAATTATATAGACTTCATACTGGAGCTTTTTTAGGATTGGTGTTTTTTTTTTTTGTTTTAACCACTTAAGCCCCGGAGGATTTGGCTGCTAAAAGACCAGGGGGTTTTTTGCGATTTTTTACTGCGTGACTTTAACGGACAATTGCGTGGTCGTGCGATGCTGTACCTAAACGAATGTGACGTCCTTTTTTTCCCACAAAGAGAGATTTCTTTTGGATGTATTTGATCACCTGTGCGATTTTTTGATCATGCGCTATAAACAAAAAAAGAGCATCAATTTTGCAGAAATAACAATATTTTTCACATTTTTTTATATGAAATTCCCCCCCAAAAAAATGTAAAAATCTAAATTTTTTAACATTTTCGGCCAATTTGTTTTATGCTACATATGTTTGGTAAAAAAAATTGCAAAAAGCGTATTTTGATTGGTTTGCGCAAAAGTTATCGCGTTTACTAACAAAGGGAAAGATTTTTGTCATTTTTGGTGTTTTTTTTTAACGTGTAATGGCGGCGATCTGCGATTTTTTTTCGGTACTGCGACATTGCGGCGGACAGATCGGACCCTTGACTGACATTTTTGACACTTTTGGGGGTACCAGTGACATTACTGCAGTAATCAGTGCTATACATATGCACTGTTACTGCAAAAATGACACTGGCAGGGAAGGGGTTAACTTTATTGGACAGGGAGGGGTTAAGTGTGTCCTAGGGGCGTGATTCTAACTGTGCAGGGACATTGCTATTGGTGTAAAAACAAAGATCAACGGTCCTACATAGTAGAACCGTCTGATCTTCATTTTTACACCAGGAAGAATGACGGGCGGCTTGTTTACATAAGCTGCTCCGCCTTTCTCTCTTCACCGGAGCGATCGTAGTGTGACCGGCGGACATCGAGTCCGCCGGTCACGCGCACTGACTTGTCTGTGAACGAGCCGTGGCGGGCGCGGCCCGCCCGCAATTAGCTCGCAAGTCAGTGACAGGCGAGTGACGTATCCATACGTCACTCTGCCTGGCCGGGGCTGACCGCCGCAGTATATAGTCGTGCGGCGGTCGGCAACCGGTTAACAAAGAATACTTATAATTCTTGCCCTTCTCAGAAATTAAAGTACCTCACCTTCTCCCTCACAAGCTGCATACTCACTCCCATCCTGTGGCTATGACCTACTGCAATTTCTTACATCCTTTTTTGAAAAACTTCTTTTCACTTGGCTGTGCCTGGCAAGTAGATCCTCAACTTCTATGGGACCATGTCCCAAGGCAAGAGGCACTTGAAATTTTTAACATTGAAGTCTTTGGGGATTCACTGCTGCCAACGGTAACATTTTAACAGAATGATGTAAACCAAGTGGGAGGCTTTGGGCATGGGAAGGAGGTATGTATGCCTCGAAGGAGAGTGTGGTGGTACGTTGGACTAGGAAGGGTGGTTTAAGTGCACTTAAAAGTTAACTGTTCCTTTGATTTGAATGTATGCTCAAGAGTTTTTTTTTTTTTTTTTATAAAGTAGGGAAGGGTTAAAACACCAATTATAGGTATATAACAAGTGCAGCGCACACAAACCCAAAACGAAAATGATAAAAAAAAAATAATAATGAAAAATATTCCTATTAATCACAAATGGCGCTTTTCCACTGCATAGAACCGAACGGTTCGGATCGCTTTTGTGCTTTTCCACTGCTGGTACCGCATGGAACGGAGTGGGAACGGTTCGGTATGGTACGGTACAGCGGCGCTTTTCCACTGCATGGAACCGAATGGTACGGCTCTCTAAAACAGTACCACCTCGATTGTGGTTCTAAGAGGTACCATACCGGTACCATATCCCACAATCCTTTGCATGCAGTCACTACTAGCCACTGATTGGTCAGAGAATCGTTGTTATCCCACCCACTTAACTTTAGTACTACTTTAGTGGAAAAGCAAACCATACCAAACCTTACCGAACCGTTCCAACACTGTACCATGCGGTACCAGCAGTGGAAAAGCAAACCGGGCCAAGCAGGGCCAAGTAGAGCCGAGCCGGTACTTGCAGTGGAAAAGTGCCATAAGAATCCTCCATGTCTCCCATCCAAGTACAAACCAGGCCCCACCCTGCTTAGCTTCTGAAACCAGACAAGCGCATTAAGGCTGGTGTGGCTGTAGGCCAAACCCTCAATGTCTGTTGTTAACAGCAATATGTGTAATCAAAATGATTTGGGTAAACCGTGATATCGTGATAATATACAAAAACATAAATTACAAAGTGATGATTGAACAAACTTTCTGTCATCGTCTATGAGGCTTACTAGATGTGATGTACCATTTACTTTTGCAATATATGATGTAGTTTTATTATGTACCATATGTGTGATTTTTTTCATATACAGTGGAACCTTGGTTTACGAGTACCTTTGTTTACGAGCATTTTGAAAGACGAGCAACATTTGTTAAAAAAATCTGTCTTGGTATACGAGCAGTGTCTTGATATACAAGCAGTTTTATACACTATAACCATGCCATCCCCTCTGTTAATGCCCTCTGTCACATATTATTATGTGTCCCAGTGCTTCTACTATATGTGGAGATGCCAATATGTACTTTTCAGAGTGTTTCCCTGCACTTACTTTGTAAGATTCCTGTCCCTCTGTCTCTCTCTCTCTGGTTTCCGTCCTCTCTGCTCTCCCCGGTGGAGGGGCCGATCACTCCTCCTGACGTCATCTGAGGAGGAGAGCAGCAGAGCAGGGCTGAGGAATCACAGTGCCACAGACTCTCTAATAAAGTATACCGTATATACTCGAGTATAAGCCGAGTTTTTCAGCACATTTTTTTGTGCTGAAAACGTCCCCCTCGGCTTATACTCGAGTCAAGGAAAAAAATGTCCTCTCCGACGGGTTTAAGGTTTAAAAATGGCGCCGCCCGTCGCATACATGTTACCGCGCACGCGCCGCCGCCGCTCGTGTAATTTCGGCTATTCCCGGCGCCGCTCGGGAGAGGCCGGGAATAGCCGAAAGTATACGAGCGGCGGCGGCGCGTGCGCAATGACGTGTCGGCGCTGGGCGGCGCCATTTTTAAAATGAAGGCGCCTCTGGAACAGGTAAGTGAAACAGCTTCACTACCTGCCATGGGCTGTGGGCACACTACGAGGGATGCAGTGCTGCGGGCATGGTCCACATGTACCATGTCCACAGCACTGCATCTCCTGTAGTATGCCCACAACCCCGGATCCTCTTGTACCATGCCAGTACCCTGCAATCTCCTGCACCATGCCAGTACCCTGCAATCTCCTGCACCATGCCAGTACCCTGCAATCTCCTGCACCATGCCAGTACCCTGCAATCTCCTGCACCATGCCAGTCACCCTGCAATCTCCTGCACCATGCCAGTCACCCTGCATTCTCCTGCACCATGCCAGTCACCCTGCATTCTCCTGCACCATGCCAGTCACCCTGCATTCTCCTGCACCATGCCAGTACCCTGCATTCTCCTGCACCATGCCAGTCACCCTGCATTCTCCTGCACCATGCCAGTACCCTGCATTCTCCTGCACCATGCCAGTACCCTGCATTCTCCTGCACCATGCCAGTCACCCTGCATTCTCCTGCACCATGCCAGTCACCCTGCATTCTCCTGCACCATGCCAGTACCCTGCATTCTCCTGCACCATGCCAGTCACCCTGCATTCTCCTGCACCATGCCAGTACCCTGCATTCTCCTGCACCATGCCAGTCACCCTGCATTCTCCTGCACCATGCCAGTCACCCTGCATTCTCCTGCACCATGCCAGTCACCCTGCATTCTCCTGCACCATGCCAGTACCCTGCATTCTCCTGCACCATGCCAGTACCCTGCATTCTCCTGCACCATGCCAGTCACCCTGCATTCTCCTGCACCATGCCAGTACCCTGCATTCTCCTGCACCATGCCAGTACCCTGCATTCTCCTGCACCATGCCCGCCGCCCTGCATTCTCCTGCACCATGCCCGCCGCCCTGCATTCTCACCCTAGGCTTATACTCGAGTCAATGATTTTTCCCATCTTTTTGTGGTAAAAGTAGGGGTCTCGGCTTATACTCGGGTCGGCTTATACTCGAGTATATACGGTAAATCGGCATTTGTTGTGTGCAGTGCAGACACAGGGACACATGATGTTATCTAACAGAGGAGATGGCATACTTTTACTGCACAGAAATGTACTTTATATATAATACAGCATATCTTTATTTATACCATTAAATGGTTGTGGAACGAATCATCTGAGTTTCAATGCTTTCTTATGGGAAAACTTGCTTTGATATACGAGTGTTTTGGATTACAAGCAAGCTGCTGGAACCAAATATACTCGCAAACCAAGGTTCCACTGTATGTCCATTGAGGCACTGTGCATCAACTATATATGATTATTGTTCCCCCTTTTTTTGTTCTGGTTTAACCATTTTTTAATTATTGATTTATAAAATATATTTTTTTCATTATCAGTGCCTATAAAGTCCAATATTCTTGTTTCCTTCCAATCTTTCTCATATTCATTGGGATGTGGCACTTTTTTTACTAGCAATGCGCCCAAATGTACTGCGATTTGGTAGCGTAACACCTAATCTATAAATCACAAAGAGCTTAAATACAGGAATTTATATAGAGGCATATACACTGGAAAATATACTAGGACAGAATAAAAAGTGTTCCACAAACCGTGATGGGAAAATAGGATGAGCTCCTCAGGTCTTCACTATCAAACATTTGTAAGGTCTCCCAAGTGTCATTGGTCTCACCAAATCATTGTCATTGGGCTTACCAAATAATACCACCCTCCATATACAGTAAGAGTGGTCACATGTGCATAGTGAAATTGCTCCAGGAAAGGGCAATCTCTACAGCATCCCCTCATTCAGAGAGACACCAGGAATTTTGCTGTCAGTTGTCACCATATACATCCACAACTTGTTATATACCTATATCTGTTGTGCTTAGTATCTAGTATCTCAGCAGCTAATATATGCATAGATTGTATGCAGATAGTTAACTTTTGAAATGACCAATTAGGTTATTTTTTTTCTGTGTCCCGCTATAATGATTTCTCTTCACTTCTTGTTCTAAAGACTCAACAAGAAATGAAAAGGAATCTAACCAACATGAGAGGAATTACTCTTTTAGTTAGTTGTCACCAGAACATCTGTCCCCATTGGATAATTAACTCACACCTCTGGCTTTGGTGACAACTCTAAAATTTGGATTTCCCCTTACTTTTTGTCTGTGAGATAACGTTTATCAGGATAGGTAGAGGGGTGAATTTCCCCAGCAGGGGACACAGACAGCAAAGAAAATTAAGGTAACACCACTCATTGCAAAACTAAATATTTTTCATTTACAGTGCACAGCCCTTCACTTTTTCCACATTTTGTTATGTTAGAGCCTTATTTCAAAATTGATCAAATTCATTATTTTCCTCAAATTCCACAAACAATATCCCATACTGACAATGTGAAAGAGGTTTGAAATCTTTGCAGATTTATTAAAAATAAAAACAATAAAAATAATCCCATGCACATAATATTCACAGCCTTTGCTCAATACTGTGTTGAAGCACCTTTGGCACCAATTACAGCCTCAAGTCTTTTTTGAGTATGATGCTACAAGCTTGCTACCCCCTGCTGCAATGCTACCACCTATTTTTGGGAAGTTTCTCTCATTCTACTTTGCAGGACCTCTCAAGCTCCATCAGGTTGGATGGGGAGCGTCGGTGCACAGCCATTTTCAGATTTCTCCAGAAATGTTCAATCGGGTTCAAGTCTGTGCTCTGTTTGGGCCACTCAAGGACATTCAGAGAGTTTTCCCGTAGTCATTCCTTTGTTATCTTGGCTGTGTGCTTACGGTCATTGTCCTGTTGGAAGATGAACCTTCGTCCCAGTCTGAGGTCCAGAATGCTCTGGAGCAGGTTTTCTTCAAGGATGTCTCTGTACATTGCTGCATTCATCTTTCCCTCAATCCTGACTAGTCTCCCAGTTCCTGCTGCTGAAAAACATCCCCACAGCATGATCCTGCTACCACCGTGCTTCACTGTAGGGATGGTATTGGCCCCATAATAAGTGGTGCCTGGTTTCCTCCAGATATGACACTTGCCATTCAGGCCAAAGAGTTCAATCTTTGTTTCATCAGATCAGATAATTTTGTTGCTCATGGTGTTAGAGTCCTTCAGGTTCCTTTTGTCAAACTCCAGGCAGGCTGTCATGTGCCTTTTACTGAGGAGTGGCTACTGTCTGGCCACTCTACCATAGAGTCCTGATTGGTGCGGTGCTTCAGAGATGGTTGTTCTTCTGGAAGGTTCTCTTCTCCATAGCGAAACACTGGAGATTTTTCAGAGTGACCATCAGATTTTTGGTCACCTCCCTGCTAAGGCTCTTCTCCCCCGATCGCTCAGTGTGGCAGGGTGGCCCGCACTAGGAAGAGTCCTGGTGGTTCCAAACTTCTTCCATTTACTGATGGTGAAGGCCAGTGTGCTTATTGGGACCTTCAGTGCTGCAGAAATATTTCTGTACCCTTCCCCAGATCTGTACCTTGATAGAATCCTGTCTCGGATGTTTACAGACAATTCCTTGGACTTCATGGCCTGGTTTGTGCTCTGACATGCACTGTTTACTGTGGGACCTAATACAGACCGGTGTGTGCCTTTCCAAATCATGTCCAATCAACTAAATTTACCACAGGTGGACTCCAATCAAGTTGTAGAAACATCTCAAGGATGATCAATGGAAACAGGATGCACCTGAGCTCAGTTTTGAGTGTTGAATTATGTATATGTACTTTTTTTGCGATTTTTATTTTTAATACATTTTCAAAGATTTCAAACAAACTTCTTTCACACTGTTATTATGGGGTATTATTTTTTTAGAATTTTGAGGAAAAAAATGAATTTAATCAATTTTGGAAAAAGGCTGTAACATATGAAAATGTGGAAAAAGTGAAGCACTGTAAATACTTTCCTGGTGCATTGTACATACGCTTTGTATACAATATTTTAATAGATAAATTGCAAAAAGCGTGATCTGGCCACATTTTTCTACAAGATAGCATTTCTGGCTTTGCCTATAATGAAAAGCAATGGCCTGTAATTAAAAAAAAAAAAACCTGTGTATGTTGTGTATAAACTGCATATTTGTATGAAAGTGACCTATAATTTGAACATAGACTTTTGTTATAACATCTGGCTGCATACAAAAGTAAATTGTTGGTTGCAGCTGCACTCAGAGACTTTATTTTTGGTAGCTGGTAATTAAAACTAGTACTAAAACTGGACTTTGTGGTAAATGCAGTACACACCATGCTACTGGCAGACTTCAATATTCTAAAATAAATTGGAGGTAGGGAGTAGTCTCTATTTACTTTGAGTTTATTAGAAGTATTTTTAGAGAAATTATGTAATGCTGTGCCTAATATGTATAAAAAAAACACTACAAGGTACAATTTAAGGGACATTTAAGGGTTATTTTTATTATGTATTCACTCTTTTAGTTGACTTCTTGCATGCATTTGTATTTTAAATGTTATTAACCTACTTTTATATATATTTTTTTATTTATTTTGTCTTAAAGAAAAAACTCCACAGATATTTAAAAATATTAAGTATTCCTCCTTCAGTATTCCTCAGAAGCGATAGATTTTTTTTTTCTGTTGGGGAAATTTAATTACAGGAAATCTGTCTTTGTACTAAGCACATAGAGGTCTATTTATAAAAAACAAAACAAAAAAAAAAAAACTAGAATAAATAATCCCCACGGTTTGTCTAACGTGTTTATTTCCCATGATCTCATAACATGATATTTTCCTGATTTGAGGTATTTCAGGAAAATACTGCACTATAACCACTAGATGGAGCTAACAATCATAGAAAATAAAGATATTTCACACATTATGGGGATTATTCCTGAAGATTGCGCTAGTGCTAACCCACAACACAGCAGGTATAAGCTGAAATCAGGCTAACAGTGCCAACTCTGGCTGATGGTGAGGGTTAGATGGAAAGAGTGTCTTACTTAGAATACTTGGTCAGATATGACCTTTAATGTGACTTTATCATGAAAAAAAAGCTACTATCAGGTATAAAATGTAGACATAGACATACGGAGTTACCTCTGCATACCTGCAGTAGACCCCTCCCAAGAAAAAGAAATGCCCAAATGGTGGTCCTTTGGGCAAAGCTCTGACACCTCCTGTTGTCTCCAATCTTGTCAACTGTTCACACATTCTTGACTGCCATTGAGACAGCCCATTACGGAGGGTCAACAATATGGTTACTTTAAAGCAAAAGTAAACCCGTTACTTCAACGGTTTCAAAAAACAAGGTACATTCCCGGGATGTAAGAAATGCTAACGGTCACATTTGCTTTTGCCCACAATCAAACTGTCAAAACATCAAATGACTGGGGTCCCATGTACAGCATCATGGCAGAAGGCAGCCTCTTAGGCTGAAAAAGATAGAAGGCACTGCGTGACTTTAACGGACAATTGCGCGGTCGTGCGACGCTGTACCTAAACGAATTTGACGTCCTTTTTTTCCCACAAACAGAGCTTTCTTTTGGTGGTATTTGATCACCTGTGCGATTTTTACTTTTTGCGCTATAAACAAAAAAAGAGCATCAATTTTGCAAAAATAACAATATTTTTCACATTTTTTTATATGAAATTCCCCCCCAAAAAAATGTAAAAATCAAACTTTTTTAACATTTTAGGCCAATTTGTTTTATGCTACATATGCTTGGTAAAAAAAATTGCAAAAAGCGTATTTTGATTGGTTTGCGCAAATGTTATCGCGTTTACTAACTAAGGGAAAGATTTTTGGAGTTTTTTTTTTAACGCGTAATGGCGTAATCGCCGAGTGACCGGCGGACATCGGGTCCGCCGGTCACATGCACGGACTTCCGAGGGAAGTTTGGCTCACAAACTAGTGACAGGCAAGTGACGTACCAGTACGTCACTTTGCCTGGCCGGGGCCGACCGCCGCAGTATATGTACTTGCGGCGGTCGGCAACCGGTTAATCACCACTGTTTTTTTTTGCTAAATAAGCAGATAAAGACCGAAAATTAAAAAAAAAAAAAAAAAACTTTTTCATTGTCTGTTACAAAATTTTGCAAACAGGTAATTTCCTCCTTAACTGATGTGCGCTGATGAGGCTGCACTGATAGGCAGCACTGATGAGGTGGCATTAATGGGCGCTGATAGGTTGCACTGATGAGGAGGCACTGATGAGGCTGCACTTATAGGTGGCACTGATGGGCACTGATAGGCAGCACTGATATGTAACACTGATGAGGAGGCACTATTGGGCACTGCTTGGCTGGACTGATTGGCAACAAACGGTCAAGAGGGAAAAGAACCGCTCAAGTGAGGGGATAGTTCCAAACACATCCAACCCAGGTGCAGGCACGGATCCGCAGTCCTGATAGCAGCAAATGGAAGAGCACAAAAAGCCCGCACAACCGGTTGAAGATGCAAAAAGTTAAAATCCAAATTTATTTTGCAGGCAAAAAGATAAAATCATCCAAGATGAAACCAAAACAGTCGGAGACATGGGGGGGGGGGAAGGGGAGCACGGCGGTTGACGCATTTCACGGAGTCTTCCGCTTAGTCGTAACCATGCTGTACAATACAAGACACTGCTATATATAGAGGAAAAGGCATTTCAAATAACATGTACCTCCCAGAATGTGCTTGATTGAGCCCACACAGCTGCAGATACTAAATCCCAATTAAGGGCACACAAACAGCCCAGCAGGAATTGTATGTTTGTTTTTGCTTCACCTTTTGTCCAAAAACGCATAGCAAATAAGTTCTATAAATGCATATGCGAAATAGCTTTCAATGAAAATAAGGAAAAAACAGTAGTGATAATATAAAAAGACAGCTGGTAGAAGCCAAAAAAC
This sequence comes from Pelophylax lessonae, assembly GCF_965119305.1. NCBI lineage: Eukaryota > Metazoa > Chordata > Amphibia > Anura > Ranidae > Pelophylax > Pelophylax lessonae. Next base: position 238,804,470 of record NC_138773.1, read on the forward strand.
GAACAAAAACAAAGTAAAGGGAGAAAAGAAAAAAGAAAAACGAAGAGAAAAAAACGAAGGGAAAAAAAAAAAAGGGGGAAAAAAAAAAAAAACAAGAAAAAGAAAAAAGACAAAGAAAAAGAAAACAGTAAAACGGAAGCATATAGATGTGTTCATACCCAGATGGAACTATGGTATAAAAAGAAATGGTGTATAATATAGTCATGAAGAGCATATATGTGTAAATATATAAGTGGTACACATAAAAATAATAAATGTGTAACCACAAACACATACATCACGTCCATATAGCATATGAAACAAATAGATAAATGGGGGGGGGGGGGGGGGAAATTGTACACATATGTAATAGGTATGAGCACAACCCCCAAAAACGTATAACCCCATCCATTGAGTGGTATATCTGCAACTGTGTTCACATACATAGGGCAATCCACCCAATCGAAAGAATATAAAAATAACCAATGAGATATGTAAGAACACTAAACATTACCATAAAAATAATAATAAATACATAAATGCATAAACATAGAAGTCCTGTGTGTCTTTATCAGCATAATGGTATTATTATCCCCTATAAAGATATAAAAATAGGGACATTTAACCACTTAAGCCCCGGAAGATTTTACCCCCTTTCCGACCAGGGGGTATTTTGCGATTCGGCACTGCGTGAATTTAACGCACAATTGCGCGGTCGTGCGACGCTGTACCTAAACGAATTTGACGTCCTTTTTTTCCCACAAACAGAGCTTTCTTTTGGTGGTATTTGATCACCTGTGCGATTTTTTGATCACGCGCTATAAACAAAAAAAGAGCGTCAATTTTGCAAAAATAGCAATATTTTTCACATTTTTTTATATGAAATTCCCCCAAAAAAAAATGTAAAAATCAAAATTTTTAAAAATTTTCGGCCAATTTGTTTTATGCTACCTATGTTTGGTAAAAAAAATCGCAAAAAGCGTATTTTGATTGGTTTGCGCAAAAGTTATCGCGTTTACTAACAAAGGGAAAGATTTTTGTCATTTTTGTTGTTTTTTTTTTAACGCGTAATGGCGGCGATCTGCGATTTTTTTTGCGGTACTGCGACATTGCGGCGGACAGATCGGACCCTTGACTGACATTTTTGACACTTTTGGGGTTACCAGTGACATTTCTACAGTAATCAGTGCTATACATATGCACTGTTACTGTAAAAATACACTGGTAGTGAAGGGGTTAACTTTATTTGGAAGGGAGGGGCTGTGTGTGTCCCTAGGGGCGTGGTTTCTACTGTGATTGGCTGTGGCTCTAGCTGTAAGGACACTGATCAACGGATCTACATACCAGATCCGTTTTATCAGTGTCTTTGCAGCGAGGAGAATGACAGGCAGTTTGTTTACACAAGCTGCCTGACATTCTCCCTCTCCCCCGCCGATCGCAGAGTGGCCGGCGGACATCGGGTCCGCTGGTCACACGCGCGGGGGGGTCCGTGACCACGCGGGAGCGGGAGCGCGCCTCCGGGGGCGCGCGCTCGCTCCCTAGACCCTCACAAGCAAGCAACGTAGCCCTACGTTAGTTTGCCTGTGAGGGGCTGACCGCCGACGTAGATAGTCGTGCGGCGGTCGGCAAGTGGTTAAATGGATATATACCCAAGACATTGGTAACGTCTCAGGCATATCCCACATCGATCTAACAAAAAAAAAAAACGCTTACCTGGCGGTTTAAACTTTGAATGGGATGTTACTCACTTTTATTCCCAGTAATGATTCATGTATCTATTCGTGGGTACATACATTTAACTATACATACAGAGAGGGCTACCTGTATCCCATACGCATACATGGTACATGTTTCTTTGATTGACCATTCTATGTCTTAGTGTTTCTTTGTTTCTTCTTTTCTCTTTTTTTTTTTCTCATTTCTCCTTCCCTTTTGTCCCATTTCGGTCTCTGCATCTCTTTTTTTTTTTTTTTTTTGGAATGCATGTGTTCTTCGATATATATGCATGTTGTTCCGTTCGGCTTGCCTCCATGGCTATATATTTATGCAATGTGTGGCTGATTCCTTTATGGATATTGATTGTGCTATATGCACGGTGGTTCACACATGTGCATGCTATACTCTGTGTTCAGTATGATCTAAGTCGACATGTACACGTAAGCATATATATATATATATATATTTTTTTTTTTTTTTGTTAGATCGATGTGGGATATGCCTGAGACGTTACCAATGTCTTGGGTATATATCCATTTAAATGTCCCTATTTTTATATCTTTATAGGGGATAATAATACCATTATGCTGATAAAGACACACAGGACTTCTATGTTTATGCATTTATGTATTTATTATTATTTTGATGGTAATGTTTAGTGTTCTTACATATCTCATTGGTTATTTTTATATTCTTTCGATTGGGTGGATTGCCCTATGTATGTGAACACAGTTGCAGATATACCACTCAATGGATGGGGTTATACGTTTTTGGGGGTTGTGCTCATACCTATTACATATGTGTACAATTCCCCCCCCCCCCCATTTATCTATTTGTTTCATATGCTATATGGACGTGATGTATGTGTTTGTGGTTACACATTTATTATTTTTATGTGTACCACTTATATATTTACACATATATGCTCTTCATGACTATATTATACACCATTTCTTTTTATACCATAGTTCCATCTGGGTATGAACACATCTATATGCTTCCGTTTTACTGTTTTCTTTTTCTTTTTCTTTGTCTTTCTTTTTTCTTTTTCTTGTTTTTTTCTTTTTTCCCCCTTTTTTTTTTTCCCTTCGTTTTTCTTTTTTCTTTTCTCCCTTTACTTTGTTTTTGTTCGTTTTTTGGCTTCTACCAGCTGTCTTTTTATATTATCACTACTGTTTTTTCCTTATTTTTATTGAAAGCTTTTTCGCATATGCATTTATAGAACTTTTTTGCTATGCGTTTTTGGACAAAAGGTGAAGCAAAAACAAACATACAATTCCTGCTGGGCTGTTTGTGTGCCCTTAATTGGGATTTAGTATCTGCAGCTGTGTGGGCTCAATCAAGCACATTCTGGGAGGTACATGTTATTTGAAATGCCTTTTCCTCTATATATAGCAGTGTCTTGTATTGTACAGCATGGTTACGACTAAGCGGAAGACTCCGTGAAACGCGTCAACCGCCGTGCTCCCCTTTCCCCCCCCCATGTCTCCGACTGTTTTGGTTTCATCTTGGATGATTTTATCTTTTTGCCTGCAAAATAAATTTGGATTTTAACTTTTTGCATCTTCAACCGGTTGTGCGGCTTTTTGTGCTCTTCCATTTGGACTGATTGGCAACACTGGTGGGCACTGATTGGCAGCACTGGTGGGAACTGTTGTGAGTGCAGTGATAATCAGAGCCCTGATAATGAGTGCCCTGATTATCAGTGTAGATGTCCCTTTTAGAGAAGCCAGTTATCAGCTTTCTTCTCCTCTCCTCATGCTGTCAGCATAAGGAAAAGTGTGCTGATAACCGGCTTCTGTTGACATCCGTGATCAGCTGTGATTGGACACAGCTGATCACGTGGTAAAGAGCTGCTGATCGGCTCTTTACCTCAAAATTTGATCAGACACTGCAATCACAGAGCACACCACCCGCCAGTCCCAGAACTAGACGACCGCGCTTTAGCCGTCTTTCAGCTATAGCGCAGTCGGCAAGGGGTCACCACATGCTCTCAACCAGTGGGTAAAAGTGCCTTGTCACTGCGTTGATGGGGGCAAGGACCTCTTCTCAATAACCCTGGCCTGGTGGTTGTGGGGGTCTGTGGGCTGGAAGGCTTATTGGAATCCCCCCCCCCCCCATTGGCTAAAACAGCAGTGCCGCGCGATTGGCTCCCGCTGCTGTCAATCAAAACCATTCAGCCAATCAGGAGGGAGAGGGGGCGGGGTTGGGTCACAGCTCCATGTCTGAATTGACACAGGGAGCTGTGACTTGCCTTGACTGCCCCCATAGCAAGCTGTTTTCTTTGGGGGCACTCAAGAAGAGGGAGGGGCCAAGAGAGCCGAAGAGGGACCCGAGAAGGGCATGATCCAAAACCAACTGTATAGAACATGCTTTTTTGGTATATAAAGTTTTTTTTTTTTTGTTAAACAAGACTTTACAATCCCTTTAAACATTAAATAAACATCTTAACACTTTTTTGACAAGTCCTTTACTTAAAAAAGCAAAAAAAAAATCTATCTACACTATATTATCAAAAGTATTGGGACACTTGCCTTTACACACACATGAACTTTAATGGCATCCCAGTCTTAGTCTGTAGGGTTCAATATTGAATTGGCCCACCCTTTGAAGCTATAACAGCTTCAACTCTTCTGGGAAGGTTGTCCACAAGGTTTAGGAGTGTGTCTATGGGAATGTTTGACCATTTTTCCAGAAGTGCATTTGTGAGGTCAGGCACTGATGTTGGACTAGAAGGCCTGGCTCAGAGTCTCCACTCTATTTCATCCCAAAGGTGTTCTATCGGGTTGAGGTCAGGACTCTGTGCAGGGCAGTCAAGTTCCTCCACCCCAAACCCACTCATCCATGTCTTTATGGACCTTGATTTGTGATCTGGTGTGCACTCATGTTGGAAAAGGCAGGGGCCATCACCAAAACTGTTCCTACAAAGTTGGGAGCATGAAATTGTCCAAAATGTCTTGGTATTCTAACGCCTTAAGAGTTCCCTTCAATGGAACTAAGGGGCCAAGCCCAACCCCTGAAAAACAACCCCACACTATAATCTCCCCTCCACTAAATGATTTGGACTAATGCACAAAGCAAGGTCTATAAAGACATGGATGAGTGAGTTTGGGGTGGAAGAACTTGACTGGCCCACACAGAGTCCTGACCTCAACCTGATAGAACACCTTTGGGATGAATTAGATGCTCATAGCTGCTCATCACTACTCATGTAGGACGTTTATCCATTGCTTGCTGCTTGTATTACAGGAACTATAGACAATACATGTACTGGAAACAAGCCATAGATAGTAACCCTAAACTTAGTTTACTCAGTTACAACTACAAGTTACTTTATATAGAAAGAGTTGATAAGAGTAAATGTGGACTCTATCTCTTCAGATTATCATCAAGTATTATCATCTACATTATTAGTATGCAGATATATAAAATATTTACATTTATGTGAAAGCAGCTTTAGATGCATATACTTTAATTTATTTAATGTATTATCATTTAGAAATTGAACTAACTTGGTATAAAAATATATCAGAAAATTGCCATGTACTGTTCTAGAGCTTGGTGTCTGCAGCAAGCATTAATTTGCCAGGTTGCACTCAATTGCTGCATACCAGAGCATATTGGTTGCATCTAATTTGTGGCTACTGTTGCTACATTGTATTGCTACAATAAATAAATACAGATAAGATTGAGCACATTACATTATTTTCACTTTTTTCACTTGTTACACCAAGTTCTTTTTGTTGTGTGTTAGGACTGTGAAATAGCTATAATTTATGATTTCTATTCCTTTTGCAGAGTCTCTTTAGAATCATTCAATTTCAGAACTTCTATCAGTTTCTCTGAGTGACTAAGTTGTGAATATAATGGAGGTCTGTGGAGAATATTTCATAATGGAATTCTTTAACTTTTCAATTCCAGAAATACTGAAGTAGCTGATGCTCATTGAAAAGTCTATATTTATATTATAACACAGGTGCAGTCATAATATAGATACCTTCTGTTACAATCTGCTTTTATAATATTATGGACATGCTTCCAGTACCTTTAGGCACACCAAAGTTGGCCTACAGGCTTTATTGATTCATTGACTGGACCATCTTTCTGGATGAAAGGTTGTGGTACAAACATGCAGACATCAGTGGCGGAGCTAGACTTTTAAAACAGGGGTGGCAAAGGGGTGGCAAGGTATTATTTTGGGGTGTCAATATACAAAGTGTTCAATGTTTTACAGCAGAAAGTAAAAAAGGAGGTGATCAAATAAAACCAAAAGAAATCTCCATTTGTGGGAAAAAAAAATACATCAGTTGTATTTGGGTTCGCACAACCTCACAATTGTCAGTTAAAGCAAAGCAGTGCCGTATCGCAGAAAATGGTCTGGTCATTAAGGGGGAGCTGAAGAAGCTAAAGGGTCAGTTTTTTTCAGATAATTTTGCCCATTTAAGACTTTTTTCTGAGCGGTCAGGGGATGGTAAAAACAGGCAACTCGAAGTCTAGATCACAACTAGAACCCCTCTACATGTGCCACAGCCGCAATGGTTTATGTTAAACCTATGTGAAATTTGGCTATCCAGGTCAATGGGGCCATGCCACAACCATAAGCCAAACACTTGGCTTGCTGTTGTGGCTTATTAGCCCCATAAAAAATCTGCCACTCTGCTAAATAAAAAAAAAAGCAGGATTTAGGAGAATTATTATAAATAATTTTGCCCCCTTTAATAAATCATCGTAATGCCACCCATATTCCTGTCCTTTTAAACAGGGTGACTGACAGTAAGCTGACACTAATGCTGCACAGGTGTTAGGGTACTTTCACCCTGGTAAAAGGGCAAGAATATGGGTGACATTACAATGACTTATTAAAGGGGGAAACATTTTTGGTAAGGAGCATAGACTGTGCAGGAACAGGCGCTTCTACTACTTGGGCAAAACCGTCCCTCGCCTCAGTCACTGCAGGCTGCCCAGGAACTCCTTCCAGAGCTGATCCATCCCACACCAAGACAGGAAGTCCACGGGAATCAGGATGAAGATTTAAGGCATGTGATTGACAGAGAGCACTTCTGATGCACCCATTGGCTGTGTAAGTAGCAGGAGGCGGTGCAGCCTGCAAGATTTAGGCTGCACTGACTCCTGCTGCCTCCCCAGCCAATGGGTATTTGAGGTTCTCTCCTTAGTCCCTCCCTCATGACATCACCCAGAAGTGGGAGGACACAACGTAAGATACAGGATGATTGTCCGGTCTTCCTGTCTTGGTATGGGATGGGGATCGGCGCTCCCCTGTGATTACTCCGCTCCTCCTCCCTCCCTCTGCCTACCAGCTCTCCATCCGCCTCCCTCCGCAGCTCCCGTACGGTGATCCCCTGTGATTCTTCCACTGCCATGCACCCGCCCAGGATCAGGGTGGCAACAGGGGTGGCAAGGACTTCGTCTGGGGTGGCAATTGCCACCCCAGCTAACCCTCTGGCTCCGCCCCTGGCAGACATACGTAATTATGCCAATGAAAAAAGGAGGGAGCTTAGCAAACTTCTCCAGTGAGCGTAGACATATTTAGACTAGGGCTAGAGGGATGACTTTAATCCCTTTTCTATTGAGGGGTCACCTCATTTGCAGCACATTTCTGTGTGTCTGTGGATCTTTCAGGGGCACTCTACCTTTTTTAACATGGCTACTTGTACTGCAAAGGAAAGTGATATCACCCTGTTTCTTATACATTAATACTGAAATTTCCTCGCATCCCATAGTTTTTTTATGTGTATGGCCAGCCAAAACATTTTCCATTGTTTTTGATAGAAAAGGGGGTGTTTTAACCAGACAGGAAGTAGGACTGGGAACTCTTCAACAGAGATAGAAATACAAATGATTTTCTTTAGTAGAAAGGCGGAAGACCAGAATCCCTGTTAGATTTTTGCTTCTCTGTTTGATCCTATTTAAGAATTTCCCTCACATCAATGGTGCTGACCAGTTAGAATTCATCTGGTCCACACTGTTCACCTATGGGCGTCGCCTACTCAACTTTGGGTTTATATAATTTTCACTTCTATCACCTCCTGGGTCACCTCCCTGTTTGCTTCCCTATATATACATGTGCTCAGTGCAGGGCTACTTCAGTTTTCTAAGCTTTCATTTGCATTCCCCTTGGCTACTGTGTCTGATTAACTGTGTACCGACCCCGGCTTACCCACGGTAAGTCTGTGTTGGTTCGCTACCTGCCCTGACCTTGGCTTGTGTTGTGGATATCCTTTTGTCTGCTGCTTGTACTCTGAAAACGCCAGTGGTCTCCACATTCTCAGCTGGGCCTAATGGGGGGCCAGGACCAGGTTCCAGCTTGCTGCAAGTCCATCTCCAACATCATGGGCGAAGAAGCAGGCTGCGGTTTCGACTCCACGCCCTGGGGAATCCTGAGCTGGCAATCTACAAAGGGCTATCTACCACAAACCTCTGACACCCCAGACCACTGAGCGGCTGCAAGGGTGCTAACAAAGCGGCAACCCCAGAGGTAAGTAAAGCGGGAACCTGGAGGAGTGGGTAGGGTGTCTGGCGTTAGTTAACCTTTACATTTTTTCTCTGAAGATGAATATGCCCTTTAAGTACAACACAATATAGACTGAATGTGTTGCAGAATACATATTTTTCAATTTCTTACTGCACTTGTGTCTACAGACCCTTACTGAGTAGTGGGACTATCTTGTTCAGGAATGGCCCCACTCTCCCAGATATGCAGTACGTTGTAGATGAGGGTCAGCACTTTTGTTACTGCCCACGTGTTACATACCACACTAATAGCTTACTCCAAGGGTGGACAACTCTGGATGAGTGAGGAGTGTGTTGCGTACAGAGTTCAGGGGTCAAAATTATGTAATGTACAGAGTGCAGGAGTAAGAAGTGTGTAACCTTGAGTCCCGATATGTCTGTAACCTACAGAGTGTAGGGGGACCGGGGGGTGTAACATGCAGAGTACAAAAATCAGGAATGGGTAATTACAAAGTGCAGGAATCAGGAGTAAAAGTAACATGCTCACATGTAATCACATCCATATACATGCACCCACACACTTATACCCACATACATACATTCCAATGCATACACACACACTGACACGAACACAGATATGTCCTCACTTATCTTTCACCCTAAATTCCCTCTATGGGCATGGCTGGCTATCCCTCCAGATTTTTCAGTTTCTTCCTAAAGAATGGAGGTGGCAGTCCTGAGGAGGAGCAACATGAAGAGCTGTGCCTTCTTACAGAACTGTGACTGCCTGGAAGCAGCATGTCGGACAGCCACAGCACATGGGCGGCAGCAGTGACCACCAGTGGGGAACCAGGCAAGACATGCTTGGCATGAGTCCCAGGTGCCTGACCCTAGTGATGCCCATGACAGCAGGATCATGATATACCCCTGACATAGCCACGATTAGCAGGTAGATAGCAATTAATCTATTGCTGACCTTGGCCGACAGTGAGATACAGAGATTGTTATATAGAGCTGTTTATAAGAGAAAATTTATTCACCTTGTCCTAGAGATCAAAACGGGAAAATTGAATAACACTTGAATTAAAATGGAGCCATTTTAGGTTCACAGGCTGCTGACATTGTATGTGAAAATTCACCTTACTACACTGTAATAAACTTCACATTGATCCTAAGCCTATGTCTTCTCTATACATTGTACACAGTCTGGGTCTCTATACATTGTACACAGTCTGGGTCTCTATACATTGTACACAGTCTGGGGGTCCAAAGCTTAGATCAGTGAACTGCTTCCCCATTATGTGCTTGGGCTTAGGGGTAGCAGAAGTTCCAGGAGGAAAGGTCAAATTATTTCCTACTTCCCCTAGAGGCTGTCAACTGAAGCGCGAGTTATAACTTGCCCATGAAAGAAACATTCTTGGCCGACAACAGAAACCAATACATTTGTAGCCTTGAAAGTGTGGAAGAAATAATCAACTTGCTGACTGTTAACATTACAGGCAGATAAGGTTGGTAGATGATGTGAGATATACGTTCTCAAAACAGTAGTATTACTATAACTCTGTCCTTTTAGAAATGTCTAGAATGGTCAACTAAAAGTGAAAGTTCAAAACCTTTGAGTGTAATCTCAACACTTGGCACTAAAATGTACCTGGGATTCCAAAATCAGTATAGTAACAACTATTCCTTATGTATTCATATGCCAATATTTCTGTAAAATCTAATGATTATTTGATCTACATTGACTATGTACTATATTGTAAATTGTGGGGGTTGATTTAGTAAAGTAGCAGAGGCTGTTTACTTAGCAAAGTGAATGCTCATTTTCCAAAGTGTAGGTTTAAAGCGGAACTCCAACCTTTGATGCATTTTTACATAGTTTGTTTGGGTCAGGCTGGCCCAAACTAACTATGTCCCTCACTATAATGTGAGACCGCTGGATGTGCTGGATGTGCTGTATGTAGTTGAGGCTACATACAGCATACCACACTGTGTTCCAGGTTCGAGCAGAGACTTCCAGTCTATATCTGGAACACATTGGAGTCTATCTGATAGGCGCTCATCCATTCAGAGAAAGCAATGAATACAAAGCTTCCTCTGATTGGCTGAGTCAGAGAGGAAGGCTGATGATGTCACAATCTTTGACCAATTAGATGTGTGTGTGAGTGTTTAAAACTGTGACAGGCTGTGTAACACTCACAGATCCAGGTAACGGTTCTCTCTCATATCACAGACGATCTCTGCAGAAGGAGAAAGAACTGATCTTTACTTTGACTTTATTTGTTTGCAAATGTAATTGCTGTGATTGAACACAATTCTTAGGTGGTACAGGACCAATTTAATTGGTCCTGTACCCAGTCATGTGAACCGCTGTGTCTGAGGGACACAGCAATCACTGGGCTTGCGGTTGCACACTCTGTCAGCCGCACACTAGTTGCAATTGCAGAGAAACGTACAGGTACATCCACCTGCATCAGTGCTGCTCCCTTCCAGCCAATGAATATACATGGAGCTTATAAGAGATTGCTCTCAATGGCGACCTTGATGATGGTGCCACATCCCAAAGGTATGCAAATGCAGAAAAAGGGGGGTTCCCCTATGGTGGGACTTTTCAGGCACTCTAGTGAAAATACAATAGTATAGTATAATACAAAAATAATTTTATTGAAAAGATAAGTTCATACTTATAAAAGCATGGCAAGCAGTTATGAAAATACAAAAGTTGCAGACAATGAGTACTGTAGAAGAAGGGACCCAACGCGTTTCGAAGTGTAATACTTCTTCCTCAGGGGTACTCTTTAGCTTACAGTGTCTCTATTAACTGCGTTTGTATGACAAATATCTTGCTTGCACAATAATAAAAGCAAACGAACTGTGGAGGTCCATGTGATAGGTTCAGATGATGGTATAAATAGTTGTAATAGCCCAATGATTCAGCCAAAGTGTGGGAAGACTACCAGCAAAGCCGATTGGGTAGCTGAAGTCCAAAGAAGGGAGCCCTTGAACTGAGATAAGCAGCTTCAAAGATTCATGACCACAGCTCACAAAGATCAGTGAGATACATGGAGCTTAAGATCATTAAGGTGCATGCCTCCTTGTGGACTTATATCTTTAATTTAGATCTGACTATTTTATGGAGTGCAGCTATCTCTACATTCCCAGAGGTCTTCTCACAAGCAGCATCTCTGCTCCCTCTGCTGCCTATTCACAGAAGCCTTTGTATTTTGTTAATGCATTCACATACCACAAAGCGCTCTGTGATTAGGAAGGAGGAGGGAAAGGGCTGGCATAGCAGTTGCATGTTTGTAAACAAAGAAAGTCAAAGTAAAGATCAGTTCTCTCTCCTTCTGCAGAGATCGTCTGTGAGATGAGAGAGAACCAGAAAGTCCAGTGTTGGGGTGCCAGAAATATAGTAATAGATATACTCCTGGTGCTCTGTAAAAACATTAGCTGTATACTAAAGAGATATGACAATGAAGTTGCATGCACCTTGCTAGACTTACCCAGTTGTATTCCAATACATTTTCCAAAGTGGTTGAATTCCTAGAGTCTAGCTGTAAAAAAAAAACACTTCTGTAGCCACCACATCTATGGGCTGGAAAGCTGCAATATACAGTATTACATTTATGTTTTTTGGTTAAGATACACTTTCATTTAGTTTTGCTTTCCCTTCCCACAGAACTATACCCAACAGGTTCTTTATTACATGCTTCCTCATCATGTGAACAGCATTAAAAAATACTACAGCTAACCGTGTGGAGGAATGATGAATAAATCTTGGCATACTGTTTCTTATACAGTCAGTTTATTTTTTAAAGACTACTCACAGTATACCATAGGTTTAAATCCTTTCTAAAGTTAAAGATTTTTTTAAAATTAAAATAACAAACATGTTATACTTATCTGCTCTGTGCAGTGGTTTTGCACAGAGTGGCCCTGAACCGCCTCTTTTGGAGTCCCCAGCCTGCACTGTTTGCTCCTCCTCCTATGGAGGAAAATATGAGAGCTTGATCCCGAGCTAGGCTTTCTGCACGCATTGACACACACAGTGTGGCCTGTCTCTCCTCTCCACTCCCTCCTTACAAGATTTGATTTACATCAGCAGGAGCCAATGAGTACATTTTAAAAGGTGTTTTTTTTTGCCCTAATGCAGAGAGTGCATTAAGCATTTAAAACTATATTAAGGTTCAAAAGGGTAAGAGAAAATGTGTAGGTACATGTAGATTTAGCAGATAATGTAACTATACTTTAAAATACAGTGCTTAAATGCTTCTTTTTTGTTGTCCTAATGGTATAATGCAGATAATTTTCTGCAGCAAGTGCATAAAAAAAAATGAAGCAGTCATTCAAAGGGTTACTAGATGAATCATTGATTTTTTTCATTAGGAATATAATTTAAAGCTCATTAAAACACCATTGTCGTTGGTTTCATTTACTTCTCATTGAGATTACTTTGCAGAAGTAGAAATTAATTTGTAATATGGTTTTAATGATATTTTAGATGTCTTAATTTATGACGAAACAAAATATTAATTAAAGCTTTATAATGCATTGCAGGATTGTGCATTAATCATTTTATGTTAACATTGTGTTGTGGTTTTTTATTTACTAGTGTAAGCCAAAACTGGTATCGGAAAGGGAACCGTATTAGATCAAGTTATAGATATTCTATTTGAATAGTCTGTCTTTTGCAGCAGGACTCATAAAGCAAATGCAAAATAATTTCTTCAGTAAATCAATAAACCCTTCCAGCTGATCAAGTGGCATGGTTATGAGCAAAGTAGAGGTGGCATCTGTTGCAGAACCCATCGCCTCTCGGGGGCCCAGCTCTGTCCCCGATTCAAAAATGCTTGTCTATTCTATCATTATTGCAACAATGGAGACATAATTTCAGTTTGATGATACGCTCATGTTCACAGGTCTGTTAAATTAGATAAAGCATTTGTATGTCTGATTTTCTAGTACACATTTTCACTCCATTGCAAGCTTTTATCTTGCTTCTGTATTGCACACAGTGCCTGATACCTCTCTACTATATACAGTGCCTCATATCTCTCTGTTGCATGCAATGTCATATGCCTCTCAACTGCATTAAGGCAAACACATAGAGGTGATTTACTAAAACTGGAGAGTGCAAAATCTGGTGCAGCTCTGCATATAAACCAATCAGCTTCCAGGTTTTATTGTCAAAAATTAATTAAACAAGCTGAAGTTAGCAGCTGATTGGCTATCATGCACAGCTTCACCAGATTCTGCTCTCTCCAGTTTGGTAAATCAACCCCTATAAATTTTTTGAGCCTTTATATTCTTCTGCGTGGCCACAGGCAGACCAGGATGTCCAACAAAAGTGACAATATTTTGACTGCCTTTTCACTATGAGCAGGAAACTCTATTTTAATATTACATTTACAAAAAATAGACCATATATGGAAGTATGGACTGCCATAGTACTGGTTTGGGTATGTCATGGCTTATGATGTTCAGGGAGTGACTGGAAAAAGAAATATACAATTGACCACTTACTGTTTACATTAATACAAACAAATATTACACCGACCTAAATTGATGGATCAGCGCTCACTGCAACCACATGTTGGAAAAACTTTACATGGTAAATGGTGCTAACACATAGTCATGAAATTAATCCAAAAAACCTGTCCACAGGCTTTGAACTTAAATGTGATCTCTTGGATAAATGAATGGGGATGTGATGATCTCTGTTGTTTGTGGAAATGGAAAGTACAAATGGATTGGGGTGCGAAGACCGGCTGCTGCTAGATGAGGTGAGGAATCCCTCCAAACATGTAGAATAAGAAAAAAACAAGGGCGCCAGGTCCGAAGTGTGTAAAGATAAAAGCAAATTTATTTCAATACACTTACATGGAAGAAGGCCAGCATCAACAATCAGGTACTTGAAGAAGTGGGTCCCCAAGTGTGTAGTACCGAGGGGGTGGTCTCAAAAACTCCCCTCCTAGGGACATCAGCGGCGCACAGCCGTGAGCCGGATGCAGCGTCACAAACACTGCCGGTTCCTCCACGGAAGCCGGCAGGAGACAACTAAGGCTGTGTGAGCCTGACGAAGGAGGTGGATCCTCTGAAGCGAAGTTGCGGCCCGCCCTCTCCACAGCCTTAGTTGTCTCCTGCCGGCTTCCGTGGAGGAACCAGCAGTGTCTTGTGACGCTGCATCCGGCTCACGGCTGTGCGCCACTGATGTGCCTAGGAGAGGAGTTTTTGAGATCCCCCTCGGCATCTCCGGATCATCCATCCTCCATCCCTGGACCCCGAGGGTACACCTGTGGCTGGATGCATGCGATCCACACCACCCCTCGGTACTACACACTTGGGGACCCACGTCTTCAAGTACCTGATTGTTGATGCTGGCCTTCTTCCATGTAAGTGTATTGAAATAAATTTGCTTTTATCTTTACACACTTCTGACCTGGCGCCCTCATTTTTTTCTTATTCTACATGTTTACATTAATACATTTCCAGAAAGTGCTACATTTAAAAGGCATAGTACCAACATGCAAAATGCACTTTCCAACAAGCCAGCTCACTGACATCAAATTTTGTTGGAACTTCACTTCCAGGTTAGACCTCCTCAAAATGAATATTTCATGGTAGTTATCATGCAAGCGAGAGCTGATACTGAGAATACATGTAAGTGCATCACACACAACGTGAACATTTAGTGAGTGGAAGTATTTGTGATTTCTATACATTTCCTCCCCCTGACGTCAAGGTGCATTTGGTACATGCAATTGGTACCTCCAGTGCATAGGGCATCTGGTCCCTAATGCAGTACATGGGGTATCTGGGATAGGCGGTAAAAGGCCTGTTTGACAGCCAGCCCCTCACCATCATGTGGGGATATTGATAATAGAGCCTTTTTGTTATAATGCTGCCTCCAACATCTTCCATAATATTTGGGAAAAATGTGGTTGGCTCATGCCGAAAGCTTGTGATGTTGCTGGCTAGAAGGAGCCATTGCATACAAAATAGAGGAACTAGACACTTTCCCTAAAGCAGACATAGCTCCAATGTGCCTTTTTGTGGCTCTAAGCTGGAGCAGCTCCTGCACAGCAGACTGAAAAATTCTATAATTCTTCATTACCTTGGCTTTTGAGAAAGAATCAAATGGAACCTCCCCAAATTCTAAACTGGCGAGTGACAAAGCCTCAGAGAAGACAGCAGCTCACATTTAGCCGAAACTGGCCGACCATCACTCTTACCTGCCAAATGCAGGAATAATAGAATTCAGTGGTTTTTAAATATTTAGGACCATGTTTACCCAAATCTGACATTAAGGCCTCATGCACACTGGACATCACCAAAACGGCAGTAGAAAGCTATAGCTGTAGAATGAGATTTTCAGCTTTTTTGCTGTAGTGCTTTTTAGCTTTTTTTTTTAGCAACACTATACTCCCACAAAAGCTTATGGCTCACAAATAAGCTAAAAATGTTTTTCAGCGTTTTAAGCTTTCATCGATTTACAGCTGAAAAACTCCTCTTAAAACCCTCTAGTTCTGGGTTTTTTTTTCCAGCCAGAAAACGCCCTTGCCAAAAACTGCTGATAAAAGCCTATATGTGCATGGACACATGAGATAACACGCTGGGGAGTTTACTGGCTGTAGAAAAAATGTTTGACGCCAAAAACAGCCGCTGTAAAAACGTCCAGTTTGCATGAGGCCTAAAGGTTTCTATAGATGTCAGTGGGCTAAGTGATATACCAACTGTGCAAAGCCATTGGTGGTGGGATTTGAGCTCCTCAGTTCCCAAGTCCTCCTACCAGCTTCATTATGTATATAACATTGCCTCGTGTGAAGGAAACCCAGAACCAGAATGAACTCAGAAAGACTTTTAGAACTCTTGAGTGATATCAGATGTATGTGGCTGTTTTGGCCCACGGCAGCCTACTCAAAGTTATGTTATATTGGGGGAGATTTACTAAAACTGGAGAGCGCAAAATCTGATGGAGCTCTGCTTAGAAACCAATCAGCTTCCAGATGTGATTGTCAAGGCTTATTTGAACAAGCTGAACTAAGAGGCTGATTGGCTACCATGCACAGCTGCACCAGATTCTGAGTGCTCCAATTTTAATAAATCCCCCCCACTGTTTCAAGATGGAATGGCTTTAAAAAAAAAAAAAAAGACTTAGTCTTTTGTGACATTATTTCAAAATATTTAAAGCTAAACTAAAGTCTGCAATACATACCTCTGCTTCAATGCCCGTGAGGTGTCTCTGTGACTCTGGTTTCTTCCAGGTGCCAGTCTTAAGTCGTTTTGATTGGCCAGTGTGGCATGACATAACTTTTGCTCTTGCATTGGAGTTCTATAATCCCGGTGCAGAGGCACTGTTCACAAAATGTAAACTGAGCTGTGCATGTGCATTGTGTACATTCGGCAGGCTACAAACAGGGAAGTAGATTTATTTTATTGCAAAAGAGACCTAGCATGCTTCCCTCTCCCCCATCTAAGCTCTGGTCTACAAAGAATGCAAGTGCAAGAGGCTTATACCAAGTCAAGTTCAGGTGCTTACACTGCTCGAATCTAAAAAATAAATTTGAAGGTCTGTTAATGAATGCAGTATTGCATTTGTTTGTGTGTTTTATATTTGAAGTTAAAGCATTTGTTACCCCAACATTTCATATCCCTGATATGTGCTTGCTGTACCATGTACTTGTATGAAAAAGTATCCTCTCTTTGTATTACTTCCTTTGCGTGAAATCCTTGTTATTCCTGCCAGTCCCCCCTGCTATCCTATTAAAAACACTAGGCAGGAGAGCACACGGTGGTCAGTTCTCTAGCTGTGCTGGGAACTCAACCTCCTCTCCTCCAATGATCAGACATGTCCTCACATGCCCCCCACCCCCCTGCATAGCCTTTTACTTGGAAGCTCAGTGTCCTGTTGCTTCTCCTTCCCCTTGCTCTTATGCAGCTGAGAACATAGGGAATGTGATCCCTTATAAAGTAAGGGGAAAAAAGGCATTTATATTTTTACTCTATAAACAAATGTTTTGCCTTTCATTTCTATTTCAAACTGAATGACTTGTTTTATAAGGTGATTGTTTACAACCACTTTAAGCATTAAACAAAATTTTAAAAAACATGTTTGTGCCACATCCAACCAATAACCATGTTCTTAATCTACTTGTATACAAGTGTTCTTGTATACTGAAGCAGAAGGTTGTTTTTATGACACGTAAAATGAATTAGTTCCTCATCTTGTTCTAGTAAAAGCAAAACATGACTAATCTTCAAAGAAGACATCTCCCTTCAGTGGGGGAATATTTTTGTGCCAGAAAAATGTATTTCTAGGAAATGAATGGCAGACATCCCATCAATTACAACGCTGTGAAGATTGGATTATGAATCATATTAAATAGAAGCAAATTAAATACATACGATTAATTATGGGCTGCTTGGTATGCGTGTTGACTTATAGTAATTTATTATATGTTGTAAAATGGTTGCACTATGCACACATACAGGGATGCCAACCATTCAGGAATATATGGGAAGTCTATAAAAAAACGTATTCTAAAACAAATCGCACATGAAGTTTATGAAAAAAATAAATTTTAATCTAATCTAAGTGTTGATTGAATTCCATTCATCGCATACCCTTGTGTGACATATACAGTATTTAAAAAAAGTGAGTACACCTCTCACATTTTTTGGAAATATTTAATTATATCTTTTCATGTGACAACCCTGAAGAAATGACACTTTGCTACAATTTAAAGTAGTGAGTATACAGCTTGTATAACAGTGTACATTTTCTGTCCCCTTAAAATAACTCAACACACAGCCATTAATGGTTAAACCACTGGCAACAAAAGCTAGCACACCCCTAAGTAAAAAATGTCCAAATTGGGCCCAAAGTGTCAATATTTTGTGTGACCACCATTATTATCCAGTACTGCCTTAACCATCTTGGGCATGGAGTTCACCAGAGTTTCACAGATTGCCACTGGAGTCCTCTTTCACTCCTCCATGATGACATCACAGAGCTGGTGGATGTTAGAGACCTTGCACTACTCCACCTTCCATTTGAGGATGCCCCACAGATGCTCAATAGGGTTTTGGTCTGGAGACATGCTCGGCCAGTCCATCACCTTTACCCTCAGCTTCCTTAGCAAGGCAGTGGTCATCTTGGAGGTTGTTATCATGTTGGAATACTGCCATGCGGCCTAGTCTCCAAAGGGGGGAAATCATGCTCTGCTTCAGTACGTCACAGTACATGTTGGCATTTATGGTTCCCTCAATTAACTGTAGCTCCCCAGTGCCAGCAGCACTCATGCAGCCCCAGACCATGACACTCCCACCACCATGTTTCACTGTAGGCAAGACACACTTGTCTTTGTACTCCTCACCTGGTTGCCACCACACATGCTTGACACCATCTGAACTAAATACGTTTATCTTGGTCTCATCAGACCACAGGACATGGTTCCAGTAATCCATGTCCTTAGTCTGCTTGTCTTCAGCAAACTGTTTTCAGGCTTTCTTGTGCATCATCTTTAGATGAGGCTGTCTTCTGGGACGACAGCCATGCAGACCAATTTTATGCAGTATGCGGCGTATGGTCTGAGCACTAAGAGGCTGCCCCCTTACCTCTTTAACCTCTGCAGCAATGCTGGAAGCACTCATTTGTATATTTCCCAAAGGAAACCTCTGGATATGACGCTGAGCACGTGCACTCAACTTCTTTGGTTGACCATGGCGAGGCCTGTTCTGAGTGGAACCTGTCCTGTTAAACTGCTGTATGGTCTTGGCCACCGCGCTACAGCTCAGTTTCAGGGTCTTGGCACTCTTCTTATAGCCTAGGCCATCTTTATGTAGAGCAAAAATTATTTTATTTAGATCCTCGGAGAGTTCTTTGCCATGAGGTGTCCTGTGGAACTTCCAGTGGCCAGTATGAGAGAGTGAGAGCGATAACACCAAATTTAACACACCTGCTCCAAATTCACACCTGAGTTTTTGTAACACTAACGAGTCACATGACACTTGGAGGGAAAATGACTGATTGGGCCCAATGTGTTGAGTTATTTTGAGGGGGCAGCAAATTTACACTGTTATACAAGCTGTACTCTCACTACTTTACATTGTAGAAAAGTGTCATTTATTCAGCGTTATCACATGAAAAGATATAATAAAATATTTACAAAAATGTGTGGAGTGTACTCACTTTTGTGAGATACTGTTGATCAATAGTGTTGCCGACTATAGTTCAATTATTTCTATTGGGAGAGATCGGTCGGAAAAAAAATCAATAAACTATTTTATCGAAGTGTGTATAGCCAAGTACTCAAGCATCTGATGGGTTGATGACTCACTGAGATTGATTTAAAAAATTAGTTGAGAAAAAAATTGTGTGAACATTCACTTTACTTATTCATGTTGAAAGCAAACTCCTGTTCCCTTTAAATACCCAATCATGTGCTCATGTTATTCATATGATTGGATATTGAATACAGTGAATATTTACACAATTTGTGAGTAAAAGTTCTCCAATCATTTTGTACACTATATTACCAAAATTAACGCCTGCCTTTACACCCACATGAAATTTAATGGCATCCCAGTCTTAGTCCGTAGGATTCAATATTGAGTTAGCCCACCCTTTGCAGCTATAACAGCTTCAACTCTTCTGGGAAGGTTTAGGAGTGTGTCTATGGGACTGTTTGACCATTCTTCCAGAAGCCCATTTGTGAGGTCAGGCACTGTCTTTATGGACCTTACTTTGTACACTGGTGCACAGTTATGTTGGAACAGGAAGGGGCCATCTCCAAACTTGTTCCCCCAAAGTTGGGAGCGTAAAGTTGTCCAAAATGTCTTGGTATGCCGATCCCTTAGGAGTTCCCTTCACTGGAACTAAGGGGCCAAGCCCAACCCCTGAAAAACATCCCCACACCAGCACATGATTTGGACTAATGCACAAAGCAGGGTGAGTGAGTTTGGGGTGGAAGAACTTGACTGGCCTGCACAGAGTCCTGACCTCAACCTGATAGAACACCTTTGGGATGAATTAGTGTGGAGACTGCGAGCCAGGCCTTGTCCACATCAGTGCCTGACCTCACAAATGCGCTTCTGGAAGAAAGGTCAAACATTCCCATAGACACATTCCTAAACCTTGTGGACAGCTTTAACAGAAGAGTTGAAGCTGTTATAGCTGCAAAGAGTGGGCCAACTCAATATTGAACCCTACAGACTAAGACTGGGATGCCATTAAACTTCATGTGTGTGTGTAAAGGCAGGCGTCCCAGTACTTTTGGTAATATAGCGTATATTATTCTTATTGGGTTCTGTAAACTGCAGGCTTCTTTCAGCATTGTATTAGCAATGAAACAATGCTAAATGTAAAAAGTATACAGAAGCTCCACCTTCTAGCTCTAAAGAGTTCAATTTTATATTTACTTAACCATAAATATTTTTTGAAACGTTTTTTTTTTTTAATCCTGGTCATAATAAATGTTGAAAGCCTTAATAGCCATAATAAATGTTGGTCTTTCAGGGTACACAAAGTAACAAGCCTACTGATAGCACACCCTACCTCCACCCCAGCATGGTATACTTACCCATCCATGCTTCCTTGCTGCCACCCTGCTTCATTGGAGCCCTTGCTCCATTTATCTGGGGATAGGTCTGCCTTGTGTGACGGTCACCAGTAATATAATGTGGGGTGAGGAGGGACACTGATATCATCCACCTAGGTAATCTGATAGGATCTGACACAAAAGCTTACTCAGGGGGGACTCCTGCAGCAAGGGAGAATGAATGGGTTTAATATTCCTTGCTGGAGTGGACTCTGAATAGGCATGTGGCAATATCTCTTACATATGTAAGACTACATTTTCATAAGCATTGAATTGAACATATAGAAAAAGAAGGGGTATATTGGAAGTATTTATATGGATATATCTTTTTAATTAGTTCAGGACAACGTTTTTTGTACCACTTACATTTTTGAAAAGCCTGGTTAATGTCACTGGTAATTATAATAGCAAAAATTGGAATGTTTGTTGGACCGCCTGCTACAACCCAGTGGGAAAAGGGGTAGAAATTGGTAGTAAATGGGCAGAACTTTACAAAAACAGGACTCCAGAAACATTAATGAGATGTTAGATGATCCAGATACAGCACTGCTCCATTCCTTCATCCTACGGGACAGCCGGGTGCCAGAGCCAAGGAACCCACTTCCGCTTTACACTTCTCACACCAGAAAGGATCGGGCCACACACCAATGACATTTAAGCATTCAGTAAAGTTTATTAGGCATGCAGAAAGGACAAAGCGCAAACACAGGAAAACCTCTCACTTAAAGTGTTACTAAACCCGTTCACTATATCTGGTCTCCCACAGTACACGGAAATGCAGTTATTTTAGTAAATTTAAACAGATAAATACCTTTCCTCATGAGCAGTATTGTCAAGACCCGGACTTGAACCTGGGACCCATGCTGTTTTCAGCAATGACTCTACTGCTGAGCCATCTGGAATGCTGGACTGTTCCCTAGACAAATCTTTGAATGATCCTGCCGTAAATCCTAATTGCCTTAAACCTTGAACCCT
Source organism: Pelophylax lessonae (assembly GCF_965119305.1). Classification (NCBI taxonomy): domain Eukaryota; kingdom Metazoa; phylum Chordata; class Amphibia; order Anura; family Ranidae; genus Pelophylax; species Pelophylax lessonae. The sequence goes on from NC_138773.1 coordinate 238,826,210, forward strand.
TTGCTCCTTCCATGAACTTCCTGATTTAAGCCATGTCTCTGCACTTCCTGGTTGCCAGAATATTGTGTCTTCTCCAGCCAATATCTCGCTTGTCTCTCCTGCTGCCATCCATATCTTTGCTACCATTCGTTATCGACATTTGGCTTGTTCCTCAGCCTCGCTTTTGCTTAATCCCAACCTTCAACTACTCGTTAATGACCTTGGCTATTCCTTGACTATGCTTCTGCTTGATCCCTACCTGCTATGTCTGCTATTGAACCCTGGCTTGCTCACCTCCTGGTGGGGCGATCCTGAGGACCGTGACCTGGTGCTAACACGCAGCAAAATCCATCTCCACTATCAGGAGCTCTGGTGAACACCGGTGTGACAGGAGTCACTTTGGGCATGGGGGGTTGTGGACCCCAGATTCCTTTAAAGAGGTTGGGAGGCACCATGTCCAGCCTTGTGTGGCTTTCTTATGTTTAAGTCACCCTGCATGTTTTATGGATGGTGAACACTGAAAATATGGTTTGGACTACTTCAAATGGGACAGTATATGCATTACCAATATCTCTCAGGAATGATGTCTCTCTTGAAATATGAAGATTTTATCCCCTGTACAGTATGAGGTCCATGACAAGGAAGTACAACTCCTAATATGGTCATTCCAGGAAGTTCAATGTGGAGACTGACTGTCTAACAATGTTGCTTTTGTCTGAGGTGGCTTTCTATTTACCTATTATCAAGTGTGCTAATGAACTCACCTGTTGTCTGCTAAGGGATGTATTGACACTCAGAGTAATGTGTATTGGGGGCTCGTTATGGAACCATTGTGTGATGTTTGGGGCTGGATTTGGGTCATTATCCTGTGATGACTGCATTACTTCTAACGTGTATATAAAGCGTGTACTTTTGTAATAAAGAGTTTAAGCTCTGCATGGTTAACCCTCAACACCTGTGTGGATTGTCTCGTGATTGAGGGGTTAAGGGCTGGGTATGGCTTCTCCGCAGGCTGTGGGTGCGTTTGGAGGACAGGAGACACAGGTTCGGCGGATGTACCCACCTGGGGTACTAAGATCCGTTACAACCGGTTAGTACTTAGATTCCATACCTTAGGTGAGCCTGCATCATCCACCTGGGTGACCTGCCTGTGTTCCTATCCTGCGAGTTCCTGTGCGAGCTTCCACTGCTATAGCTACTGGTCTTCAAGCTCGACGCCTGATCGTGACAAGTATTTAGCAGCCTTGTGACTTGTATTAGTTCCTAGTAAAGCTTGTAGGAGGGAGGAGTTTTCATTTTCCCCTGACCCTCTGTCTGGAAAGTGCTGATTGGCCCTGTGCTGATCACATGCACTCTCCCAAGAAAAAACAAACCCTCTGGTAATACACACCAAACTGAGCATGTGCAGCCCATCCCCTGGCTCTGTAAATATCAGATTATTTTTTTGGAGATAGTGAAAGAAGGGGAGGATCAGAGAGACATGATCAAATAGCCTTTATACACAATGCAAAGGATTAACCCCTTAGGTTCCACAGTGAGTATAACAAGCATGCTTTACTGCATATACAGACTGATTTTACTGTTGTGGGTTTAGTAACACTTTAAGGCCATGACCTAAACGCATTCATCCCTACAGAGCTTGTGAGAGCTTTGTCCTTTCTGTGTGCAGATTAAACTTTACTGGATGCTTCAACACCATCAGTAAGCGGCCTGATTCTTTCTAGTGTGTGATTAATGAGATATTGCTGACATTTTACTTGAACTGGGAAGTCTTGCTGTATTACCGCAGTACCATAGACCACTTTATTCATGTTCCTGTGCCTGCTGCAACCTTGTATATTGAAGGTCCAGGATGGAAGACATTACATTTTTATACATTAAGCTGAATATAGGTGACCTGTGTGCTGCATCCTCCTTCCTTATAAAGTAGAATAAAATGTATTATAAATGAGATATATGTCTTTATGTCCCCTTAGAATGTTAGCACAAAAAAGAACCTTTATTTTTTCACACAACCTGGATTTAATGATATATTAAAAAGTCCCTTTCAACAGTGTTGCTTGTTATACGATCATTTGAAAAGACATATATAGGGTGCCTTAGCCAAAGTAAATGTAAGAACACAAAAGGTACCAGCATCATTATCTTGTGACCTGCAGCCAGGCCGAGATGAAAAATCACAGAGACTAAAAGTGACCATAGATGAGTGAACAATATTTTGTTCAGAACAGATAGGACAATTGTTAGGAACAGATTCTCAGGCGCTGCATAAATACTCTTGGGAAAATCAGTCAGTTTAAAGCAGACCTTGCATGAAAATGAAGGTCCACTTAGCTGACAATCTCCCTAATCAAATTCGTTAATAAAAGACGCAAAAAATAAAGCTGTTTTGGACAAAAATGACCTTGAATTCCAGCTTCTATTCACTTCCCTGGGGTGCAGTTAAAGCAGTAATTTGGGTTTATTACTGCTTTAACTGCACCCCAGGGAAGTGGATAGAAGCTGGAATTCAAGGTAATTTTTTTTCCAAAACAGGTTTATTTTTAGCGTCTTTTATTAACAAATTTTATTAGGGAGGTTTTTTTTTTTTTTCCAAAACAGCTTTATTTTTTTGCAAACATTTATTATATTACAGTTTACCAATTATTAGAGGGGATGGCTGCATTAGTTTTCTTTTTTAGTATTTCTTTATTCTATTCTTCTAAATAGATAAGGTAATTTTTTTCCAGAACAGCACCGGCAACGGCATCTGATTTTCCTACTATATGCCCTCCTGTTCTCTAAAATTACTCTGAAAACAAAAAAAAATATGTCAGAACTGGAAAAAACATTGATTTCACAGATAAAAATTCTCACTCGTACACACAAAAGCTCAGTGAACGTTACAGAACAGGAAACAGGAACAGGATACAAATTACTTTGAGGCTGGTACAGGAGACCCATACTTCCACAGATCCACAAATTTACGTACGATGCAACACATTTGGTGGTCCTGTGCAAAAATACAGGAATACTGGACCACAGTACATGAAAACATAACTAAAATAACAACATTCACACTTGACTTTACCCCAGCTCAGTACTTAAAGCGGTTGTAAACCCAAAAACGCAAAAAAAAAAAAAAAAAAAAAAACCTGCAAGACAAAGGCATAATGAGCTAGTATGCATTGCATACTAGCTCATTATGTATTACTTACCTTAGAACGAAGCCCTGACACGGACCCCCGGACATCGCTGCGGGCATTGCCATGATCCCTCGCCGTCTCTTCCGGGTTCGGCGGCTCCGGCGCTGTGATTGGCCGGAGCCGCAATGACGTCACTCCCGCGCATGCGCGCGGGAGTGATTTTCCGGCAAGCTCCCGGCAAGCAAAACTGAAGGTTCCCCCCGGACCTTCAGAGCGCATGCGCCGCTCACGTGAGCGGCTGCATGCACTGCAAATATCTCCTAAACCATGCCGGTTTAGGAGATATTAATTGTACCTACAGGCTCCCCAGAGCTTCGGCTGACCGCCGCAGTATATGTACTTGCGGCGGTCGGCAAGGGGTTAAAATCTGGCCTGTACAGTTGTGTTCAAAATTATTCAACCCCCACTGAATTTGATTGTTTTGGCCAGTTTGACATTGATTTTGATCATTCAGTCATCCTGCTTACAATTAAATCAAAGAGGCACGTGTAGGTCAGACAAATATAACATAACATTTATAATGAAATAACCACAAATGTCTTTTCTGTGCTCACATCATTATCAGTTTTATCCAACCCCCAAGTGACATTCAATCTTAGTACTTAGTACAACATCCTTTTACAGTTATAACAGCTTTTAAACGTGAAGCATAGCTTGACACAAGTGTCTTGCAGCGATCTACGGGTATCTTCGCCCATTCGTCGTGGTTCAGGTCATGGTCCAGTTCAGTCACATTCTTAGGCTTGTGCACTGCAACTGCTTTCTTTAAGTCCCACCAGAGGTTTTCAATCGGATTTAAGTCTGGTGACTGTGATGGCCACTCCAAAATGTTCCAGCCTTTAATCTGCAACCATGCTCTAGTGGACTTGGAGGTATGCTTGGGATCATTGTCCTGTTGAAAGGTCCAACGTCTCCCAAGCCTCAGGTTTGTGACGGACTGCATCACATTGTCATCCAATATCTCCTGGTACTGAAGAGAATTCATGGTACCTTGCACACGCTGAGGGTAGAGAGTGTTTTAGGCGCTCACAGGAGGTGCTAGACACTATAAGGGCTGCAAATGGGAACAGATAACAAATTTGATATGATAAAAACATATGCACAAGGTTGGGATTAGCAGTCCATGTGCCAGTTCAATGTAAAATGGTGGTGGTTTACTCTCTTAGTTCAGGGGGAGAGGGTAGAGAGAGTGAGAAGTATACATCCAAGTTTCTTGGGATGGATAAGAGGATGGACTGGTGACACTCTAGGCAGCTATCCGGATGAGCGAAGCGGCTCTGCAGCAGGAATATAGAAAAGGGGGAGAAGCGCCTCTTGAGTGCGGTATACAATTTAATAGCAAGAAATTATAGTAGTGACTCACATATCAATACTCATTGATGCGTGTGGCGTAACGTTGTTATCCGGTGGCTGGGGGCCTGCTCTTGTTCTTATCCGGTCTGAGGGTCCGGGAGAGGTCCGGGAGCTGGTCCTGACGACTTCCGGGTTGACTCGGTGAAAGAACTGCGGTAAGCTTGAGCGGCGGCCTGCAGCGTCTGACGTCACTTGCGGTGTGGGCAATGTGGGCAATCCGGGCTTCACTACGCGTTTCGGAGCATGCGCTGGATGCCGGGTTCGGGCATGCGCACTCCTTTTTCAAGTGTCTGGAGTGGAGGGGGGAAGTGGAATATATAGGCAACAGTAGGGCGTGTATTTACTCTAAAAGCGGCAATGTCTGGGGCAAAGTTAAAGCGGCAATAAGGTCCTTAAACAGTAGAATTGGCTCTACAATTAGGAAATTGGTCATATGCTAATCGGAGAAGCATAGTGATGATATAAGAAGATAAACATGTATACATGGTGACAGGTTTACAATATAAAAGCAATATAAAAACCTTAATTGGTAATATATACATATTAGCAGCATTAATGGTTTAAGAATAACAAGTACAGATACAGCACTCATGGTCATAATTCACGGGCATATTAAAAATGCAAATTGGATTTGTAGATAAAAGCGAGGGAGAGCTGTGCTCTTATTATGTGGTTTGGTTGGTGGGATGATGTATGGGTGGGTATACAGATGAAGCTATGGACTAATAGGTTACTATATGGGACTGTAGACTTTTGTATGTACGTTTGTGGGGGTGGGGAAAAAAGGGGGGGAAGGGGGGGGAAGGAAAAGGAGGAAGGGGGGTGGGGAGGAGGGGAATGGTAGATGGGGGGGGGGGGGAAGGAGAGGAAGTAGGAAAAGGGGAAGGGGGGGGGAGAGAAAAAGGGGAAGGAATGGGGTGTATATACTTACAAATGATGTTCAAGAAGGGCATAACAAAGTTTAAGATATAGAAGAAACCTGAAATAATAACAAAACAGTGTTAGAGTTGGGATAGGTATTTTGAGGGATGGGGAGGGGGCTAAAGAATGGTATTAACATCGAGCTCCTCATTTAGTCTGGTGGGACTAAGGCTGTCTAGGGTGTAAATCCAGAACGTTTCGCGTTCACATAGTAACGCGAAACATTCTGCTGGTGGTAGGCTCTTAGGGATGGATTCAAGGATCCAGACTTTTAGTCCGACAGTTGATTGTTGGTGAAATTCTAAGAAATGTCTTGGGACACTATGTAGGTCACACCCTGTTTCTATATAGCGTCTGTGTTTTCCGAATCGTTGTCTTAGGGGACAAATTGTACGTCCCACATACAGGAGTGGACACGGACAAGACAGACAATACACCACGTGATCGGTGGAGCAATTGTAGAAATCATTGAAGGTGTAGGTTTTACCTTTATGCGTAAATGATTTTTGACCGTGTTGTATGAAATCACAGGTCTTGCAGAGGGCCTTCTTGCACTGGAAGATCCACTGGAAGATCCCCTTTAGGGGTATGAGGCAGAGGGGATTGGGTTTGGGGTTTTTTAGTTTACTGTGTGCGATTTGGGCTTTAAGGGATGGTGCTTTACAATAAGTGATGCGAGGTTTGTGACAAACGTTGCATCACTTATCATGAGGCACCATCCCTTAAAGCCAAAATCGCACCCAGTAAACTAAAAAACCCCAAACCCAATCCCCTCTGCCTCATACCCCTAAAGGGGATCTTCCAGTGCAAAAAGGCCCTCTGCAAGACCTGTGATTTCATACAACACGGTCAAAAATCATTTACGCATAAAGGTAAAACCTACACCTTCAATGATTTCTACAATTGCTCCACCGATCACGTGGTGTATTGTCTGTCTTGTCCGTATCCACTCGGCTGTAGCTTTAGCTGTAGGGACACTGATCAACGGTTCTACATTGTAGAACCGTGTGATCAGTGTTTTTACACCGAGGAGAATGACAGGTGGCTTGTTTACACAAGCCGCCTGACTTTCTCCCTCTCCCCCGACGATCGCCGAGTGACCGGCGGACATCGGGTCCACCGGTCACACGCGCGGGGGGGGTCCGTGACCGCGCGGGAGCGGGAGCGCGCCTCCGCGGGCGCACGCTCGCTCCCCAGAGCCTCACAGGCTAGCGACGTAGACCTACGTCGCTCTGCCTGTGAGGGGCTGACTGCCGCAGTAAATATACTGTGAGCAGTGGGCAAGTGGTTAAGGACCTTATTGCCGCTTTAACTTTGCCCCAGACATTGCCGCTTTTAGAGTAAATACACGCCCTACTGTTGCCTATATATTCCACTTCCCCCCTCCACTCCGGACACTTGAAAAAGGAGTGCGCATGCCCGAACCCGGCATCCAGCGCATGCTCCGAAACGCGTAGTGAAGTCCGGATTGCCCACATTGCCCACACCGCAATTGACGTCAGACGCTGCAGGCCGCCGCTCAAGCTTACCGCAGTTATTCCACCGAGTCAACCCGCAAGTCGTCAGGACCAGCTCCCGGACCCTCAGACCGGATAAGAACAAGAGCAGGCCCCCAGCCACCGGATAACAACGTTACGCCACACGCATCAATCAGTATTGATATGTGAGTCACTACTATAATTTCTTGCTATTAAATTGTATACCGCACTCAAGAGGCGCTTCTCCCCCTTTTCTATATCCTTGCACATGCTGAAGCTTCCCTGTACCTGCAGAAGCAAAACAGCCCCAAAGCATGATTGACCCCCCGCCATGCTTCACAGTAGGCAAGGTGTTCTTTTCTTCATAGGCCTTGTTCTTCCTCCTCCAAACATAGCGTTGATCCATGGGCCCAAACAGTTCTAATTTTGTTTCATCAGTCCACAGAAAACTTCTGTGGTTTGTCCACATGACTTTTGGCATACTGCAGTCGACTCTTCTTATTCTTTGGAGACAGCAAGGGGGTGCGCCTGGGAGTTCTGGCATGGAGGCCTTCATTACGCAGTGTGCGCCGTATTGTCTGAGCAGAAACTTCAGTACCCACATCTGACAAATCTTTTCTCAGTTCCTCAGCAGTCACATGGGGACTTTTCTCCACTCTACGCTTCAGGTAGCGCACAGCAGTCCAAGTCAGCATCTTCTTTCTGCCACGACCATGTAGCGTTTCAACAGTGCCCTTTGCCTCGAATTTGCGAATGATGCTTCCTATGGTGTCTCTTGGTATGTTTAACATCTTTGCAATCTTCTTATAGCCATTGCCCTTCCTGTGAAGAGTAATCACCTCTTCTCTTGTCTTCCTGGACCATTCTCTTGACTTCACCATGTTTGTAACCACACCAGTAAATGTCTAGAAGGAGCTGAGTATCACAGTTATTTTAAAGCTGCCTAATTGGTGCTTATTAGGCTTTATTGCTGCTCCCTGACATTCACAGGTGTTTTCAATACCTGATTGAAAACACTTCAATGAACCTCTGTTCTTCAGAGTGGTAGTCTTTAAGGGGTTGAATAATTGTGTCAATGAAGAATTCTCAAAAATAAACATTTACTACTGTATTACAAAACCAATTGATGTCATTTTAGTTGCATATGGTTCTTTAAAAAGTCCTTGTAGGATTTCATTCTGAATACAATTACAAATGTACACTAAATTCCCTAAACCCTTTACAGCATTGGGGGGTTGAATAATTTTGAACACAACTGTATGTGGGTCCTGAGGACTGGAGTTGAGAACCAATGCCCTATACCTCCCTATTCACCCCCTTGCTGCAGCTGTCACACATTGGCTGTAGGACCAAGAGCTGAGCAATTACACGACAGCTGATGGCCCTGCGTTCAGTCTACTCTGAACAGAGAACAGTGATTGTCAATCACTGCTCTCTGCTCTTCTCCTCCCAGGCCTGAAGGGGCAGGTGCAGCTGGCTCTGGCTTTAAAGGTGGAGCCACTTGTCAGTCAGGCAGCTAGGTGATCCCCACAATATTGTTGGGATCCTTCTTGAGCCTGGTGTGCCTCTGCCCTATCAGCTGATTGTAGGACACAGAAGAACAAATGTAAATGCACCCCTGTAACCCCCAAAAGAAGTAAAACCAAAAAAAAAAATACTAAGACAATACTTGCTTTTTACGATAAACAGTAGATACATGTTTTTTATGACAGTGTCCTTTGGAGACTGGTAAAAGGAACCACACCAAGATTTTTGCAGTCTGGTGTATATCTTGATCCAATTACATTATATGTTGTTTTTCCTTCTTTCAAACCACATTTTAGTATATATTTAAACTATGACAAGTCTGTTCTGCAGATATAAAGTACAAAGTGCAGCCCATTACTGAGTATTAGAGTCTGTTACAGAGAATATATACGCGGAACGAAACGTTATGACAGCACAAGCTACTAGATCTCTGCATAATGGCTTTTTTTTGCAAACTGATTACATAAAGTCCTTTGAAAGTAAGCTGCTCACTTGCCATATGGTTTATTACTTCTAAGAATGAATGCTCAGGGCTTGTCTTAAACTCTTCTCTACTGTGTACTCATTCAACTTGTGATGTCATCAGATAAATATAACATACAACACATATAACATATGGCGCTTTCTGTTTGTAAACTAACTGAGTAATGAGTAGGTTCCCTTTTCAAATTAAAGGGCTAGTTATCCTAAAACAAAAAGGTTGCTTTATATACACTATGTTTAACTTTAGTAGTGTTGAAATTGACATTTAGGTAATTTTGCTGTGCAGATTATACTATTTTTGGTATAAAGGAGGCATATGATCATTCATGCAAGGAAGTAGAATGTTTTGCATTTACCACTTTCAACGGGTTGAACTCTTTGCTCTTTACGCTAGTTTCACACATTAGCATATTTGCAGCCCGCGTTTGTGCGGGAATGGCAGCCCATTCAAATGAATTGGCATCTTTTAAAAAACAAGCCTACAGGGAAATCACGTGGTTATTTTGACCATGCAATCTCCCGGTGGTTCCTGCACCCACAAATGCACTGCAGGCTGAGATGCTTGGGTGCCCTGAAAATATCCTAAGAGTAGCTCGTTTTTACTGCGGGTGGTTGCAGGTGCGGAAATCGCTGCGATTTCCGCAACCGCAGCAACATGCATATGTGTGAACCTAGCTTTAAAGTCCCCTTCCTTACTCCTGCTATGCAAAAAAATAGACTTGAATGAGTCGGATTCTCTTAATAAATTACCCCCTTGAGTCACTGACCTGGACTAAATGAATGGTGAGGAAATCCCAACCTTTTATTAGTTCTGTTGCTTGTTCTATGTCAGTGTCAGATTCTAATTAATCCTTTGAAAATAAAAAAAGCAAGAGCACCAAACAATCATCTCAAGATTTTTTATTGTTATTACCACACGTAACAAGACAGCCAGTTGTGTTTCCAGAGCCAACAATAAAGCTGTTTAGCAGAGGGAAGCTTGAAACTCTAGAATTTCCTGGTAGAGGGCTGTGCTGACTTTTGACTTCATAAAACACAGTAGGCCAACACCAGCAGATGACATGGCTCCCCAAATCATCACTGACTGTGGAAACTTCACACTGGACCTCATGCACCTTGGATTCTGTACCTCTCAATTCTTCCTCCAGACTCTGGGACCATGATTTCCAAATGAAATGCAAAATTTCCCACAGTCAATGATGATTTGGGGAGCCATGTCATCTGCAGGTGTTGGTCCACTGTGTTTTATCCAAAGTCAAAAGTCCAAAGTCAGGGCAGCCCTCAGAAAATTCTAGAGCACATCATGCTTCCCTCTGCTAACCAGCTTTATGGAGATGCTGATTTCATTTTCCAGCAGGACTTGGCACCTGCCCACACTGCCAAAAGTACCAATACCTGGTTTCATGATCATGATATCACTGTATTTGATTGACCAGCAAACTTGCCTGACCTAAATCCCATAGAGAATCTGTGGGGTATTGTCAAGAGGAAGATGAGACATCAGACCCAACAATGTAGACAAGCTGAAGGCCGCTATCAAAGCAACCTGGGCTTATATAACACCTCAGCACTGCCACAGTCTGATCGCCTCCATGCCACACCACATTGTTGCAGTAATTCATGCAAAAGGTGCCGGACCAAGAATTGAGTGCATACTATTGTACATGGACATACTTTTCAGTAAGCCAACATTTCCATATTAACCACCTCCCCCAAATGGATGTACCCGTTAAGTCCTTGGGTTCAGTGGTAATACCAGGATTATGCCTGCACCTACAGGCATCATCCCGTTATTTTTTTTGCAGCCGGTGATTCCATTTTTAGGCAGAAGTGATCTGAATGGTTAATTAGCCACTCGATCACTTCTGCAGGGGGCGGAAGCTCTCCCACTCTCTCTGGTCCCATCGTGGAGACTGACGTCATCGCCTCTCTCAGTAACCCTGGAAAGTACTTTCAGTTCCGCCACCTTGTTTACCTGGTCCGATCGGCTGCATGGGTGGCCAGACGAGAGATTTGGGGTCTAATAGACCCCAAATCTTTCTTTTAGGAGGACCGGTCATGGACCATGATGTCACAATGGCTGTGTGTTGAGTTATTTGTAGGGGACAGCAAATTTACACGGTTATACAAGCTGTACACTTGCTACTTTACATTGTAACAAAGTGTAATTTCTTCAGCCCCGGTTCACACTTATGCGATGCGGGAAGGCTATGAATCCGCAGCCTGTTCCCGCATCGCAAACGCACCCCCGGCAGTTCACACTGCCATATGCCATACGCTGGGGGTGTCAATGTAATCTTAACGACACCCCCAGTTTGATCGCATATCGCAGTGCGATCTTGCAGTTCGCACAGGATCGGATCGCACAAGTGTGAACCGATGTGCGATCCGATCCTGATGCGGCTGCAAAAAAGGGTCCTGTGCGTGTTTGCTGCGGGTGCGGTGCGAATTTAGCCATACAAAGTGTATGGCTAAACTCGCACCGCACAGCCGATCGCATGTAATGAAGGAGCAGTGCGCTCCGACATTACATGCGAACGCCGCAGCCGCACAAATGTGAACCGGCTCTCAGTGTTGTCAGATGAAAAGATATAACAAAATATTTACAAAAATGTGAGGGGTGTACTCACTTTTGAGAGATACTGTGTGTGTGTATATATATATATATATATATATACACACATTACACAATTAGATATGCATAGTAAAGTCTATAAAGAAGCAAACAGGGATATTTTACTCTGTATCCTTGCCTAATTAAAATAAGCTCATCCATCACACAGATGCAACACATAATGCACTCTCATCCTTCCACCCCCATGCATAACAATGAGACGTTGTATCATAAGGACACTCCATGCTCTAGAAACCCCCGGATTACACTTTATCTGTTCCATAAAGGACACAAATCATTCAGATTAGACGTAATCTGATTGCATTGAGGTACAAATTATAGCACGGGCACTCTTTCAGTGGGTTAAGTGACCAGGGTTTGCAAACAGCATATGACCACTGATTGGTCCATGAAAGAGCATTAACAGAAAGATAATGATGAGCATTAAGGCAAATCCCTGAAACAGAACAGCTGTAGCTTCCGAATGAGTTCACTGCACGGCGACCTTGAGGGTTTTTTTTGTTCAGTTGCCGTTTTCTAAAAAAGTTGATGGATTGTTACTAAACACCATTGCCAGTTCCTTATCTTTTTCATTCTTACAATAATTAACTTTGAAAGCAATAAACCGTTTGTAACCAATTTGATTATAAAGGGCATATTCTGAATGCCATGTTTGTGCCACCCAGAGCTGACCTATGCTATATGGGCAATCAGAGGGTTAAATTAAGCTCACAGCTGCAATCACCACTAGGAAATTTTCATTGTAATCCTTGGCATATCTGTTAACTGTGGAAATGATCTCCCTGATCACTTTAACAAAGTTTAAAAACAGACACCCTGCCCCCCTTCCCACGATGCCTGGCCAGGTTTTACTAATATCACTTGTAGACAAGTGTGTGGGCAGTATGGTTGGGGGACAGCACCAAGCTTTAACAAAGTTTAAAAACAGACACCCTGCCCCCCTTCCCACGATGCCTGGCCAGGTTTTACTAATATCACTTGTAGACAAGTGTGTGGGCAGTATGGTTGGGGGACAGCACCAAGCTTTAAAATGAACAAGCTAGGTAGAGATATTCAGGTCCATTCACAAATCAGTTTTCCTCTAAAAAAATGCGGTAAAATACCGCTCAGCGTTTTTTAAAACGTTTTTTGGCATTCACAAAAAAAAAAAAAACGCTACTAAAATACCAAATAAGATATTTTATGAAGTCTTGCTGTATTTTAGTATTGAAAACATGCGGTAATTTAACACCAAAATCACCAGTTCATGTGCCGATGAAATAATGCCATTACGGCTGGCTGATTGTCCTTATGGAGGAGGCTTCCAAATGCCAGGTTGTTGCAGCTCTCCTAAACATCCACTGGGTGGTGGACAAGGATATCTGTACAAGGGATCAAAAGGAAAGAAGAGTGCAAGGCCACCCTAGCATAATACTGCTTTATTGTGGACATAAAGGAAACTAGATAAAATATGCACTCCCATGAAGTAAAACAATTGTGGGTGTATACTGTATTGTATTCCCCTCTCCTCTTCTGGATCTCCGCTGCAAGAAGTCTGGAGTTCAAATTCCTCCTCTTACAGACCCAATGGCAAGTTCCGGGTCCTCCCAGACAGAGCTCTGGCATGCTCAATCGAGTGCGCCCGCGCCCGGACCACAATACAATACTGTATACGCCCACAATTGTTTTACTTCATGTGAGTGCATATTTTTTCAAGTTTCCTGTATGTCCACAATAAAGCAGTATTATACTAGGGCGGCCATGTGCTCTTCTTTCCTTTTGATCCCTTGTACAGGTAATTTAACGCCTGCCACTAGCCACTTACATTAATAAATAGGCGCTGTTAAGGAGCTGGCAGTGGCTCGTGTCCTTAAAAATCGGTGAGCTATCAGCTGTTCCCCGCTGACAGGTGAATGTAAAAAAAGAATTACCAGCAATAAAAAAAACAAAAAAAACTTGGTGGGTTCCCACCTCCCCAAATCCATGCCAGGCCCTCCAGGTCTGGTATAGATTTTGAGGGGGGCCTGCACGCCAACATTTTTTTAAAAAATGGCGTGCGGCCCTGTTCTAAAAAGGGGGAAGGGATGAATTTTGTGTCCCTTCAAAGCAGGGAATAGAATCCATCTTCTCCTAATAAAAGCACCTAACACAGAAACACTGGCTAGGCACAGAGTTAACCCTTTGATCGCCCTAGATTGTTTAACCCCTTTCCCAGCCAGTGCCATTAGCACAGTGTCAGTTAGTGTCAGATTGTTGGAAAGGAGTTTGATCCCTGATACCCGATTAGTAGGTGTGGCCAACGTCCCGGGGAAACATTTGGAAGATTTTTTGGTGCCTCAGGTCAAAGGAATTGGGACTTTAAGGGCTCGGTAAAAATAGTATGTTTATTAAACATATGTTGGTTTGCGATATGCAAAAAATTATAATACAAACATAATAAGACAATAGGTGCCAATGGGTTATAGACCCATGTGAAGAAGTGAAAAAATGGAACAAAAGGTGACAAAGTGAAAATGGTGACTTTTGGAACTCTGTCTTTTGGGCTCAGGGGTGTGAGCTAGAAGTGAAAAAATTGAACGAAAGGTGACAAAGTGAAAATGGTGACTTTTGGAACTCTGTCTTTTGGGCTCAGGGGTGTGAGCTATATTAAGGAAAACATCAACCCAGCCGGCCTAAGGGTCCAAATTTTCCCCACAATCGAGAATATTACGTCACAGCTAAAACATGATTGGGAGGAAATTCTCAATCAATGCTCAAAAAATCTGATGCTACTCTTGCAAGAAGAATTCCTTAAACAAAGCAAAGGTCTGGAAGGAGAAATAAAGAAAATATATGACCAACTCGCACCATTAAAAACAGCTGCGCTATACAGCGAACAAGAAAAAAAGTTGAAAGATCATCTCGAAGAGTATAGCAAAGAAATTCTCGTTAAAAAAGAAAAAAAGTATTGGCGAGATAAAAACGCCTTTACACAAGGCCGAGCCTATAAATGGACCAACCAAACCAGAACAAACCGCAACAGGAATCGCTTTCCAAGAACTCAATATCAACAGCAGTCCTCTGATTCATCCTCCTATAATTCCGGCACTGAAAGGGGAAGAGACAGAAGTCACCCCCTAAAAACACTTGATAGACGTGAACGAGAAACACCACAAGAACAAGGAGGCGCATACGCCACCGACGCTGAGACATCCGACACTACGGTAACTCACAAAAATCTTAAACCTCACGAAATATTTACCAGATCTAAAGTTAAAGGGTTTTTTTTTAGGGAAACCCAACAAGAAGAACCCTCCGACTCAAGATCCTAGGGAAACGAGACCGGAGAACAAGAAGGACTGAATGTCATCAATCTTTCCTCACACAATCTAACACAAGCACAAAAAGAAGTACTCTCTCTCGGACTATCCTTTTGCCCCAATCAGGGCATGGATCAATTTGAGGTCATAAAAGACGTCAATTTATTCGCCCGTAATTTATTACTAAAAGCCACTTACAGTAAAAAAACCACAACAGAACCAACACCCACACCACTAACTGCGGCCGAATACCGAGCAATCAGAGACCTTAATTTATTGCTTGAGGAAGGAGGACTAGAAGACCTTGAAGACACAGAGCCATTCGCTGACAGCGAAGAAGAAGACACCGCAATAGGACCCACCACAGAAACACAATTCAAGAAAAAATCACATATCTTCCCTCCTCTCAATACAAATCCGGCTATTGCACTTTTTGTACGTCAAACTACAAAAGATATTGAAAAAATACGCCAAACAACATACTCTACCAATCTTCCACCCTACCAAATTCAAGCTCTAAAAGAACTACAAGAAAACGATTCCATCACCATCAAGCCCTCAGATAAAGGGGGCAATGTTGTTCTAATGAACAATGAAAAATATCAAGAAATGTGCCTTAACATCTTGCAAAACAAAAAATATTACCAACAAATCTCCCCATTGATGGTACACAGTTTTAATGAGGAATTTTATCAACTCATTGACAGAGCATACAATAACAAAATTATTACGCAAACCCTCTGGGAATTCATACGCACAAAACATCCGCGAGTACCAACATTCTACGCACTCCCCAAAGTGCACAAAGATCCACTCAACCCGCCTGGACGACCCATCATCTCCGGAAACGGATGTATCACAGAAAACATTAGTCAGGTGATTGATGCTCACCTCAAACCCTTCGTTACCAAATTGGCATCATATGTCAAAGATACAGGACACTTACTCCAAATATTAGACAATATCACTATACCTACAGACGCCTTCCTCGTCACCATTGATGTTGAAACACTTTACAACAACATCCCCCACTCAAAAGGCCTAAAAGTGGTTGAAAAAGTTCTCCAACAAGCAAGCAGATACGATGCCAACTTCAGCACCTTTATTTTACAGATGCTGAGGTTTATATTAAATCACAACATCTTCTCCTTTTGTGGTACGTACTACGTTCAAACCTGCGGTGTGGCGATGGGCACAAGCTGCGCGCCCACATACGCCAACATATACTTAGGTGAATGGGAAGAGGATTTTCTATCATCAGAGAAATTCACCCAATATGCCAGGTACATCTCCCTCTGGCAAAGATACATCGATGATGTTTTTCTCATATGGACCGGATCAGAAACCCTACTACTAGAATGCTTAAATCAAATGAATCAGAATCAATTTAACATGTATTTCACTATATCATACAACCTAACAAAAATACCGTTCTTAGATACCTACATCTACAAAGACGATGCGGGCAATCTGCTAACAACACTCTTCAGAAAACAAACAGCCGGCAACACAATACTTCATGCCAAGAGCTTCCACCCTGAACCCCTCAAAAATTCAATACCTTACAGTCAGTTCCTCAGACTCAAGAGAAACTGCACCAAAAACTCGAAATTCCAGGAAGAAGCTAACGCCTTAACAAAAAGACTCATAAACAGAGGATACTCTAAGACATGCCTCAGAAAGGCATTTAACCGAGTTAACAAATTGGACAGACACGAGATTTTGTATAAACAGACTAAACAAGATACAAAAACAGACGTACCCCCCACAAGAATCATCATGCGGTTCTCAAATGAACACAAGAAAATAAGGAACATAATACAAAAGAATTGGCCCATTCTTACTGAGGACCCTACACTCAAAGAATTGGTACCTATACATCCTCTTATTACCTATAGAAAATCACGATCACTACATCAAACCCTAGTAAGGAGTGAAATGAAATCTCAAAGAGACCCATGCAAAATCGTGGGAACATTTCCATGTGGCTCTTGTGCCCAATGTCCAGTGATACGTAATTCCACACGTTCAGTTCTCCCGAATGGTGAAACCTTTATCCCACGCCATTTTGCCAACTGCAAAACCAAGGGGGTAGTATATATTATGAATTGTGAATGTGGATCATTCTATATCGGGAAAACCCGTCAAGAATTTGGACTAAGAGTCAACAAACACATTCAAAGCATGACCATCGGTAATTTCCACCTTCCACTAGGCCGTCATATAACTCAACACCATAAATATAAGATGCCAAAAGTTTCCTTTTCCGTATTAGACCGCATCCACATTCCAGCCAGAGGAGGGGACTGGAACAAGTCCCTCCTACAAAAAGAGATGCGCTGGATAAAAAAACTCAAGGCTACAACTCCTCCAGGTTTAAACGAAAGTGAGAGTTACCGTCCTTTCCTAGAAGGCTTTTCCTCAGGGAAAACTGATTGACAATACATATCACCTGGCATCATAGCCAAAATCATAATCAACATTTCCAGCCTATTCAACCTATCCCCCTTTAAAAACTCCCCCCCCCTATACCATATTTTCATCATGGGTATGACTTGTATGCTGTCATTTGGTACCACCCCTCCATGCCCACTGGTCACCCTATTTAAATGGACAGTTCCTCATTTTTGTCCTTTAGAATTATTATTGCTGTTAATATTATTCACTATTTTTCATGCACAATTATTCCTTTTATTTACTTCGATTTACCATGTTATATATGCGTTATACTGTGACTAGGATAGGTCCAATTACCCAGGACTACCATATTCCCTCCATGCCTTCCCTAACCCACCCGGCACGGGTAGCCCCAGAGTTCCCTTCTCTGGGGGATGACAAAGACCTTGAGGGATTGCATCCCCCTAGATCTACGTCTTATCTCAGTGTCGGCGGCTACGGAACATCTTGATGCCCATTACGTCACAGGTAAGGTGCGCGCGCAGCCCATCGGCGCACGCATCATGACCGCACGTCGGCCCTGGGCCGGATCAGCTCTGAGAAGTGCGCGCGCAACTCCACCTGCGCGCGCATCACCATCTCACGCTGACCCGATCCCGGGATCGGCGTCATGACGCACGGCCGCGCCAATGCGCATGCGCCGAGGAGCATAAATAGCCGGGGATTTTCAACAGGGCGCCACTCCCCTCCAGCCGAGGGACGGTGCGGACGCCCCAGGACACGCTGCAATTGGACTCAGACTGCATCAACCCAGCCCTACTAACTGTAAGTTTATCATCCAACCAATGGTTTATTTTGCATTGTTGGATGTACCTTCATTACAAGTGCCTAAAATGCCTTCTACCAAGGCTGATCAGCACTAACTCTCTCACCAGGGAATTACCAGGATCCATGACCAGGGCTCCCCCTGCTGTTTGGTATCCGGAACTCCCCTCAATGTAAGTTCCTAACAATACTTCATACCAATACTAAAATCATTATAACTGTACCAACACAAACTACAATCTACTCTACTATACAGGCTTAATGTAAAGCAGGAAAACACTCTTCACAGGCCTCCTTACCAACAATTGGATCACCATCAAGACCTTCACTGTAAGTGATGAGCACTAATTACCTTAGTGCTTTCTAAACAAAATAAACAAATTTTCAAAACAATTATCGTGATTCCATATGCTATACTTTCAGGTCACTGAGAAGGACTCTCTTCCTCCTCACACATATTTAGTGATCCCCTACGCCATGTAAGTCTGTTCAACATATATCTCCTCTTATACTCATACTTCAGTTGGCAATATCATCACTGCCTCTATCATATAATTCTACAGACAGCCTTTCCTCTATAAATCCTGTGTGAACAGTTTGGGACAAGCAATGGGAATACCAAAGCCTGGGAATCGACCGCTTAGTCACATGTATGTGCTTACTTCATTACTATTCACTATTTTCTCAAATAGTGCTATATCATATATCTCAATATATACTTACTATATATTTTCCAGATATGGTGAACTCTCCACCGCTTCCTTGATAAAGGCAATATACTAATATGCCGAAACGCGTCGGAAGTTCGACAAGACACTCTCTCTCAACAAGCTCACACCCCTGAGCCCAAAAGACAGAGTTCCAAAAGTCACCATTTTCACTTTGTCACCTTTCGTTCCATTTTTTCACTTCTTCACATGGGTCTATAACCCATTGGCACCTATTGTCTTATTATGTTTGTATTATAATTTTTTGCATATCGCAAACCAACATATGTTTAATAAACATACTATTTTTACCGAGCCCTTAAAGTCCCAATTCCTTTGACCTGAGGCACCAAAAAATCTTCCAAGTGTCAGATTGTTTTCCGCAATATCGCAGTCCCGCTAAAAGTAGCTGATCACTGCTATTACTAGTATAAAAAAATAAAATTATAAAAATAAAATTATTAAAAATTCCAGTTTATATGTATATATATATATATATATATACCAAAGTTTGAAGAGAAAGGAGGGGGAAGGTGTATGGCGCTGCCAAAAACTGCTGATGTTTCTATATGTCCAAAATTTAGGCGTTATAGATACATACAAAATAAATCACCACTATGAATAAAGTGTCCAGTGCATCCTATGTGTCTTCCTATTGAATGTGCAATACTAAAAGATAATACAAATAAATAATAAATATTTGTGCTGAAAAGTGGATATAGAATAAGTGAAATTTGGTATGATGAGAAAATTAGATGAAATGTATGAATTAAAAAATAGATAAAGGGGTGGATTTGTACAGAATAAAAATAAATATATAAAAAATATAAAAATGGATCCACTTAAAGTATGACTTAAATAAGGTGCACAATAGGTAGATAAATATTATAGCAGCAATGATACAAGAATAAATAAGTCCGTTACACCTAAGAAAGAACAAATAGTCCCACAATGCAAGAAAATTCCTAAAAAACTTGGCAAAAAAAGGTGACTTGAGTGCAGGTGTTCTGATGAAATATTAAAGGTGCTCAGGTATATGGTGACCGTTCAGTGCTCCCCGCACCCCTTGGACCGCACTCACCAGAACTATGTACCCCTGCAGGGGTATCAGGCCTTGTCTATAATCCTGGATCTTCTCCACTGACCATCAAAGTGGTTGGGTGGTCCGATTATCTACCCGAATCTTGTGAACCAGGTTCCTTGATGTTAGGGTCCGAAGGTGTATCGATATATGGGGGAAGAAGGCTCACATAGAGTAGTACTGCTAAGTTTTAAAATACTTTATTGTATATAAAAATTAGGTACTCACAAAGGGAATAGAGGGTAATGGCATAGAAAGCAATAATAGCGCACTTCCGGGACGCCGTGCGTTCCACAGGGCGGATGTGCGTTCCACTTAGGCGGATGATGACGCGATTCTTAGTAATATAGTATAAAGGTGGGCTGCAGCCAATACTAAATACCAGGAATCTAGAATTATCCTAAGCGCGGATTTGTTTACATTTCATCTTCTCCACCCCTGGGTGTTTACATCTGCAGCTATGGATATTTTTAGTTTCACCACCACCAGGAAAGTTGATATTGAACAGATTTTTAGTAGTGAAAGGGTGTCTACCAATTATGATGTGAACAGCCTTTTTAGGCAACTTAAGCATGCACTTGAGAAGCAAGTCAGGGTGTGGTGGGATATCACCACCCTGGAGATGTACTTAAAAGAGAAGATCACACCCAGAAGGTTACGCTGGGATGTACATCCCAATGATGGACTTAATGACAAAACCCTAATGGATAGTTGGTTCATTTTTTTCAATAGATGTGAATCAGAACTCCTAGAAACAATCATTACTAGGAGGAAACATAAACTCACAGAAGTAGAGAAACTGATTAAACAATTAAAAGAGTCCCTAACACCCTTCTCACTAACCAATGAGTATAAGGATAAAGAAAAGGAAATTCAAGAAAGCATCACCAAATATGACTTAGAAATACAAACTAAAAAACAGAAGAAATACAGTAGGGATACATTGGATTATAAAAATAACAAAATCTATAACTGGCAAACCACTATGGGAGAAGAACCTATGGAACTACAGGAAACAACCTTAGTAGCAGATTCTAGGGAAACCACACCGGAAATAGAAGATCAGGACGTGTATCCAGACACCCCCACTCAAAGGACCCCTCGGAGTGTCAATTTTGACAGAAGAACTAGGGAAGAAGAACCCCAGACCCCTAGGAACACTGGACAATACAGAGATGTTAGATTTAGAAGTGCAGGTAATAATGAGGAAAGAACAACTCAGGATTTGAGATTTACATCACCTGGATATAGAACTCCCATACAACAGAGACGCAGAGTGATGCAAGAACCCAGATTTCCCTCACCAGGTTATAGGATTCCTATACATAATAGGTTTTCCCCTCTGAGAGATGAAAGAATGTACACTCCTAGAGATGAAAGAAGAGGTGGCTACAATCAGCAGGGAAGGGATTTTTTTCAGACCAACCACTTTGGGAGGCCCCCAAGACAACAGAATTGGACAAATCAGTACAGAAGACCAGGAGGGAGGGGCCCTCAAGGATACAACTACCGAGGAAGATTTCCAGATTATATGAACAATCGTGGGGGGAGACAAGGACCCAGGAGGGATCACATATCCCCACAGAGAGAAGAATGGAGGAATTACGCACCTTACCAGCAACAGAACTGGAACCACTGGAACGGATATGGGGCAAGAGGCAACGGGCAAGAGGCAAACGAGGGGGCAGGAAGAAAGCGAAGAAGGGAGTTTTAGGAAAGGGCATTTTTAACCTTAGCAATCAAGTTTTTAGCAAAGAGGAGATGGCAATTTTGGATTTGGGACTTAAATTCGCACCTTCAAAAGATATAGATAAATTTGAAACTTATATAGATCTGCAAAAATTCATCCGGAAATTGAACATTAAGAAATTCTTTCAAATTAAAGGCGAATATACAAATCCCATATCCACACGTTTTAAGCATACGGTTTTAAGGAACAATTCAATTTTTAACCCCAAGGTACCAAACAATGACTGTATTAAAGCTTTTAAAATAATGGTGGAGGAAGATATCAAAAAATTAAAGATTCATGGTAAAGACAGCAAACGGATTTGGAAAGCCATACGGAATTTAGAAAAAAATAAGGAAGTGGTTATTAGACCAGCTGACAAGGGAGGAGGACTTGTCATTTTAAGTAAGAGAGATTATGAAGATGAAATGGAAAACCTTTTGAAAGTGCCAGATACCTATAAGAAATTAAAAAAGGATCCAAAAAGTGAATACACTAAGAAACTCAAAGAATATGTACAGAAGGGTAAAGATATTGGCATTTTAACAGAAAAGGAAGCCAAATATTTAATTCCGGCATCCTCCAAAACTCCTGTAATATACCACATTCCTAAAATCCATAAACGTTTGGAAAAACCACCTGGGAGGCCCATAGTTAGTGGGGTCGATTCTTTGTTTTCTCGTCTGGGTGAATATTTAGATAAGTTCCTTCAACCTTTGGTATCCAAAGGAAGGTCCTATTTGAAGGATAGTACCCAACTACTCAAAGAAATTAAGAGTTTGAATACAGATGAATCTCAGTTTTTGGTTACAATTGATGCCAACTCGTTGTATACCAGCATCAAACAAAAGGATGGGCTTAGTGCAATAAAAAAAGCACTTTATGAGGATAACAGCTTAAAAAGAACTCAGATACAGTACATACTTGAAGGCCTTAAATTGGCCATGGAAAGTAATTACTTCTGGTACAATAAATCCTTTTATGTACAAACAAAAGGCGTGGCCATGGGGGCAAGATATGCCCCCAGTGTAGCAAATGTTTTTATGAACATGTGGGAGGAACAGCATATTTATAATCAAAACTTACCGGAAATTAAATTTTATAAAAGATACATAGACGACATTATAATGATTTGGGAGGGGACAAGTGAGTCCTTACAAGAATTTCTAGAAGAAATCAATTCCAACCCATACGGACTGACCTTCACTGGACATTGGAACCTGCAGAAAATTGACTACCTTGACCTACAAATATTTAAAGAAGAGAATCGTTTACAAACAAGGACTTTTTTCAAGACAACCGATAAGAATGGTTACATTCCGAAAACCAGCTGTCATCATCCGAAATGGAAAAATAACATTCCGAAAGGCCAATTCATGCGGATGAGGAGAAACTGTGGGAAAGTAGAAGACTATGATCAACAAACCTCTGTTTTAATGCAAAGATTTGAGGAAAAAGGGTATCAAAAGGATCTTTTAGAAAAAACCAGGGAAGAAGTTAGGAATATGAATAGGGAAAGCCTATTGGAAACCAGACTAAAGGAAAATAAGGGATCATTTGAAGGGGCTTTCATTTCAGGATACCATAGACAATACAAGGAGGTAGAAAGAATATTTAGAAGATATTGGCCAGTGCTGAAAAGTGATAAAACACTTGCCAAGATACTTCCAGAAAAACCGAAATTCATCTACCGTAGAGCACCTACCCTGAGAAATCGATTAGTCAAAAATGTGATTGACCCTCCCAAAAATATAAAAATTTTTCCTGACATGAGGGGGTTTATTAGATGCAGGAAGTGTGTAGCCTGTAAGAATAATCCTACCCAGCCAAGAAAAATAATGGACTTCAAATCAAAAGCAAATCACAAAAGATTTAAGATCAATAACTTGATCACATGTAACACTACGCATGTCACCTATATTGTCGAATGCACTTGCAATCTGCAATATGTAGGACGCACTACCAGACCTCTTCATGTCAGAATTAGAGAACATATAACCAATATCAAAAATGGCTTCCCGAAACACAGCCTCTCCAGGCATTACCTTGAAGTTCATCATAAAAACCCTGAAGGGCTAGTCTTTTATGGTATAGATTCAATCCAGGGACACTGGAGAGGTGAAAATAAGAGGAAGAAAATCTCCCAAAATGAAACTAAGTGGATATTTTTACTCGATTCACTTCAGCCCAAAGGACTTAACCTGGATATTGATTTGAACTGTTTTATTTCTAATTTTTAACATATAGTATATTTATATTTTAGATATTTTAAGTCTAAAACAACAGGTTTAATCCTATGAGATATTTAATTCTCTTCCTCTGGTTATCACCATGGGATCACCCGTCAAAGTTTGATCATATGTCTATAAGGATTAATTACAGACCCACAGGTCATACAGGTTGTTGTTTCTCCACCCTCATTTAATAATTTTTTCGGAAAGATAGTCAAAGAATTTTCCCATCTATGTTTCCTTTATATATTCTTCCCATTCTCTTCATTTAGGTTCTTTCTAATTGGGTTGATGTTTTTAGCCCCACTGACCAGACACTAAGTATTCTGTTACCTGCACTTTTTGTATCTTAATGTGGCCCGCATCTATATGTTGTTCTCTTTGACTCCACACTGATTAGAGTCACCTATATTAAGTTATCAGACCTATCATGTTTGAATATATAACTTTAGTGCTATATATATTTTTTAGCCCTATAATGTATACCTAGCGAATGATTACGAACCATAGCTCTCACAATATATATATTTTTTCCTTTATTACGGATTAGAAAGAGTATACACCATATTCTATTTCACCTCCATTTTGTATGTATTCACTATCACTAATATTAATTAATTACATGATCACGTCTTTTAGCCACCAATCTATTTATTTTTAGCCACCAATCTATTTAATTTCATTTATTTATTATTATCACCATGAACTTAGGCCATCTATTAAAATATTTTACATAGTGACCAAAAAGAATATTTATTATATTTAGTTCATTGCTATTTTTCTGAATCCCCGTCACTAATATTAATTCATTATCACCATCACGTTTTTAATCACCAATTTTATCACCAATATTATTTTATCTTTCATTACTATCATAATTCTAGGTCACCTATTAAATTATTTAAAGCTTTTTATGAAAGGGTTAAGTCTGTGATTGGTCGTAAGATTATTTATATTTAGGATTTATTTTACCATCAGTTTAATGTTAACGTATGTATTTTATGTAATATGCTGTACACTAGATGGTAAACAGACCCGATATCTAAGTATAGAATTTTACACTGTTATTGTATCAACGGCAACAGAGTAGGACCTGACCCTCCTAAAGTCCAATTTTTGGCTCTCCGGTTTTTCCTTTTCTCCTCTTTTTCCAAATGAGGCATACCACGGACTTTTGAGGTCAGATATGTCCATCTCTTAAGTACGCAGCTGCCAGTATGCAAATTCCCTAAGTTCCAAAATATATAGTTCTACCCGGCAACAGCGTGCGTCCTCTCTCTTTTTTCTATTGGATGTCTTGCCCGGCATTCCGATTGGAGCACGCATCGAGCCTTGTTTACCATGCTGGTATAAATAGGCGGAGATGGCGTGATGACGCTACTCCTGAAGACGTCATCACGACGAAACGTACGTAAGAGCGTCATCGCGTCACATCCGCCTAAGTGGAACGCACATCCGCCCTGTGGAACGCACGGCGTCCCGGAAGTGCGCTATTATTGCTTTCTATGCCATTACCCTCTATTCCCTTTGTGAGTACCTAATTTTTATATACAATAAAGTATTTTAAAACTTAGCAGTACTACTCTATGTGAGCCTTCTTCCCCCATATATCGATACACCTTCGGACCCTAACATCAAGGAACCTGGTTCACAAGATTCGGGTAGATAATCGGACCACCCAACCACTTTGATGGTCAGTGGAGAAGATCCAGGATTATAGACAAGGCCTGATACCCCTGCAGGGGTACATAGTTCTGGTGAGTGCGGTCCAAGGGGTGCGGGGAGCACTGAACGGTCACCATATACCTGAGCACCTTTAATATTTCATCAGAACACCTGCACTCAAGTCACCTTTTTTTGCCAAGTTTTTTAGGAATTTTCTTGCATTGTGGGACTATTTGTTCTTTCTTAGGTGTAACGGACTTATTTATTCTTGTATCATTGCTGCTATAATATTTATCTACCTATTGTGCACCTTATTTAAGTCATACTTTAAGTGGATCCATTTTTATATTTTTTATATATTTATTTTTATTCTGTACAAATCCACCCCTTTATCTATTTTTTAATTCATACATTTCATCTAATTTTCTCATCATACCAAATTTCACTTATTCTATATCCACTTTTCAGCACAAATATTTATTATTTATTTGTATTATCTTTTAGTATTGCACATTCAATAGGAAGACACATAGGATGCACTGGACACTTTATTCATAGTGGTGATTTATTTTGTATGTATCTATAACGCCTAAATTTTGGACATATAGAAACATCAGCAGTTTTTGGCAGCGCCATACACCTTCCCCCTCCTTTCTCTTCATTCTCACTATATTCTTAGTAATATAGTATAAAGGTGGGCTGCAGCCAATACTAAATACCAGGAATCTAGAATTATCCTAAGCGCGGATTTGTTTACATTTCATATACCAAAGTTTGCCCAGCCTTTTAAAGAGCAAGGGCCACTTAAGTGATTTGGTAACCGGTCGCGGGCCACAATAAAAAGAAACGGCTCAGAATTTCACATTTTTAAAATTTAAATATGTATATTGAAGATCTTGACAGGTCCGTGTCCACTCTGCATATGAGCAGACACAGGTACAGCCCGCTCTGCTCTATAGGCGGATCAGGTTTAAAGGTAGGCGGGTGTAATGAGACACAAGTCTGTTTACATCTTCTGCTCCATAGAGGTGAATGGAGGGTCAAATTGGTTGAGCTAAAAAACAGACAGACAGACCCGATTGGAGCGATCGTGTGAAAGGGGCCTAAGGCTGCTTCCAAATTGATGCGCTGTGGTTTACCCACACCGTGGGTGCAGGGCAGTGCTCCTGTGGCTTTCCTGCAGGCTAGCCTCAGTTTGCCATAGAATTCCATTATATCCTGCAGGTGTGGTGCACTTTCTGCATTCAAGAGTTTTGGTGCGCTTTCAGAAAGTGCAGCAAACTCGCAGAAGTCTATGGCTCAGTGCAGGTAACCCACAGGTGCAACGCAGTTTGAAAGCAGTCCAGGTACCAGAGCAAAACTAGAATATGCTCATTGCTATGTGATTTTAATAATAAACTGACCTTTAACCACTTGCCGACCAGTCACGTTGACTGTACTGCGGCAAGGTGGCCCGATTCCGTCCAGCGACTTAGACCTACGTCGCTGGACTCCTCCCCCTGTAGGCGGCGCTAGCTCTGTTTTCAGTCACAGCGGGAGTCGGGCCAGGGGAGGAGCAGTGGCGATCGCCGCTGCTCTTCCCTGATCGCCGGGGAATCGAGTTTGGAGATCCGCCCGCTTGTGTGGACAGACACGAGATTTTGTATAAACAGACTAAACAAGATACAAAAACAGACGTACCCCCCACAAGAATCATCATGCGGTTCTCAAATGAACACAAGAAAATAAGGAACATAATACAAAAGAATTGGCCCATTCTTACTGAGGACCCTACACTCAAAGAATTGGTACCTATACATCCTCTTATTACCTATAGAAAATCACGATCACTACATCAAACCCTAGTAAGGAGTGAAATGAAATCTCAAAGAGACCCATGCAAAATCGTGGGAACATTTCCATGTGGCTCTTGTGCCCAATGTCCAGTGATACGTAAATCCACACGTTCAGTTCTCCCGAATGGTGAAACCTTTATCCCACGCCATTTTGCCAACTGCAAAACCAAGGGGGTAGTATATATTATGAATTGTGAATGTGGATCATTCTATATCGGGAAAACCCGTCAAGAATTTGGACTAAGAGTCAACAAACACATTCAAAGCATGACCATCGGTAATTTCCACCTTCCACTAGGCCGTCATATAACTCAACACCATAAATATAAGATGCCAAAAGTTTCCTTTTCCGTATTAGACCGCATCCACATTCCAGCCAGAGGAGGGGACTGGAACAAGTCCCTCCTACAAAAAGAGATGCGCTGGATAAAAAAACTCAAGGCTACAACTCCTCCAGGTTTAAACGAAAGTGAGAGTTACCGTCCTTTCCTAGAAGGCTTTTCCTCAGGGAAAACTGATTGACAATACATATCACCTGGCATCATAGCCAAAATCATAATCAACATTTCCAGCCTATTCAACCTATCCCCCTTTAAAAACTCCCCCCCCCCTATACCATATTTTCATCGTGGGTATGACTTGTATGCTGTCATTTGGTACCACCCCTCCATGCCCACTGGTCACCCTATTTAAATGGACAGTTCCTCATTTTTGTCCTTTAGAATTATTATTGCTGTTAATATTATTCACTATTTTTCATGCACAATTATTCCTTTTATTTACTTCGATTTACCATGTTATATATGCGTTATACTGTGACTAGGATAGGTCCAATTACCCAGGACTACCATATTCCCTCCATGCCTTCCCTAACCCACCCGGCACGGGTAGCCCCAGAGTTCCCTTCTCTGGGGGATGACAAAGACCTTGAGGGATTGCATCCCCCTAGATCTACGTCTTATCTCAGTGTCGGCGGCTACGGAACATCTTGATGCCCATTACGTCACAGGTAAGGTGCGCGCGCAGCCCATCGGCGCACGCATCATGACCGCACGTCGGCCCTGGGCCGGATCAGCTCTGAGAAGTGCGCGCGCAACTCCACCTGCGCGCGCATCACCATCTCACGCTGACCCGATCCCGGGATCGGCGTCATGACGCACGGCCGCGCCAATGCGCATGCGCCGAGGAGCATAAATAGCCGGGGATTTTCAACAGGGCGCCACTCCCCTCCAGCCGAGGGACGGTGCGGACGCCCCAGGACACGCTGCAATTGGACTCAGACTGCATCAACCCAGCCCTACTAACTGTAAGTTTATCATCCAACCAATGGTTTATTTTGCATTGTTGGATGTACCTTCATTACAAGTGCCTAAAATGCCTTCTACCAAGGCTGATCAGCACTAACTCTCTCACCAGGGAATTACCAGGATCCATGACCAGGGCTCCCCCTGCTGTTTGGTATCCGGAACTCCCCTCAATGTAAGTTCCTAACAATACTTCATACCAATACTAAAATCATTATAACTGTACCAACACAAACTACAATCTACTCTACTATACAGGCTTAATGTAAAGCAGGAAAACACTCTTCACAGGCCTCCTTACCAACAATTGGATCACCATCAAGACCTTCACTGTAAGTGATGAGCACTAATTACCTTAGTGCTTTCTAAACAAAATAAACAAATTTTCAAAACAATTATCGTGATTCCATATGCTATACTTTCAGGTCACTGAGAAGGACTCTCTTCCTCCTCACACATATTTAGTGATCCCCTACGCCATGTAAGTCTGTTCAACATATATCTCCTCTTATACTCATACTTCAGTTGGCAATATCATCACTGCCTCTATCATATAATTCTACAGACAGCCTTTCCTCTATAAATCCTGTGTGAACAGTTTGGGACAAGCAATGGGAATACCAAAGCCTGGGAATCGACCGCTTAGTCACATGTATGTGCTTACTTCATTACTATTCACTATTTTCTCAAATAGTGCTATATCATATATCTCAATATATACTTACTATATATTTTCCAGATATGGTGAACTCTCCACCGCTTCCTTGATAAAGGCAATATACTAATATGCCGAAACGCGTCGGAAGTTCGACAAGACACTCTCTCTCAACAAGCTCACACCCCTGAGCCCAAAAGACAGAGTTCCAAAAGTCACCATTTTCACTTTGTCACCTTTCGTTCCATTTTTTCACTTCTTCACATGGGTCTATAACCCATTGGCACCTATTGTCTTATTATGTTTGTATTATAATTTTTTGCATATCGCAAACCAACATATGTTTAATAAACATACTATTTTTACCGAGCCCTTAAAGTCCCAATTCCTTTGACCTGAGGCACCAAAAAATCTTCCAAGTGTCAGATTGTTTTCCGCAATATCGCAGTCCCGCTAAAAGTAGCTGATCACTGCTATTACTAGTATAAAAAAATAAAATTATAAAAATAAAATTATTAAAAATTCCAGTTTATATGTATATATATATATATATATATACCAAAGTTTGCCCAGCCTTTTAAAGAGCAAGGGCCACTTAAGTGATTTGGTAACCGGTCGCGGGCCACAATAAAAAGAAACGGCTCAGAATTTCACATTTTTAAAATTTAAATATGTATATTGAAGATCTTGACAGGTCCGTGTCCACTCTGCATATGAGCAGACACAGGTACAGCCCGCTCTGCTCTATAGGCGGATCAGGTTTAAAGGTAGGCGGGTGTAATGAGACACAAGTCTGTTTACATCTTCTGCTCCATAGAGGTGAATGGAGGGTCAAATTGGTTGAGCTAAAAAACAGACAGACAGACCCGATTGGAGCGATCGTGTGAAAGGGGCCTAAGGCTGCTTCCAAATTGATGCGCTGTGGTTTACCCACACCGTGGGTGCAGGGCAGTGCTCCTGTGGCTTTCCTGCAGGCTAGCCTCAGTTTGCCATAGAATTCCATTATATCCTGCAGGTGTGGTGCACTTTCTGCATTCAAGAGTTTTGGTGCGCTTTCAGAAAGTGCAGCAAACTCGCAGAAGTCTATGGCTCAGTGCAGGTAACCCACAGGTGCAACGCAGTTTGAAAGCAGTCCAGGTACCAGAGCAAAACTAGAATATGCTCATTGCTATGTGATTTTAATAATAAACTGACCTTTAACCACTTGCCGACCAGTCACGTTGACTGTACTGCGGCAAGGTGGCCCGATTCCGTCCAGCGACTTAGACCTACGTCGCTGGACTCCTCCCCCTGTAGGCGGCGCTAGCTCTGTTTTCAGTCACAGCGGGAGTCGGGCCAGGGGAGGAGCAGTGGCGATCGCCGCTGCTCTTCCCTGATCGCCGGGGAATCGAGTTTGGAGATCCGCCCGCTTGTGTGGACAGACACGAGATTTTGTATAAACAGACTAAACAAGATACAAAAACAGACGTACCCCCCACAAGAATCATCATGCGGTTCTCAAATGAACACAAGAAAATAAGGAACATAATACAAAAGAATTGGCCCATTCTTACTGAGGACCCTACACTCAAAGAATTGGTACCTATACATCCTCTTATTACCTATAGAAAATCACGATCACTACATCAAACCCTAGTAAGGAGTGAAATGAAATCTCAAAGAGACCCATGCAAAATCGTGGGAACATTTCCATGTGGCTCTTGTGCCCAATGTCCAGTGATACGTAAATCCACACGTTCAGTTCTCCCGAATGGTGAAACCTTTATCCCACGCCATTTTGCCAACTGCAAAACCAAGGGGGTAGTATATATTATGAATTGTGAATGTGGATCATTCTATATCGGGAAAACCCGTCAAGAATTTGGACTAAGAGTCAACAAACACATTCAAAGCATGACCATCGGTAATTTCCACCTTCCACTAGGCCGTCATATAACTCAACACCATAAATATAAGATGCCAAAAGTTTCCTTTTCCGTATTAGACCGCATCCACATTCCAGCCAGAGGAGGGGACTGGAACAAGTCCCTCCTACAAAAAGAGATGCGCTGGATAAAAAAACTCAAGGCTACAACTCCTCCAGGTTTAAACGAAAGTGAGAGTTACCGTCCTTTCCTAGAAGGCTTTTCCTCAGGGAAAACTGATTGACAATACATATCACCTGGCATCATAGCCAAAATCATAATCAACATTTCCAGCCTATTCAACCTATCCCCCTTTAAAAACTCCCCCCCCCCTATACCATATTTTCATCATGGGTATGACTTGTATGCTGTCATTTGGTACCACCCCTCCATGCCCACTGGTCACCCTATTTAAATGGACAGTTCCTCATTTTTGTCCTTTAGAATTATTATTGCTGTTAATATTATTCACTATTTTTCATGCACAATTATTCCTTTTATTTACTTCGATTTACCATGTTATATATGCGTTATACTGTGACTAGGATAGGTCCAATTACCCAGGACTACCATATTCCCTCCATGCCTTCCCTAACCCACCCGGCACGGGTAGCCCCAGAGTTCCCTTCTCTGGGGGATGACAAAGACCTTGAGGGATTGCATCCCCCTAGATCTACGTCTTATCTCAGTGTCGGCGGCTACGGAACATCTTGATGCCCATTACGTCACAGGTAAGGTGCGCGCGCAGCCCATCGGCGCACGCATCATGACCGCACGTCGGCCCTGGGCCGGATCAGCTCTGAGAAGTGCGCGCGCAACTCCACCTGCGCGCGCATCACCATCTCACGCTGACCCGATCCCGGGATCGGCGTCATGACGCACGGCCGCGCCAATGCGCATGCGCCGAGGAGCATAAATAGCCGGGGATTTTCAACAGGGCGCCACTCCCCTCCAGCCGAGGGACGGTGCGGACGCCCCAGGACACGCTGCAATTGGACTCAGACTGCATCAACCCAGCCCTACTAACTGTAAGTTTATCATCCAACCAATGGTTTATTTTGCATTGTTGGATGTACCTTCATTACAAGTGCCTAAAATGCCTTCTACCAAGGCTGATCAGCACTAACTCTCTCACCAGGGAATTACCAGGATCCATGACCAGGGCTCCCCCTGCTGTTTGGTATCCGGAACTCCCCTCAATGTAAGTTCCTAACAATACTTCATACCAATACTAAAATCATTATAACTGTACCAACACAAACTACAATCTACTCTACTATACAGGCTTAATGTAAAGCAGGAAAACACTCTTCACAGGCCTCCTTACCAACAATTGGATCACCATCAAGACCTTCACTGTAAGTGATGAGCACTAATTACCTTAGTGCTTTCTAAACAAAATAAACAAATTTTCAAAACAATTATCGTGATTCCATATGCTATACTTTCAGGTCACTGAGAAGGACTCTCTTCCTCCTCACACATATTTAGTGATCCCCTACGCCATGTAAGTCTGTTCAACATATATCTCCTCTTATACTCATACTTCAGTTGGCAATATCATCACTGCCTCTATCATATAATTCTACAGACAGCCTTTCCTCTATAAATCCTGTGTGAACAGTTTGGGACAAGCAATGGGAATACCAAAGCCTGGGAATCGACCGCTTAGTCACATGTATGTGCTTACTTCATTACTATTCACTATTTTCTCAAATAGTGCTATATCATATATCTCAATATATACTTACTATATATTTTCCAGATATGGTGAACTCTCCACCGCTTCCTTGATAAAGGCAATATACTAATATGCCGAAACGCGTCGGAAGTTCGACAAGACACTCTCTCTCAACAAGCTCACACCCCTGAGCCCAAAAGACAGAGTTCCAAAAGTCACCATTTTCACTTTGTCACCTTTCGTTCCATTTTTTCACTTCTTCACATGGGTCTATAACCCATTGGCACCTATTGTCTTATTATGTTTGTATTATAATTTTTTGCATATCGCAAACCAACATATGTTTAATAAACATACTATTTTTACCGAGCCCTTAAAGTCCCAATTCCTTTGACCTGAGGCACCAAAAAATCTTCCAAGTGTCAGATTGTTTTCCGCAATATCGCAGTCCCGCTAAAAGTAGCTGATCACTGCTATTACTAGTATAAAAAAATAAAATTATAAAAATAAAATTATTAAAAATTCCAGTTTATATGTATATATATATATATATATATACCAAAGTTTGCCCAGCCTTTTAAAGAGCAAGGGCCACTTAAGTGATTTGGTAACCGGTCGCGGGCCACAATAAAAAGAAACGGCTCAGAATTTCACATTTTTAAAATTTAAATATGTATATTGAAGATCTTGACAGGTCCGTGTCCACTCTGCATATGAGCAGACACAGGTACAGCCCGCTCTGCTCTATAGGCGGATCAGGTTTAAAGGTAGGCGGGTGTAATGAGACACAAGTCTGTTTACATCTTCTGCTCCATAGAGGTGAATGGAGGGTCAAATTGGTTGAGCTAAAAAACAGACAGACAGACCCGATTGGAGCGATCGTGTGAAAGGGGCCTAAGGCTGCTTCCAAATTGATGCGCTGTGGTTTACCCACACCGTGGGTGCAGGGCAGTGCTCCTGTGGCTTTCCTGCAGGCTAGCCTCAGTTTGCCATAGAATTCCATTATATCCTGCAGGTGTGGTGCACTTTCTGCATTCAAGAGTTTTGGTGCGCTTTCAGAAAGTGCAGCAAACTCGCAGAAGTCTATGGCTCAGTGCAGGTAACCCACAGGTGCAACGCAGTTTGAAAGCAGTCCAGGTACCAGAGCAAAACTAGAATATGCTCATTGCTATGTGATTTTAATAATAAACTGACCTTTAACCACTTGCCGACCAGTCACGTTGACTGTACTGCGGCAAGGTGGCCCGATTCCGTCCAGCGACTTAGACCTACGTCGCTGGACTCCTCCCCCTGTAGGCGGCGCTAGCTCTGTTTTCAGTCACAGCGGGAGTCGGGCCAGGGGAGGAGCAGTGGCGATCGCCGCTGCTCTTCCCTGATCGCCGGGGAATCGAGTTTGGAGATCCGCCCGCTTGTGTAAACAGAGCGGGCGGATCTCCTAAGTGACAAACAGTGACAGATTGCAGGGTTCAGCATAGCTGAACATGCGATCTGTCCCTGTGTCACTCAGTCACCTCCCCCCACACACGTTAGTAAGCACCAGGCATACATTAACCCCTCCCTCTCCAATAAAATTAACCCCTTCCCTGCCAGTGTCCTTTTTACAGTAACAGTGCATATTTATAGCACTGATTACTGTAGTAATGTCACTGGTACCCCCAAAAGTGTCAAAATGTCAGTCAAGGGTCCGATCTGTCCGCCGCAATGTTGCAGTCCCGCAAAAAAAATCGCAGATTGCCGCCATTACTCGTTAAAAAAAAAACACCAAAAATGACAGAAATCTTTCCCTTAGTTAGTAAACGCAATAACTTTTGCGCAAACCAATCAAAATGCGCTTATTGTGATTTTTTTTTACCAAACATAGGTAGCAGAAAACAAATTGGCCAAAAATGTAAAAAAAAAATTGAATTTTACATTTTTTTGGGGGGAATTTCATATAATGAAAAAAAATGTTAAAAATATTGTTATTTTTTCAAAATAAACGCTCTTTTTTTGTTTATAGCGCAAAAAGTAAAAATCGCACAGATGATCAAATACCACCAAAAGAAAGCTCTGTTTGTGGGAAAGAAAGGACGTAAATTTCGTTTGGGTACGGCGTCGCACGACCGCGCAATTGTCAGCTAAAGTCGCACAGCGCCGAATTGCAAAAAGTGGCCTGGACGTAAGACAGCAAAATCCTCCGGTGGTAAAGTGGTTAAAGACAATCCTCACTTTGTTCAGGAATCGATCTGCAGGTATTGCTGGCTGTTGCTGTCCCAGTCGGAGTGCATTTGGTATCACTCGGTCTGTGACAGGAGGCGGCACTATACAGGAAGCATCAGCTAATGCGTCTCTGCTCTCTCCCCAGCCACATACTTTCTCTACCGCCAGCTCCATTCTCATCACTGATGCTCTGGGATGGCGGGTCGGCGATCTGTGATCTGGGCTTGCTGACCCGCCATCCCAGAGCAGGAGGTTACGGGCCACTGGTTGGGCACCCTTGTTGTAGACACTATAACTTTTGCGCAGACCAATCAAAAAATACACTGATTTAATTTTACATACATATTGGCCTAAATTTACAAAGAAGTACAAAAAAAGTTTTATTGGATATGTTTTATAGTGGAAAGTAAAAAATATTGTTTTTTTTTTTTTTCAAAATTGTCGGTCTTTTTTTGTTTATAGCGCAAAAAACAAGAAAACTGCAGAGGTGATCAAATACCACCAAAAGAAAGCTCCATTTGTTGGAAAAAAATGTCATACATTTTATTTGGGTACAGCATTGCACAACTGCACAGTTGTCAGTTAACCTCTTTCGGACCGCCCCGAATACATATACTGGGGCAGGACGGTCCTTCAGCGCAAAATCATGTAGCTGTACGTAGACATATGCCGGTTTTCGGTAATTCGATATATCACGGTATTGCATACCCACGGTATTGTTATTGTGGCATTTTTAAAATACCGAGTTTCTCTGCTCCTCAGTCTGACTTGTGAATTGATACATTTGGATGACTCATTCCTCACTCAGCAGTTCACTCACTCAATAGAAAACAGCTCTGGTAATATGATCCTAGAGTGAGAGACTTGGCTCCTCCCTGTAACCAATCAGACAGCTCCCACTCAGCACACACCCACATGCTTCCTTCCCGGGCTCAGAGAGACACAGTGCCTGCCTTCTACAAGTGTCTGCAAGTACTTTTACCATACACTGTCACTAGATAGATAGATGGAGAGATAGATATACAGATAGATGGAGAGATAGATATACAGATAGATGGAGAGATAGATATACAGATAGATATACAGATAGATGGAGATATAGATGGAGATAGAGATATAGATAGATAGAGATGGAGATATAGATAGATAGATAGATAGAAATGCATACACGGGCATAGCAGCATATATATATATATATATATATATATATATATATATATATATATAGATGCACAGGCATAGCAGCCCACATTACATTATTATATAGCCATGTCTGGCCTACCTGGTGATGACTGGTCCTGGCGCTCCGATCCGATGGCCTGGTCATTAAGGGGGCGAATCCTTGCGGCCCAGAAGTGGTTAAACCTGCAGGAGAAGCTGTGTTTTTATTTGTAAATTACTTTACTATTGCTTTAGGCCTGGTTCACATGTATGCAGGTTAGCGGTTCACATGTATTTGGGTTGGCGGTTCACATGTATGTGGGTTGGCGGCCCATATTTGGACAGGGATAGCAGCCCATTGATTTGAATGGGGTTGGGCTGCTATGCCTGCGTTTTCGGCTGAAAAAAAGCCGCATGCAGAATTTTAAAAAATGCAGTGGCGGTGAACCCCATCCTGCTTTTGCACCATGCGACTTACCTGCAGTTCCTGCACACGCAAACTGTTTTTAAATGCTGGGCCTATGTATTTAAAAACGCAGAAAGCTTGCCAGAGCAGGAACTGCAGGTAAGTCACATGGTGCAGAAGTAGGATGGATTTAAAGGCCACTGCATTTTTTTAAAATGTTGCATGCACCTTTTTTCTGCGTAAAATGAGGGCATAGCAGCCCATTCAAATCAATGGGCTGCTATGCCTGTGCAAATGTGGGCCGCCAACCCGCATACATGTGAACCGCCAACCCGCATACATGTGAACTAGGCCTAAAGCATGTGAAAAGTAATTTACAAATAAAAACACCGCTCCTCCTGCAGGTTTAACCACTTCTGGGCCGCAAGGATTTAGCCCCTAATGACCAGGCCATCGGATCAGAGCGCCAGGACCAGTCATCACCAGGTAGGCCAGACACTGCTTGATGGCTTATTTTAGGCCTGGTTCACAGAGTCTGTGCTGACTGACTATATAATTATGTGCAAAAGTGAACCAAAGTCCCTAAATTCAGCAATGAAATTGAAGTGAGGTAGAAATTTAATAATTTAAGTTTAATAATTGAATACCATGATAATACCGTATACCGTGGCAAAACCCTAATCAATTAATCGCAGCATGGAAATCTGATATCGTCACATGCCTAGCTGTACGCCATTTTGTGTTCCAGGTCTGGGGCGTGCATGCTGTGTTTGGACACAGCTGTAGCCAATTAGCGGGTCCGGCGGACCTGATGTTCGCCGGCATCCGGCAATCGTTCCCAATAGAGGCAGAACACCGGTCTGCTTATGTAAACAAGGCAGATCGCGGTTCTGTCAGAGGGGAAGATGGAGATCCTGTGTTTCTGCTCTGTCTTCCCCCAGTCAAAGCACCCCCCCCCCCCCCACACACAGTTAGCAAGCACTCCCAGGGAACACAATTAACCCTTTGATCGCCCCAGATGTTAACCTCTTTCCTGCCAGTGTCATTAGTACAGCATTTACAGTGCACTTTTATAGCACAGATATAGCACAGATATTAGTGTCACTGGTCCCCAAAAAGTGTCACTTAGTGTCAGATTTGTCCACCACAATGTTGAAGTCCCACTATTACTTTACTAGTTTTACATTACTATTAAAAAAAATAAAATAAAAATAAAATTAAAATTGGATAAATCTATCTCATAGTTTGTAGACCCTATAACTTTTGCGCAGACCAATCAATATACGCCTATTGGGATTTTTTTTTTTTTTACCAAAAACATGTAGCAGAATACAAATTGGCCTAAACAGATGAAGAAATTTGATTTTTACACGTTTTTGTTGGATATGTTTTATAGCAGAAAGTAAAAAAAATTGTTATTTTTTTTTTTTTAAATTGTCAGTCTTTTTTTGTTTAATGCGCAAAAAAAATAAAACCGCAGAAGAAAGCTCTATTTGTGAGGAAACAATGAACTTCAATTTTATTTAAGTACAGCGGAGCACAACTACGCAATTGTCAGTTAAAGGAAAGCAAAAAATGGCCTGGTCATGAAGGGGGGTAAGTCTTCCGGAGGTCAAGTGTTAAACTTCAGCTTTAGCTTATTTGATTAGAATGTTGGGTGGAAAGGACAGACATATACTTGATGAATGCCTGTTAGAGACCAGAATACCTCCCAACCTTCTGAGATGGGAACGAGGGTCACCTATTAGCAAAAGTATGTAGGCATAAGACACACCCTCTGTCACTCCCTCTTAAAAAAGAATTGTAAAAAAAAAAAAATGATTGGTTAAGCTCACAAGTGTTTTTTGTTACTGCAACTATTCCTTTTGACTGGCTTTTTTTTGATAGATAAGTAGTGGATTTTATATACAACTATACAGATCAGACCAAAATGAGGGACAAATGAGGAGGAAATAGGGACAGAGGGACTTTATTCTGAATGAGGGACAGTCCCTCAAAATCAAACAGTTGGAAGCTATGGACCACTCAGTTCTAATAACTCCTATCGCCAGGACTGCTGTTAGCAATCATGGGGCTCCCTGTACAGCCTTCCTTACAGGGCCCCCTTAAAAAAATATGAAAACAATATTTTGCTAAAAATACACAATAATCATTATTAGTGGACACAAACACAACATAACTTACAAACTTAGGGGGGAACAGGAGGGTACAGTATGGAGGGGGGCAGGATGGCACAGTACAGGGGGTGGGGCAGGAGGGCACAGTACAGCAGTTAGGTGGGTACTGTACAGGGGGGAACAGAAGGAGGGGGACAGGAAGGCACAGCACGGAGGGTGGGGGGGCAGGAGGGCATAGTATGGGAGGGGTGGCAGAAAGGTACAGTATGGGGGTAGGGCACAGTACAGGGGCTAGGAGGGTACAGTACAGGGGGGAGCAGGAGGGCATAGTACAGTGGGAGGACACAGGGGGCAGGAGGGTATAGTATAGGGGCAGTAATGAATAATACAGATATGGTCTCCTCAAGCAGAGCTGGGCAGGGAAGCTGCTCTCACAGATCCTTACTATTCTTGCAGGCTGTCACTGGGCTAAATCTACAACTGGAATGACAACTCCACATCTACCTTCCCCTCCAGAGTTTCTGGCTTTCTTCTGGTGCTTTGCAGGGTTTAAGGAAGAACTCTGAGGAAGAGCATCTAATTAGCCCCTGAAAAATTAGAGGAGGGGATGGAGATAAGAACCATGCGGTAGGGGAGAAGGAGGAAGGGGAGGAAAAGTATTGGTGGGTATGAGATGGGGGATGGATAGAGGAGAGCTGGAGTGAAACTGGGGGATTCTGGTCTGTATAGGGATACAATAAAGGAGGGGGATTTGTGCTGGCATGAGGGAAGGGGCAGCAGAGGTAAAAAGATGGAGGTCAAGGGATGGTCAGGGATGGGCATGGGGAATACTGTTGGCTGGTGGGGATTAGCCATAATATAATAAAAGCAAATATGCTGGCTGGCAGGGTGGGGGAAGAGGAAATGATCGCCCAGAGTGGGGGATTCCGGACATCTGCAGTGTTTGTGTATACAGGGACACACACCTGCATGAAGGTGAAGTGCTTCCAGAGAAGAAGACGGGGGAAGTGAGTGAGAGAAAGGGAACTAGATGGACTAATTGTTGGGAAAGTGCCCGGATGACTGGAGAAGAGGCTGTAAATTAGCAGGGCTGCTAGATCTCAGCAAACCAGCTGGGAGAAGGGAGCAAACAGCGAGTGTTAACAACGATCTGGGAGAGGAGCAGTGTGACAGGCAGAGATGGATGGATCTGTCTGAGGATGGAAGGAGCAGGACAGAATAGTGGCTAAGGTGGGGAAGAAGTTACTGGGGAGGGAGAGAGCCATGAAAACAGCTGGACATCTGAGAGATAGATAAAAAAAACTGACCTGTAGCAGAAGAGCCAGAAAACTACTGGGAGGAAACTTCAAGGGCCCACCATGCACCTAGGACCCCCTGGGCAGTTCTCAGAGGTGCCTGTGCGTTAAGACAGCCCTAGGAAGGAGCCGGTAAATTACGAGTTTACTGGTCCCTTCCTTTGATGTTAGTGTCCTGACACATCCCTCTGTTTTCTGGGAGAGGAATGTTGTAGAAATGTTATTATTTTTGTGAACAATTTTCAGGATATGTTTTTAGTTAAGTTGCCATTATGTCTCCCAGTGTCAGTTTACCGGTATTCGCTATGCACAACGAATGTGGCTTCAACCAGCACTGAGGAAAGACTGTTTGTTGCGGAAACCTTCCTTTAAATGGAGACTACGTATCACTTGCTTGATCTCCTGAACGCCGGTCCGGATCTATGGCAGTGAGATGTATATTGGTCAGACCGGGGCCCCAGTATTCGCTGGCAGGTATAGGTTTTGATAAATATTTGCCCTTTAGCTGGAATAATGACTGGTAGCTTTCTGTTATGCTTGATCCGCATGATCAGAAATACTACTACTATTTCCTTTGCAAGTATAGTCTCAATTACTGGAACAATAGCATAATTACTATCAAACTTGGTTTGTATGAACTATATTATATAGGATTCACTCTAACAGATTATACCGGGAATACATGCTTGTGAATTGACGTTGCCGAGTCCATAAGGATCCACAATAGTGTTTGGTAGCCATTTTTAACAATAGTGACAGTTGGGGACCTCTGCACATGGTCAGGTCTGTCCACAAGCATAAACCCCCCCTTTTTCCATTGTACTTTTGAAAGTATACATGTCTGTGATTGGTTGTGTTGAGGCCATCTCCCTTGTAAAATCCCTTTTGTTCCCATTAGCCTCTCATGTGTAAATGCACTTTCTGGGCTCATTGGCTGCTGTTGTAAAGCTGTCTCCCACTGGCATAAATGGAGGAGTTGGTGATCTTAGGGATCGCACGAACTCCAGTTGGAACCAGCATCTTTGTCTGACTCTCTTTGGCGCTAAAGAAGTACTTCATCCCTTATACAGAAAGAACTGAATACAACATGCTTTTAAGGGCAATGGGATCGTTTGTTCTTGGCACATTTTAATAGCGAACATGTACTGCTTAGCACATACAAACAAATTTTCCAAGACAGGGAAACGGAGGGCCCAGACAGGGAAGTGGATCGGTGCGGTGTGGCAGTTGCAGAAATGATGCCCTCTGTGTCTCTCCATCCAGCAGCTGAGAGCTTACAAGGGTTAGAGGGAGAGAAACCGGCTCTCAGCTGCTGGATGGAGAGACACAGAGGGCATCAATTTGGCAATTGCCACACTGCACCAATCCGCTTCCCTGTCTGGGCCCCCATGTGTGCCCGGGCACCCTACAGGAGGACCAGTGGTCCCCCTCTATCAGCGGCCTTGCCTATCGCACTGGAGGAATAAGGGCCCAGGGGGGACATTGGAGGACGAGGATTTTTGCTAAACCAGAATGCAGCAGCACAACAGACACATCACATTTAAGGTATATAAGATCCCTTGTGTTGTTTTTTTTTTTTGAACATAAACTTAAGCTTTAGAAAGAAAAAAATGAATGCAGCCACCACATCTAGGAACTGGTAACCTGCAACATAGTACATTTTAGTTTTTTGGGGTTTAATACATCTAGTGCAGAAGTAAAAGCGTTTTGAAGAATTGCAGCATAGCATGGTGAAGAAGGCCGGGGAGATGCATTATAGGTGACTTTGTTATAAAACAAAAATGCTGGAGGAGTGGAGGGGCCCTCAGAAGGACACGTGCATTTATCCTTTAATACTTAGTAATCATGTGCCATCAAGCTTCAGTGCTTCATTCTAATTTGGC
Source organism: Pelophylax lessonae (assembly GCF_965119305.1). Classification (NCBI taxonomy): domain Eukaryota; kingdom Metazoa; phylum Chordata; class Amphibia; order Anura; family Ranidae; genus Pelophylax; species Pelophylax lessonae. The sequence continues at coordinate 238,868,124 of NC_138773.1, forward strand.
AGCTTCATGTTACCATTTGGTCATCCATGGGTAATCCTTTCTTTATCTTTTAGAGAACATACTAGTCAGCAATCAACTGGGAAGATCTCATTTCAGAAGAAACCAGACCTGCCTAAGTCCGATAATATAGTGTTAATGTGTTTACAGCTACTCCATAATTATGCCAATTTGCTTATAGAGATATTATTACATAATTACTGTTATTATCCTATTTTCCGCCCTGGTAAAAATTTTTGCATATAGTAATTGGGGTGAAAGTGATATAGGCTCTTAAAATGTGATTTTTTTTCCTATATATAGTCAGGAAGGATTAGATCTCTTATCAAATATTTACTGCTCCTTAAAGCGTTTGTAAAGAATTTGTTTTTTAAATAACAAACGTAATACTTACCTGCTCTGTGCAATGGTTTGGCACAGGGCAGCCCTAATCCTCCTCTTCTTGGATTCCCCACTGATGCTCTGGGCCCCTCCCCCTTGCCGAATGCCCCCATAGCAAACCCCTTGCTATGGAGGCACTTGTGCAGGCTCTCTGTGTTCAAAAGACAGAGAGAGCAGCTCAGCCCCGCCCCCTGCTCCCACCTCACTTACTGTGATTGACAGCAGCATGAGCCAATGTCTACTGCTGCTGTATCTCAGCAAATGGAGAGGGAGAGACCCAGGAGAGCCTCAGCTCTCATGCACATTTCTGGATCGAGATCGGGCTTAAGTAAGTATGGGGGGGGGGGCTGAAGGGGGAGCTGCAGACTGAATGTTTTTTACCTTCATGCAAAGAGTGCATGAAGTTACAAAAACCTTCAGCCTTTATAACCACGTTAGTTCTGTAGAACAACAACCTCCTGTGTATGAGTGGATGGACCATGTAGTGGTTATGATGCCAATAATGTCCGGTCGTACAGTGCATAATTCTTAGGTAGCCTTTCTACCCTGTAAGACTGGGGTTGTCCTGATCATACTGTAGAAAAAAGAAAAGAGAGGGTGCACAGGCCTAGTGCATTAACCAATGTATTTATTACAGAAACAGTACTAAAAACAAATAGCCGTCTACTCACAAACAGCGCAATAGAAAAAGCTCATCAGGCCACCTATGTGGCTATTCACTCATTAATGACCGTGACCTCTAGGGGCCCTATCTAGGACCCAACTGGCTATTTCGTTTCAGAGCCTCAAGGCTCTAAAAAAGAAGGTTGGTCCTTTGAAACGCGTTAGCCATTTTGGTCCTTTATAGGACCCCTTCCCTCAGTTAGAGGTCGCGGCCATTCACGAGTGAATAGCCACATAGTTGACCTGATGAGCTTTTTCTATTGCGCTGTTTGTGAGTAGATGGCTATATGTTTTTGTCACTATTTCTCTAATAAATACATTAGTAATGCACTAGGCCAGTGTGCCCTCTCTTTTCTCTTTTCCGCTTTAAATCCGTTACAGAGATTATAAGAAAAAAAATAAAAAAAGATTTTTTGTCTGTTTTGCTGTTGGAGATTTTCCCCCACTTCCTGTCTAGTGAAACTGTTGTCACAGGATAGGGATTGAGGGACATTTTCTAATGGAGCTCCAGAGAGCAGTAATAATTATACAAGGGTTTGAATCCTTTTCCACTCTTTGCAAATCTAAAAAGAAATGTTTTGGCGTGACTTACACCTTAACCACTTCTGGACCGGAAGGTTTTACCCCCTTAATGACCAGGCCATTTTTTGCAATAGGGCACTGCGTTAATTTAATTGACAATTGCGCGGTCGTGCGAGGCTGTACCCAAATAAAATTGATGTCCTTTTTTTCCCCACAAATAGAGCATTCTTTTGGTGGTATTTGATCACCTCTGCAATTTATTTATTTTTTTTTTTTGCACTATAAAACGACAATTTATAATATAAGAACGACAATTCTGAAAAAAAAAAACAATATTTTTTACTTTCTGCTATAAAACATTCCCAGTAAAGACAATTAAAAATCAAATTTTTTCATCATTTTAGGTCAATATGTTTTCTACTACATATTTTTGGCAAAAAAAAAAAATCACAATAAGTGTATATTGATTGTTTTGCGCAAAAGTTATCGCATCTACAAACAGACAGGCACAATGTACAACATGAAAGAAGAATGTTTAAGTAGGCTTATATTGGATTTCAAAAATTACTATTGTAGTTTGTTGTGTTATTACAATGCTGATGTTATACATTGGCCATCCCTTTCCACAACTTCCTCAATTATCTTATAAATTGAAAGTGCATGCTGTACACTTTAAAGCCAACTCAGGGTGCAACACACTGCATGGGTTAAATGCTCATTATGTCTAGCGCTGTCTGAATAAGGAGGAACTAAAGACAGACTGGAGCTTCGGGGGAGAAAAGGGCAGCACCGGAGCAGGGGATAGGGTAAGTAATAACGCCTGTTCCTGTACTCCCTAGAGAGAACAAGCATACTCCTTACGGGGGGAGGGGGGGGGGCACTGCAAGGGAGGATATCTTCTAAGTCCTGGCATTAGGCTTTTAGCAAAACTATAGCTGCAAGTACACTATTCAGCACACTGTCCCTTCAAATCATGGTAATGGCACACACCCATTTGTTGGGTGACTAATGCAATGGCTTGTTAAAGAAGAAATGTGGACTTAAAAAAAAAATGCCTTGTTGCTGCATCTGATTTCCCCTGCCGGCTCTAAGCCCAAGAACTGAGCAATCACATATGAGCAGAGGGCGGTCACTATCAGTCACCGCCTGAGCAGGAGAGGGAGCGGCAGGCTCAGGCTCTCAACGGCACACTGAGAGGCTGAGTCAGCAGCCATTCTGGCATCTGGGTGAACCTTGACATTGTTGTGATGTCAGAGGACTTTAGCCCACTGTTGGCTAATTCTGGGCCACAAGAGCAAAAAAGCTTTGGTCATACTTCTCTTTGGAACTCTTCTTTAACTACCTGTCTTCCCTGGCATGTGACTTGACAATGGAGAAGCAGAAGCACATTAATAAGGAAATCCTTTGCTTTCATCTCCTGGAAGCATATTCATATGCAGAATTATCCTGATTGGCTCAGAAAATCGCCCCTAGTTGGAGTACTGCTATTCAAGGTTTTACAGGAGGTGTATATCAAGACAGATTAATATGTAGATGATAAGAGTCCTGTTTCAAATGCCATGCATTGGCATAGCTCTGACCCAGTGTGTTCGGACAGTGTGGTCACCTGCTGACCTGGCACTATCCACAGGCAGCTCACCTCTTCATTAAGACACAGAGGGGTTATTTAGAAAGGCACCATGCACACTGGGCGTTTTTAACGCCGCTGTAAGTAGCGTCAGCCGTTTTGTTTTTGCAGCCTTAAAACGCACCTCCATGTTATTCTATGGCCTAATGCACACACAGACGTTTTTAAAAGCGTCTGACGCTGCTAAAGGCTGAATAACGTTGCTATAACGTTGCTTAACGTGCTTTAAGCCACGTTATATGTTTTTTTTCTTCCATTCAAAATCAATGGTTCCCTATGGGAGCCTATTGATTTGAATGGAAGTCGTACCGCAAGTCGGATCAGGATTATCCGACTTGCAGCGTGACTTGCGCTGTGAGAATCTTGAGGGGGAACTCCACGCCAAAATGGGAAAAAAACGGCGTGGAGGTCCCCCCAGGTTCCAAACCAGGCCCTTCGGGTCTGGTATGGAATTTGAGGGTAGCCCCACGCCGAAAAAACGGCGTGGGGTCCCCCCCAAAATCCATACCAGACCCTTATCCGAGCATGCAGCCCGGCAGGCCAGGAAAGGGGAGGGGACGAGCGAACGGCCCCACCCCCCCTGGACCACACCATACCACATGCCCTCAACATGGGGGGTGTTGGTGCTTTGGGGCAGGGGGGGCTCTGCACCCCCCACCCCAAAGCACCTTGCCGCCATGTTGATGAGGACAAGGGCCTCATCCCCACAACCCTGGCCGGTGGTTGTAGGGGTCTGCGGGCAGGGGGCTCATCGGTATCTGGAAGCCCCCTTGAACAAGGGGGCCCCCCAGATCCCAGACCCCCTCCCTATGTGAATGGGTATGGGGTACACTGTACCCCTACCCATTCACCCCATAAAAGGCAGTGTATGTGAATAACGACAGGAGACGTTTTGGAAAGTTTATTAAAAATATTCATCCGGAGGGGGGTCCGGGATCTGGGGGGCCCCCTTGTTCAATGGGGCTTCCAGATACCGATGAGCCCCCTGCCCGCAGACCCCCACAACCACCGGCCAGGGTTGTGAGGATGAGGCCCTTGTCCTCATCAACTTTGGGGCAAGGTGCTTTGGGGTGGGGGGGTGCAGAGCCCCCCCTGCCCAAAAGCACCAACACCCCCCATGTTGAGGGCATGTGGCCTGGTGTGGTCCAGGGGGGGTGGGGCCGCTCGCTCGCTCGCTCGTCCCCTCCCCTTGCCTGGCCTGCCGGGCTGCATGCTCAGATAAGGGTCTGGTATGGATTTTGGGGGGGACCCCACGCCGTTTTTTCGGCGTGGGGCTACCCTCAAATTCCATACCAGACCCGAAGGGCCTGGTTTGGAACCTCGGGGGACCCCCACGCCGTTTTTTCTCATGTTGGCGTGGAGTTCCCCCTCAAGATTCTCACAACGCAAGTCGCGCCGCAAGTCAGATCATCCTGATCCGACTTGCGGTGTCACTTCCATTCAATTCAATAGGCTCCCATAGGGAACCATTGATTTTGAATGGAGGCAGAAAAAACGCTGCTAAAAGCGACGTGGCAAAACGTGCAATAACGCAAATGGAAAAAGCTACTGAAAGCACGTTTTTACAGCTGCTTTTTCCGGCGTCAGAACTAGCTTTGCAGCTCGTTTTTTCGAACGCCCCGTGTGCATGGGGCCTAAAAATGGAGAGTCCAAAATAAGGCGCAGCTGTGCAAAGAAACCAATCAGCTTCCAGGTTTTTTTTTAAAGCTTAATTGAACAAGCTGAAGTTAGGATCTCATTGACTACCGTGCACAGCTGCACCAGATTTTGTACTCTCCAGTTTTAGTAAATCAACCCCAGTATTTGAATCCAACACATCTGTACTTCTGATAGTTACAGTATAGAGGATGTTTCTACAATATTTTGAAGTGTAAGAAGACAATGACTTTCCTAAGCCCTGATAAGTGCTAACATTGGCTGAAGGAGAGTGGAAGAAATGGGGGGGGGGGGGGGCTACCTAGGACTGGACTTACTAACACTAAACAGGAGGGGAGGACAGGGGGAGAAACTAAAATGGCACAATAAACAAGTTTTATTGGCTCTAAACTGCCACTAGATGTCAGCATACTGCAGAACAATATTACCTGTTGCAGTTGAATACAGCACAGAAAATATACCTATAAGGGGGAAGAACAAAATGTTCTTGTATATATATGTCAAAATAAATTCAATTTTTTTTATGAATACAAAACTATAATAAATAATATGTAATTAATTTTAGAGATTTACCATGAGGTAGACGCAAAGAGTTGCCCAACTACAGTGGTGGGTGACGCCATCGCAACCACGACATGGGAAGTCAAAGAAACAGAAATAATAGTTTTTTATATGTTCTCAGATTTAAAAATTGTCTGAATACTTCAGACCAAAATCAGTCATGATGGCAATGACTCTGCAAAATACCCCAATCACAAAGGGATCAGTAATATTTCCAATAAAGTTATACCTGTTCACCTACCTGGAGGTAGTCTGTTTAGTATGGATGAGTCATTCATTATAATGTTGTTTTATAAAGTATGTGAACCTGCTGTTTATGTATGATTAACAGATCTACAAAGGCAAAAGGTAAAATTGATGCTTTATGAGCATTTGTCGACTGTATATATGATATTACCTAATGACTTGATTTGCTAGTAGCTATAATGCACACTCTAGTGGCTGATTGTATGTAATGCTTTAGCTCCTCGTGTTTATTTTGTAACTGTGGAAATCAATGTGAAATGATAACCGTAAATTTGCATTTATTAGTAATTTTAAGCTGGCTGCCTCATTGCTTGCTTTGCCAAGGTATAATGATGTATCTGTCAAACATCAACAGAAAGTCACATCATGATCAGGGTGCCAGGAAAATTATTGCGTGTCTGCTAAGCTGGCAGTAAATTAAAAAAAAAAAAGAGAAATTACCAGACTGGTAAATAGTGAGATGAGCACAAGCTCAATTGGATTTTTTTTTTTTTTTTTTTTTAAGCGAAACTCCAGGCAGGTATAACAATATAAAAATAATTCAGGTATATATTTAATAAAATAAATTAAATGTTTTTTTTTTTTTTTTTTAATATACGGCTACCATAACTAGTTGAATTTGATCCTTGTGTTTTCCTGCACTGAAGCCTGGGAACAGTAGGGCCAGCAGTTGGAGCCCATCAAGTGCTCCTGCACAGGTCATTCTCTTATAAGTTGTATCTAAACCCAAAAACAAAAATTGCATATATTGCTGTTTACTAATCTATAAATGTGGTGGCTGCATTCTTTTTCTTTTTAGGCTTTATTTTCCTTAAATTTTGCCTGGTAATCCAGCCACTAAACCTGTTAGTTTTCAATTTTGTTTAATATACCAAGCTGTCCAGCAAAAGTGGCAGTTAGAGGGGTAAGACAACTATCCAAATTAAGGATTTACGAGGAAAGGTTATCAACAGTTAACATTATTCTAAAAGCTAAGGGTTTTTTTACTTTCATGTATACTATTCATAAAGATAAAAAAATTCAGTACACCCCCCCACAGCTCCCCCAATATTTACCCAAGACTGATCGCAATCCAGCAGCTGCTCTCCCTGGTCTCTGCCTCCTCATTGGCTGAGAGCCATTGGCTCCTGCTGCTGTCAGTCACAGCAAGTGGGGCGGGGCGGGGCTGAGCCCCGTTCTGTGTGTCTTATTGACATAGAGTGGGGCTCTGGAGTGAGCCTGCACAAGTGCCCCCAAAGAAAGTGGCTTTCTGTGGGGGCACTCAGCAAAGAGGAGGAGCCAGGAGTGCAATCGGGGGACCCAAGAAGAGAAGGATTGGGGCAGCTCTGTACAAAACTATTGCACAGAGCAAATAAGTATAAAATATTTATTTTAATTTAAATTTACATTTGATTTCCATTAAATCGTGACTCCACACCTAAGTCACATTTATGTTTGTGAACTCAAAGTTTCAGGAAGGAAATTATTGTAGTAAAAATTCATCTTGGTGTAGTTGGCGCACTGCCTCCCCTAAGCAGCCTGAAAATGTGGCGTTTCCTTTACTAAAGATTTAGAGTTTGAAAAATGTAATTAAAGTTAAAAAAAAGTTTAATAAATCTACAATAATACAGCACAAGTAGCATCAGAAAGAATACATATTTTAGAAGAAAATATGCAAAACTGCAAAAACCGCTTGTATTTTCTGTGATTTTTATCAGGGCCCCCGTGACTTTCCTGAACGGTTCAACAGTTCTGTCTCTTTTCATGGATGTTAGATATTTTATGATAAATCAATATTTCTGTCAGATCTGATATGACATTTGGTGATCAGCTGACAGCAAATCAGTCACTGTTATTTTCGGGGAAAAGGCTGACGCTCTGGAAAGCTACTTTCCTGATTGAAATGTTAAATCATTCCCTTGTGACAGAATCAGAAATCATCCACGTCTCTGTTTTCAAGCTCCAGTCCTCAAGGAGCAATAACAAGTCATGTTTTCCAGATTTCAAGGCACTTTCATAGCTGGTGCATTAAACACCGTTTATAAGATACTTCTAGCACAGTTATCCTTTAAATTACCCCTCCTTACCCCAGCAACCCCCCCAAAAGACTAAAGTGGTTGTAAACCTCAGATATGAAATATGAACAAAGCATATCCCTCTATAGCAAGGGACTTCAAACTATGGCCCTCCAGATGTTCAGGAACTACAATTCCCATCATGCCTAGTCAAGTCTGCAAATGTCGGAGTTTTACAATGCCTCATGGAATATGTAGTTCCACAACGGCTGGAGGGCCGTATTTTGAGGATCCCTGCTCTATAGTGTGTACTTGACTCAATTAAGAGCACAAAGTGTCTGCAACTTCCTTTCACTGCTATCAGCATTAATCACTTCTGACAAGTTTTTCCTGACACCAAGAGAAAAATGGTGACAGGGAAGGGATCTCCAGCTGATTGACAGCTTCAGCTCTGTTCCTGTGTGCCGTGAAATAGGGGGATGTGTCTCTTCCCTCCAATCAGCTTTTAGAGCTCTCCTCACTGAGCTCTGCAGAGTGTAACTTCAGTTCTACGTCCCCTGTTTTCTAACAACTCAGACAAGCTTTCAAAATTCTGCACTTTGAACATATGTAGATAAGAGAATACTGGAGATAAACAGGTAAAACTTATGTAGGATGATTTTTTAAATCTATGTTTATCACCTGAGGCCCGTCACTTCTCTAGGTATATCTAAGAGATTACAAACACTTTAAATTTAGCTCTCCTCATTCCTTTTGGGCCTTCGCTGCCTTCACTGTGCAGCCATTTATTATGTGCTCCAATGGTACATGGCCTCCCCATAGAAATTACCTCCTTTACCCAGCAACCCTCAAAAGTCTCATACTTACCTTTACTTTCTTTTCCTCTGAAATCTTTGCTATGCAGCTTTCTATTTTGCAACCCAAAACCCAACCCCACTGGAGGCCTCTTCCACTTCTCCATGATGACATCACGGAGCTGGTGGATGTTAAAGACCTTGCGCTCCTCCACCTTCCGTTTGAGGATGCCCCACAGATGATTTATAGCGTTTACGTCTGGAGACATGCTTGGCTAGTCCATCACCTTTACTCTCAGCTTCTTTAGCAAGGAAGCGGTATTCTTGGAGGTGTGTTTGGGGTCATTATCATGTTGGAATACTGCCCTGCGGCCCAGTCTTTGAAGGGAGGGGATCATGCTCTGCTTCAGTATGTCACAGTACATGTTGACATTTATGGTTTCCTCAATGAACTGTAGCTCCCCAGTGCCGGCAGCACTCATGCAGCCCCAGACCATGACACTCCCACCACCATGCTTGACTGTAGGCAAGACCCACTTGTCTTTGTACTCCTCACCTGGTTGCCGCCACATACCATCTGAACCAAATATCTTGGTCTCATCAGACCACAGGACATGGTTCCAGTAATCCATGTCCCTAGTCTGCTTGTCTTCAGCAAACTGTTTGCAGGCTTTCTTGTGCATCATCTTTAGAAAAAGGCTTCCTTCTGGGACGACATCCATGCAGACCAGTTTGATGTAGTGTGCCGCGTATGGTCTGAGCACTGACAGGCTACAACCTCTGCAGCAATGCTGGTGGCACTCATACATCTATTTCCCAAAGACAACCTCTGGATATGACGTTGAGCATGTGCACTTTTGTTGACCCTGGCGAGGCCTGTTCTGAGTGGAACCAGTCCTGTTAAGCCGCTGTATGGTCTTGGCCACCATGTTGTAGCTCAGTTTCAGGGTCTTGGCAATCTTCTTATAGCCTAGGCCATCTTTATGTAGAGCAACAATTCTTTTTTTCAGATCCTCAGAGAGTTCTTTGCCATGAGGTGCCATGTTGAACTTCCAGTGACCAGTATGAGAGAGTGAGAGCGATAACACCAAATTTAACACACCTACTCCCCATTCACACCTTAGACCTTGTAACACTAATGATTAACATGACACCAGGGAGGGAAATAGGCTCATTGGGCCCAATTTGGACATTTTCACTTTGGGTGTACTCACTTTTTTGCCAGGGGTTTAGACATTAATGGCTGTGTGTTGAGTTATTTTGATTGGACAGCAAATTTATACTGTTATACAAGCTGTGCACTCACTACTTTACATTGTAGCAAAGTTTCATTTCTTCAGTGTTGTCACATGAAAAAATATAATAAAATATTTACAAAAATGTGAGGGGTGTACTCACTTTTGTGAGATACTGTCTATATATATATAGACAGTATTATATCTTTTTATGTGACAACACTGAAGACACAATGTCTGGTGGAAACATCAGTTTGTGGCTCCTTTGAGTGTAGATCACAATATAAACACAACTCTTATGAAAGGGTTTTACACATGATCATCAATGTAATAGCAATTAAAGTGTAAAAGGAAAATCCCTAATCACCCCCCCCCCCCTTACAGAGTAATACTACTCTGATGAAAGTATGTAAAAAAAAATAATAGAAAAAAAAAAGGTTAAAATAAGATTTTTTTTTATTATTAAAATTGAATAAAAATGATTTTTTTTTAAACAAACTGTCACCAGTCACTATTTCTGATCACTTCCACATCAGTCATATGATGACGCTGTACTGCACTGGTGACAGTATGTGAAAACATTGTGACAAAAGCCCCCACATTTTATTTAATTTTGCTTCATTTTCTTAAAATGAAATTGTGACAAAAAAGTTACAACTTCAAAAAACTCGCCATGCCTCTTACCCCGGACTTTCTACTTTCCAAAAAGGGGTGATTTGGGGGATATTTGTTCTGTCCTGGCATATAAAGAGTCTGAAGAAATGAGATAGGCTGTCAGTACATCTGGATTGATCATTTTTTAAATATATATACCATAGTTTGTAGATGATATAGCTTTCACACAAACCACTTTATATACACTTATTGAGATTTTTTTTTTACCAAGACATGTTTATGAAGAAAGTTGATTTTATTGGATATGTTTTATAACAGAGAGTAGAAAATATCATTTTTTTCATCCATATAGCAATAAAATAAAAACCTCAGTGGTGATTAAATACCACCAAAAGAAAGCTTTATTTGTGTGAGAAAATGATATAATTTCCATTTGGGGGAGAGAGAGGCGCCTCTAAGTGCAGGTATCCAATTTAATAAAATAAAAATGACAATAGGAACTTACATCAAGGTAAGGGTGGACAAGCACATCTAGGGCGGTGGTGAAAAGTCTGATCCCAGAGAGTCCTTAGTCCTGCAGAGCGGTGTCTGGGGCGTCTTTAGCTTCTGGTGGTCTCCGTGGGAAGACGGCTGTCACAGTGATGGAAATCCGACCAGAACGAGGCTTTGGATGCTGCAGGCGCGGGATCGTTACGTCACCAATATGTGACCCCTTTCAGAGCGTGCGTGCTGCGAATGGAACGGCAGCCATGCTCCTTTTTCAACCTTGCCACGGAGACCACCAGAAGCTAAAGACGCCCCAGACATCGCTCAGCAGGACTAAGGACTCTCTGGGATCAGACTTTTCACCACCACCCTAGATGTGCTTGTCCACCCTTACCTTGATGTAAGTTCCTATTGTCGTTTTTATTTTATTAAATTAGATACCTGCACTTAGAGGCGCCCTCTCTTTCCTTCAATGGAAATTTCAAATTCAATTTTTACTACAGCTCCGGATACCTGGTTTAAGTTTATTCCCCTGGATGGCAGCCCTAAGCACATAGACATCCTAGCCATTACTCAGCTTATTGGATTTTAAGAACCCCCTCCCCTCTTCCTTGGTACCCCCTTTTTCCCCCCATCCCCTCCCCCTTGCACTGTCGGCTCCAGCGCCTATGTCCTTGTTATAATTTCCATTTGGGTACAGTGCTGCATAACTGCACAATTGCCAGTTAAAGTAGCAAAAAATGGTCTGGTCCTGAAGGGGGTAAAACCTTCCGAAGGTCAAGTGGGTAAAAACAGTGTAAATATTATTTTGGTAAGAAAATTAGTTATAGATTTGTTATCAAGTTAACAGACTGCTAAATTTGGTCTGGGAATCTAGGTCTGGTTGCAAAAAGATTTATTAGTTACACACTAATAAAATGTTATACATTATCTGCATTATATACTTAAATGATGAATTTCCTTTAAGGCTTTATCTAAATTTCACATCCATTATGTTTTTTTTCACCAATGCAGCACAATGATTAAATTACAGCTGCTGAGCAAAAAGATTAGATCCTTCATAATGTTTTTCCATAGTAAGCATACTGACAATCCTCTTACTGTGAGAAAAGAAATGGTGGTTATCACTTTAGGTATTAATGACACATATTTCAATTTTCTGTGACACGATTTAAAATCAGAAATTCAAGTTTTAGTCCTGAGTCAGCACTTAGTGTCCTTGAATGTCATCTTAATCCCATTTCCAGAGGCATTAGGAATTGGATTGAAAATCTATGACATTGACTGGTTGGGAAAGTTTTAATGGCACAGCAAACACACATATATGTTTTTTTTATATGGAAATAAACAACTAATACTTTACAGGCACATTGATACATTTCATAGACTAAAGTAAAGAAAGTTAACCTTTTTAAAGTAGAAGTCTGGGCTATCATTTACTAATATAAAACGGCTCCAATCCCCCTTCTAACGCCTATATTAAAGCGGAACTTAACTCTCTTAATTAACTTTGACTATTTTATGTGAGGCAATAAAAGAGGCCCCTCCCTGAGCTTAGTGGAAGCCCGCTCCTCCTCTCACATGCTAACGAACCAGGACCCTTGGCCTAAAATTGAAAGCTGAATTTGAAGTGGTGTAAGTGAATTTGACTTGTTATTAGCAGGGGAGGACTGGGCCAGGGGGCAGGGGGGCAATTGGCCCCCGGGGCCACTCTGATGCTCCGTAAAAAGGCTGCATCCCTTCTGCCACAGACATGCCTAAGGGATTCCTGGTAAAGAGAAGTAAAAAGTCCCCACCGCTGACCTACTGAGTGCGGGATGAAGACAAGGACAGAGCGCAGGCCTCCCCCCAAACATGGATGGTGTAAACTGTGTCTGAGCTGAGGCCGGTTTCATGCCCCACTGGAGACTCTCCTCCCCTGGCCAGCCCCGACCAAGCTGTCCCAGCTCTACCCTGGTGGCCAGGTCAGGAATCTGGATTCGGCCAGTGAGCAGAGAGTACCTGAGGGGAGCTTCAGCCTGGAATGGGGATCAGGAGGAGGCCAGGAAGAGGGAGAGTGGGAAGAGGCACCGTGGGCCTCTGGTTTGTACTTGCCCCCTGGGCCAAAAGTTGCCAGTCAGCCCCTGGTTATTAGCCTTTTCAAATCCAGTGTTTAGCAGAGCTCAGACTGTGGGAGGGAAACTCTGCACTTGGTGCCCCTGTGCTAACAAGGAACATACTGGCAGAAGGAGGGAGCAGGGTGGCTTATTGGTCTGCATGACAATCTGTTTCTCCCCCGTCTCTCTGGCTCCCTCACTGTGAAAAGAGCTTCAGCCCATGTAACGTCATTTTAAAAGGGATTTCAGAGCTTCAGGTTAAAGATAAATGAAATGCTTGGATATACAGGGGGCAAATAGAGGAGGAAAAAATGGCCATAGATAACTTTAAAGTGTATGCATTTCAAAAATGTTTTTTTTTTTTTTTGTTTAGTTTTAGATAGAGAAGGGAAGGTATAGAACACCTTTAAAATTATTTTTTTTATTATTGCTGCCCACTGGTGAGATTTTAAATATAAAACTGAACCAGCACAGTTTACTAATAAGAAGCTGCTAGCAATCGAAAAGGGAAACACAATACCTTCAATACGAAAATAATACTAAAATTGCAGCACCAAAATAAAAATAAAAAATGAACCAAACTCATGTAAAAAAATAAAATCAGCATAAGTCCATATAGTCCAACTGTATTAAATTGAGTCCTTTGAAAATCAAAAGGGAGGGTCACTCGCCTAAAAGATCAATAAATTCTTTAGATCTTTGTACAATACCTGAAAGGATCCCCCCAGGAAGAGAATCTATCAATGTTTGTATTTGTTTCAGTCTCCCCCACACATCAAATCATGGGGAAAAAAACAAGAAAAAATATAACAGTCATAGTGTAGTATAAAGTTGAATTCTTGCACAGCAGATAGGAGAAGTGCCCCCGTGATGAATGAATGAACAAACTTCAGTGCCTCACTCCTTTGACCACACATGCAATGCAAACTCACCAGACGAACATAATCAGAACGCCTATAACCATGCCCATAGGGTTCTGTCAGCAAAACTTCCATCACCAGGATCTCAGTACACTTGCGGTAGGTGGATAGTCACACAATCTGTCCTCTCCGTAGGATATCCAAACAGAATAAACGGTGTGTCAAGATATAGTATCATTTATTAAAATTCACCAAGTTGCATACAGAAATTATCAAAAAAAAAAAACAAGTAAAAGGTCACTCACTGGTGAGATTTGCCCTCTCTATTTGCACAACTGTCCCCGGGACAGAAAATGATAGAAGATTCAGCATTTTAGAGTTGTCACCAGAACAAGAGGTGAATGTAAATCATCCAAAGGGTACACCTGTTTCATAGTAGGTAAGGTTGAATAAAGACAACAGTCCATGTGTGTCAATGTCGGTAACTTTTTCCCATATCCCTGTATGTTGTGTTCACTAAGATGCATGTCCAGGAGTCTTTTAAAAATATCAATACTCCCCGCTGACACCATCAATTGTGGAAGAGTTCCACATCCTTATTGCCCTGACAATGAAAAACCCCCTACGCAGCTTAAGGTTAAACCACTTCTCATCTAATCTCATTGTGTGGCCCTGTGTCCTCTTACACTCCCTCCAATTGAGGTATTTGTATACCGCTATCAAATCTCCTCTCAAGTGCCTCTTCAAGGAGAAAACATTTAGTGCTTGCAGTCGTTCTTAGTAATTGAGGTACTCCAGTCCACTTTTTAATTTAGTTGCCCTTCTCTGGACTCTCTCCAGCTCCAGCTCATCCTTCCTGAGGACTGGTGACCAGAACTGGATGGAATACTCTAGATGTGGGCCCGGACCAGAGTTTTATAAAGTGGCAGTATTATCGGTTTATCTCTAGAGTAAATCCTTTATTTTATGCAAGCTAATAGTCTTCTGGTTTTGCTTGCCACAGCTTAACATTGCATGCCATTGCTCAGTCTGTCTTCTACCAGGACCCCCAGATCTTTCTCTAACCTTGATTCCCCCAGAAGTGAAGAGAAAGACAGGCGCCACTGTAGTTAGCCAAAAATGTTTATTGTACAACATACATAATAACTTACACATAGGTAAGCTCCAGTCCGTAAGGCAGCGCCTCCAGCCGCACGATCCGGCCGTCCTCAAGTGGAGGAAGGAGCCGAGTGCGCATGCTCCGAAACGCGTTGCGTCATTTCCGGGAGCCTGCATTCCACTGCCGCTTCCGGCGTTACCAGGTCCTTTGATCAGCTTCCTGTGACGTCACCTCCGGGCCGGTGGACGGCCGGATCGTGTGGCTGGAGACGCTGCCTTACGGACTGGAGCTTACCTATGTGTAAGTTATTATGTATGTTGTGCAATAAACATTTTTGGCTAACTACAGTGGCGCCTGTCTTTCTCTTCACTTCTGCCAGCGGATTCTTCAGAGTTTTTCCTGCCAGTGCTGCCTCGTACTCAGCCATCCGGGACAGTTCAGACTAAGAAATTGGAGACATCCCCTGCACCCCTCTTACAGCGGTGGACTCCTTCCCTTCTTACTTGGTCAGAAGCGCCCAACAACTATTTTCTTTTGATTCCCCCAGAGGTTCTTCCCCTAGTGAGTAGTTTGCATTTATATTTTTAGCCAACAAGTGCATCACTTTACATTTTTCAACATTAAACCTCATTTGCCATGTAGTTGCCCACCCCATTATTTTATTCAGGTCTTCCTGTAAAATTTCTATATCCTGATGTGAAGTTATAGCCCAGCTTATTTTTGTGGTGTCCGCAAAAACTGAGATTGAGCTATTTATATTGAGCTCTATATAATTTATGAATAGATAATAATAAAATTGGTTCCAAGACAGAGCCTTGAGATACCCCACTTATCACTTCAGGCCAGTCCGAGTACAGTTATTTATCACCACCCTTTGGACACACTCCTGTAACCAGTTTTCTATCCATGAAAAAACACTATGGTCCATGCCTACAGACCTCAGTCTGTAGATTAGCCCCTTTACCACCCGAGGATTTTGCTGTCTTTCGTCCAGGCTACTTTTTGCGATTCGGCACTGTGCGACTTTAACTGACAATTGCGTGGTCGTGCGACGCCGTACCCAGACAAAATTTACGTCCTTTTTTTCCCACAAACAGAGCTTTCTTTTGGTGGTATTTTATCACCTGTGCGATTTTTACTTTTTGCGGTATAAACAAAAAAAGAGCATAAATTTTGAAAAAATAACAATATTTTTCAAATTTTTTTATATGAAATTCCCCCCCAAAAAAATGTAAAAATCAAATTTTTTTTAATTTTTGGCCAATTTGTTTTCTGCTACCTATGTTTGGTAAAAAAAATCACAATAAGCATGTTTTGATTGGTTTGCGCAAAAGTTATTGCGTTTACTAACTAAGGAAAAGATTTCTGTCATTTTTGGTGTTTTTTTTTTAATGAGTAATGGCGGCGATCTGCGATTTTCTTTGCGGGACTGCGACATTGCGGCGGACAGATCGGACCCTTTACTGCCATTTTTGACACTTTTGGGGGTACCAGTGACATTACTACAGTAATCAGTGCTATACATATGCACTGTTACTGTAAAAATGACACTGGCAGGGAAGGGGGTTCATTTTATTGGAGAGGGAGGGGTTAATGTGTGCCTGGTGCTTACTAACGTGTGTGGGGGGAGGTGACTGAGTGACACAGGGACAGATCGCAGGTTCAGCTATGCTGAACCCTGCAATCTGACCCTGTCTGTCACTTACGAGATCCAGACTCGATTCCGGCACAGTGGCTCGTTCTCGTCCAGCGACTCGTAGGTCTACGTCGCTGGACGGGAACGAGCCACTGTGCCGCAGTAGAGGCACAGGGATCGGGGGTAAAGCGGTTAAGCGTTTATGGGGAACTGTATTGAATACTTTTGCAAAATCCAGATTCACCACATCCACAGGCCTTCCCTTATCAAGATGGCAGCTCACATGTTCTCTTAGAGGGAATCTCCCTCTCTGTTGTGTCCTTGGAACAAGAAGTAAAGAATAATCTTCTCAATTGATCCTGCTGGGGGGAGGGGGGTTGCTCAATGAGGGCTTTTGAGAAAAGGTCCAGAGCCCAGAGTTGGGCTTTAAATATATACCAAATATCAAAATCAACCAAACATTTTATAAATTGGTTCTACATATTACGGTTACCCTTCCCATTTTCTGCATTCGCAACATTATGTTCTTATGTTTTTACCATGTAACATCTTGATCATAAAGTATGTTTATTAAAAAAAAACTCTGAAATTAACTTGGCAGCTACCAGCAAATATCCCTTTTCAGACTTAATCCTGTCTCTAATAGGATGCTGTTAGGCACTAATTAAACAGAAATGCAAACATTTCCTTCAATCTGTTACATCTAACCCCGGTTGATGACATTGAAAAGAGCCTTTGCAAAGCCGAAGTGCCCATGTGTCAGGCAGTTTAGTCCTGACTGTCATGCAGCACATTGTGATAGCATTGAGATGTCAGCAGTAAAAGCATCACATTGGTTATTGATAGGACTGAGTGAAAGGCATTATTACCATAAAACACTTATTCAAATTTTGGAACATGTGTTTGATTGTTTTGTATATTTTGTAGCTTAATAATTGGATCTTTAAATTGCTCAAATGATAATCTGCATTGGTCTTTATGAGAATATAAACTGTTGTTTGTGACAAAGTAGATAGCCCATTAACGTGTAGTAACCAAGGGCTATCAATTATAAATTCTGATTTGATGAATCTACTAAGTTAGTCCCAAAAAAAAAAAAATTAGCCTTAAAAGATAGATATCATCAAATGCGCATTGTCCTTCAGAATTATAGAGCCCTACTAAAGTGTCCAAAACTATGTTAATTTCGGTTGAAAAGAAATACTACTATGTTATGTTTATTGTGATGTGACAGACCTCATTGACAAACAGATAAAATATATAAAAGTTGATATCAAGGCTATAAAAATTAAAATTTTTATGCATATTTTACCCTCTGCTATCTGTTCACAATATTATAGTAAAAAAAGCCAGAACATACACTTTGTTTTAGTAGCAGCATGTGATTCCTTTCTTGGTTTTCCCAGGATCATTGCTGCAGTTGTGGGTGGAAAGTAGTAGCATACACGATATTGTCAAAAGTATTGGGACACCTGCCTTTACACGCACATGAACTTGAATGGCATCCCAGTCTTAGTCCGCAGGGTTCAATATTGAGGTGGCCCCACCCTTTGCAGCACTAACATCTTCAACTCCTCTGGGAAGGCTGTCCACAAGGTTTAGGAGTGTGTCTATGGGAATGTTTGACCATTCTTCCAGAAGCGCATTTTTGAGATCAGGCACTGATGTTGGACGAGAAGGCTTGGCTCGCAGCCCAAAGGTTTTCATTTGGGTTGAGGCCAGTCAAGTTTCTCCACCCCAAACTCGCTCATCCGTGTCTTTGGAACAGGAAGGAGCCATCCCCAAACTGTTACCACAAAGTTAGGAGCATGAAATTGTCTAAAATGTCTTGGTATGCTGATGCCTCAAGAGTTCCCTTCACTGGAACGAAGGTCATGTGCGTGTTTGCTGCGGCTGCGGTGCGAATTTAGCCATACAAAGTGTATGGCTAAACTCGCACCGCACTGCCGATCGCATGTAATGAAGGAGCAGTGCGCTCCGACATTACATGCGAACCCGGCACTCGCACAAGTGTGAACCGGGGCTTAAAGGCAGTTGCAATACTTTTGACAATATAGTGTATGTGGCATCACCGGAAGATCGTATCTCCCAGTCTACTTCTCCTACTTGAGGAGTGACAGTGCTTTGACATTCAAGGCAAAACTCTGACCCTTGACAGATTATCAGTTCTAACCTTTCATAAAACAGAATAGATATTGCAGTGAACCTGAGCAGTCCGGGGGCGAAGAAGTTTATTTCAGGAGGTTGTGCAGTTCCCAAGGTGGAGGCCCAGATCTTTTCACAGGTTAGGGACAGGTAATTGAAGGGCTTGGAGGGGAATGCTGTGACTGGGGATTGTCCAAATAAGTTTACCTGTATAGGTCACTTAGGCTGGGGGGGCTTGTGGAACCCAGATTACTTTAGAGAGATCAGGAAACTCCTTCTCCATATTCCCCGACCCCTCTTATGTGTAAGTCACTCTGTGTCTATTAGGGGCACAGGGTGACCAAGAACCCCAGTCGGGTCTACACTAATCAAACTCGCTGTACAACCACACCGGACTCAGCATTTCCTGTTACCCCGGTTATCCTGGGTTATATATGTGTGGTTTGTGTTGAAAGAGTGAAGAGCCTCTTTCACTTGGGACAATAATATTTCTGGACAATATCGCTCAGGAAATAAATGAAGATGAACGGTTTGACTGACAGTTTGCTAGAATATTGCAGGAGTGTCTCATAGACCCTTACTAGATAGTGAGGTAGGGTGGGGTTTGTTATTGTTAAGTACCTATATTGCATTGTTCTGTTGTTTCTGTCTGCCTTAAGATCAACCTATTATGGGATGTACATGTGTATGTGGATTGGCAGCTAAGGGGGAGGGGGGATTGTCCCACAGTGTATATTTTCTTTGTGCCTGTGTTTGAATAAACAGTTTTTATTCTGGTTGACTCCAAAACTTGTACTGTCGAGTTCTTGGGGTAACTATAACCAGATTCACGGACCTCGTGTTCCAGAGCTTAGGAAGCAGCTTCTTGGCAGAAATACCCAGTCTGGGTGTCCAGAGTCCGTCACAGGTATACTTTAAATTCTTAAACAACAGTGGGCCACAAGGAAGATGCAAAGGCCGCATGTGGCCAAAAAACACCAATATGCTGCCGCAGTACCATGCAATTAGGTGCAGTGCTTTTTTGAAAAGTAGTGCTTGAGCTACTTTTTCTGTGATCCAGTGCATTTTGTAGCTCTGTCAAAACGCAATGTAGGGAAATGCAATGGAACTGGCGCATTCTTGTGTAAATTGGCCCTTTGGGGCATACAGTCAGGGAGTTGGCCTCAGGCATTACCAATCCTCTGCATGCCACTGAATGTGATCAAAGAGCTTATTATAACTTGTTGAAAGTTATAGCTATGATTTCATGGTTTTCATAACTATATTTTGAAATAAATAAGTATATCATGGTAGTTTATGGTGCCTTTTAAGCGTGGAATTCTGTAACGACTTATGGAGCGTTCCCTTTTCCAGCTGTATATTGTGAGTTTTTATTAACACCTGTGATATTTTTTAAGGGGGAATGGGGGTTAGATCAATCGTTTAAGTATGCAAGTGTTAGAAAAGACAGCAGGAGGCATGTTAAGGTGATTATCAATGCTTCTTGCTTGTTGAACTCAGATAATGAGATACACTATCATTTACACAGTGTCTTTGTAATAGCTTCACTTTGAACTAACATTCTCTCAAGGTTGTCCTCGGAGCTCTGAAGATTCTCATTATTAAAACATTTTTCATTGTTACTTAATACCTCTGTTTCAGAGATAAATCCTGTTTCCGTTGATTGATGAGATGCTGGTCATTAGTCTTTAACATCACTTGTCCTGGGATTTCATTCCCTTATCTATCTTAAACAGTGTTGATGGTTGGAGAAATTAAATTTTATTTAGCAGTTTCAAGCAAATGGAAATAGTTAGATTCTGCGGCTCCGGAATTTGTTAGAACAGATATTTCATAAAAAATGAATCAGCTCTACTAAAGAAATAGGCAATTTATTTTCATTCCATTTCCAAGTAATTAAAGTAAAAATAACCCCCACAAAACTTTCAGCGTAATTGTAACAGATTAATGCATGTGATCAATAACACAGTTTGAGCTCTTAACTGATTTAACTATTTAGCAAAATTCAAAATGTGACAATGACCTATAATTACATATAGATTGCTGTTAATGAATTAAGGAATGTTCACTGGAAGAATTTGCTAAATTACCAATCATGAACTGGCGTATTCGCTAGTCGTTAATACAAAAAAATGTATATTGGAACATTTGCTGATTATGATAGGCACAGTAGGTGCAAATGGTGTCTTGAGATGAATGCAAATAGTAAAAAAGAAATCTGCTCTAGATGTATAAAGAAGACAGCTAGCAATAGGTTTAAATACAAAACCCAACTTAAACATAAGCAATGTTGTGCAGCACCTCTATACAAAATATATATATATATATATATATATATATATATATATATATATATATATATATATATATATATATATATATATGTATATATACTTACCAACCACTTTATTAGGTACACCTTGCTAGTATCTGGGTTGGACCTTGTTTTGGCTTCAGAACTGCCCTTACTCTTTGTGGCATAGATGCAACAAGGTGTATAAGGTGCCCAAAGTGTGCCAAGCAATATCCCCCACACCATTACACCAACAGCCTGAACCGTTGATACAAGACTGGGTGGATCCATGCTTTTATGTTGTTTATGCCAAATTCTGACCCTACCATCTAAATGTCACAGCTGAAATCAAGACTCATCAGACCAGGCAGTTTTTTCCAGTCTTCTATTGTCCAATTTTGATGAGCCTGTGCCAATTGTAACCTCAATTTCCTGTTCTTAGCTGACAGGAGTGACACACTGTGTAGTCTTCTGCTGCTGTAGCCCATTTGCTTTAAGGTTCTATGTGTAATGGATTCAGAGATGGTATTCTGTATACCTTGATTGTAACTAGTTGGTTATTTGAGTTACTGTTGTTTTTCTATCATCTCAAACCAGTTCTGCGCATTCTACTCTGTGATCAACAAGGCATTTTCGTCCTCACAACTGCAGCTCACTGGATATTTTCTTTTTTTTTCAGACTATGCTCTGTAAACCCTAGAGATGGTTGTGCGTGCAAATCCCAGTAGATCAGCAGTTTTTGAAATATTGAGACCAGCCTGTCTGGCACCAACAACCATGCCACATTCAAAGTCACTTAAATACCCTTTCTTCCCTATTCTGATGCTCACTTTGAACTTTAGCAGGTCGTCTTCACCACATCTAGTTGCCTAAATTCATTGAGTTGCTGCCATGTGATTGGCTGCTTAGCAATTTGTGTTACCAAGCAATTAAACAGGTGTACCTAATAAAGTGGCCGGTGAGTGTATATGAAGAAAACAATACTCGTATATGAACTATATATAAAGCAAAAAGTCCTAATTACTGTGATAATATACTGAATAAAAAAAGTCCCAGAATAAAGTGTATTTTAATGAAAAAAATTTATATCAATGAGGAAAAAAAGGGGGACGTCTTCCAGTATCCAAAGAAAACCTTCCACCTTGAATCTTAACATACCACCACTTGTGCTGAGTGCTAATAATACACTCACCAGATTCTATGCTGTCATTTTGCAGCAAGCAGCGTTTTTATATCAGATAAAAACTTCCAGTCTCTCATACTTAAACATCCAACAGCTAGATAGGTCCACAGGTGTCCAAAGTTCAGATGTTTGCCAGAGGGAGGCGTCACACTGTGCATACAAGCGCTATATGGAAAGAGGGTGCTCATCACATAGAGCCACAAAGGAGGGTTAGGATGGCTGCCAATTCCGATCCCTGGAAATGGCGGCGTGATGTCAGCGCGTAATCCAGCCTAACGCATTTCGTGCAAGAGCGCATCCTTGAGAGGGCGCTTGGTATTTGAGACAAATGCCTTACATTAAAACTGAACTTCACTCAAATATATAATAAAAAAATACTGTAGATCTGTATTCATTACTACATCATTAAATATACTGTTTTAAATGCAAGCACTAAAAGTACATGAATCTAGGTTGGTATTAGCAATCAGTATATTGGTACCAGCAGCCCTCTTAATTTCAATACATTTTTATTAATATTTTTCAAAGTACAAACAAAAGAACGTAGAACATAGAAAAACCTTGCATGACACGCAGGTCAGCACGTAGCCCAACACAAAAACAGTTGTGCAGAGGGCATATACAAGATAAACAGAACAAATTGGTCATGTAACCTGAGGAACAGGACCCCTGGGTCTGCAGAGCCCTCCCCTCCACCCCTGGTCTCTAAACACGTCCAGGGGAAAGGAGGGGCGGAGCACAGCGGAACAGCAAGAGCCAGAGGGGGTCACCGCTACATTAATAATGCATACATATTAGAAAAAGGAAAACGGTACATTTACGCATCATGGGAGGATAATGACTCGAACTGTGGTATCAGGTAGAAAAGAAGAGAAAAAGGGGAGAGAACAGCAAGGAGAGGGGATGTGGGAGGGGTGAAATGCAGGCATTAGACTGTGTGAGGGTAACATGAGGTCCATGGTTCCCAAAGTTTACTCACTTGGTGGTATTTATCTATAACAGAGGAGAACATCAGCTCATATGAAGCATAAGTGTGTATAGTACCCAGGGCTTCATGGAGTGTGGGAGGATCATCACCTTTCCAGTGGCGAAGGATGGTTAGGCGGGCTGATAATAAGATATGGAGGAGGACCGTCCTAAGATGAGGGGATACGCGCTCTATCCCTAGGGAGTATAGTGCAAGGGTAGGCGTTAGTGGGCCTAAGAGCTTATGGGTCTTGGAGATGAGGGAGGAGATATCGGCCCAAAATGCGCTAAGTTTAGGGCAGCTCCATAGCATGTGGATCAGTATACCAGCCTGTCCACAGCGTCGCCAGTATTGCGGAGAGGCCTGCGTGTTAAATTTAGCAATCCGTATAGCCGTGAGGTACCATATGAGAGTGATTTTATGGGTTAGCTCCCAGAGTCCAGTAGATCTAGTGGCTTTAAATGTAAGAGAGAGAGCTTTTTGCAATTGGGAGATTTGGAAGGAAAGTATTTTTCCCATTGGGTAAAGGGAGCAGTCTTGGAAAAAGTGGTTTTGTGATTGAGAAAATTATAAAACAGGGAGATACCTTTAACCTTAGGGATAGGTGATGTAAGATATTGAGCTAAATTCCAGGGGATAGACAATGGCTGGTATTTAACATTATGTAAAAAGTGGCATATTTTGATTTAGGTGAAGTGTTCCTTGAGGGAGAGGTCATACTCAAGTTGGAGGGAACGGAAAGTTTTCACCACCGGTCCCACCATGAGATCATCGAGGAATGCCATACCTTGAGATTTCCACGTAGAGACATCTAGATCACCGCCAGGGCAGAAATGGAGAGGTGAAGGGGTGTTTGGGGGCCCGAGGCCGTCCGGTGTAGTATCAGGGCTTCCCATGCCGAAGTAGTGGCTAGTATAGTTGGGGATAAGTGGAGTGATGTACCTGAGGCGTATTTGTAGACCAGGAGATAGTTCAGGAGGTTCCCTCCGGGTACTAGTGTTGCCTCAATCGTTGCTCAACGATTGTCGACATGTGCATGAAACCAAGCTCTCGTCTGAGTGAGGATTGCAGCCACATAGTAGTCTTTGAGGAGGACATGTCCTACACCACCTGCACACCGAATAGGGAGTAATTTGCTGAAGGCACAACCCACCCTCTTGCCCTGCCACAAGTAGTGATTCAAAAGACTTTGTGCTAGTAAAGGAGGAGGTGGGGACGGGTATTGGAAAGATGCGGAATAGGAACAGCAGTTGCGGGAGAAGCATAATCTTGAACGATGCCAACCTTCCCGACCAAGACCACACTGTTTTTGCCATATCTCATAGTTTCGATTGCAGGGAGTCTAAGAAAGGGATGTAATTGGCTTTCAGGAGGTCACGGGGGTCAGGGGTCAAGGTAATGCCTAGGTATGTTATGCCAACCTCCGACCACTGATAAGGATAACGTCGCTGCAGCGAAGTCTGTGTGTTTAGGGGGACTCCCAGTGGTAGTATGAGTGACTTTGTGTCATTAACTTTGTAGTAAGAAACCTCATTGAATAGGGAAAGGGCATGGTGAACAGCTGCGAGGGATTTTGTAGGGTTAGTAAGAATGAGTATCATATCATCTGCAAATAAACTTATAGTGTGTTGGGCATCCTGGACATAAAGGCCTGTGATGTCTGTGTGGGATCTCACGTAGATGGCAAGGGGTTCCATTAAGAACGCAAAAATCAGCGGGGACAGAGGGCACCCCTGTCGAGTGCCATTAGTAATGGGAAACAGATCAGATAGCGCTCCTGCCGAGAGGACCTGTGCAGAGGGTGAGGTATAAAGGGCCATGGTTGCCAAGTAGATAGGGTTTGTGCCAGATAAGTCCAATGGATCTTATCGAACACCTTCTCTGCGTCCAGTGTAAAGAGCAGAGAAGGTGTTCGGGACTGCTTGGCTACGTGGAGAATATTGAGCATTCTGCGGGTAGCGCAAGAAGTCTGACGCGATATAACAAAACCTGATTGATCGGGGTGGATGAGGGTCAGATATCTTTGCATAGATTTTAATATCACAATTCAGTAAAGAAATAGGACGATAGTTTTGGGGTAAGGTTGGCTCCTTCCCGGGTTTAGGGATTGTTACCACCGTGGCCCCCAGCATCTCAGGAGGGAAGGTCGAGGAGGAAGCCGCAACATTATACATTCTAACTAGATGTGGCGTGAGAATAGAAGTGAAACGCCGATAGTATTCCCCAGAGAATTTGTTCAGGGGTAGTGTGGCTATGACCTTAGACACCTCCGCAGCTGTAAAGGGGGCATTGAGTATCGCAAGGTCTGCCGGCTTCAAAGTGGGTATTTGAAGACCCCGCAGAAAGGTCTCAATGGAGGCGGGAGACGGTTGAGGGATGGAGGCATCTTCTCTTAGATTGTACAAAGATCTATAGTAGTCCCCAAATGCATTAGCAATAGCCTGAGGGTGATACACCCTGTCCTTAGAAGTAGGGTGGACTAAATATGAAGGCCTCATCCTCAACCGTGCCCCGCAAAGTCTGTGGGCCAGCACTTTACCTGCCCTGTTCCGCAGGGCATAGTGAGTCATTTTCAATCGTCGAGAGGCATATTCGAAACCGTCCAGTAGAACAGAGCGGAGTCAGTATCTGGCCTCAGACAGGGCCTGTGAAAGAGAGGGGAAGGGGCAGATTTATTCTGTGCCTCCATGTTGTGAATGTGGGAAAGAATGCTATCAATTTGGCTTGTGCGCTTCCTCCTTTCCCCAGCCCCCCATTTTGATAAGGGTCCCTCTGATGACGGCCTTATGTGCGTTCCTCAAAAGGTAAGGATCACCAGCAGAGGAAGCATTATCTGCGAAATAATGAGCCAAGGATTCCACAACAGTTTGTTCATGAAGGGGATTTTGCAACAACTTGGGATTCAATCTCCAGACACGAGCAGGTTTAGAAGAGAGCGAGTCCTCCAGGGTCATCGAAACTGGCATGGTCAGACCACGTGATGTCGCCCATCCCAGAGGAGGAAGCCCTTAACAGTAAGCTGCGGTCTATCAAAAAGAGATCAATCCTGCTATAACACTGGTGCGGGGAGGAAAAAATGTGTAGTCTCTAGCATTAGCGTTAAGGCATCTCCAGACATCAAAGAGGTCGTGTCCTAGAATGCATGACCTGAGGTCAGCTGGCCGCCTTTTAGGAGTAAAGGTAGAAACCAGTTCATGGTCAGGTGTGAGGTTGAAATCTCAAGAAAGGAGGAGCGAGCCCGCCTTTTGCTTGTGGACAACTTGCATCAACCTATTAAAAAAATGGATCTGGCGAGTATTGGGGGCGTATGTGTTAACCAAGGTGAACAGGGTTGAGTTCAGTTCGCAGGCCAGGATAAGATACCGACCCTGTGGGTCTACAATGTCTTTAATGAGTTTAAAAGAGACAGTATCACGTATAGCTGTTAGTACTCCTTTCCTCTTCATGTCGGCATTGGCCGAGAAGATATAGGGAAACCTGGGGTGGGTGCAGCGTGGCGGGTTAGTGGCACGAAAGTGTGTTTCTTGTGCAAAAAGGACATCACATCCTTGGGTTATGGCTTCCTGCCACAATGACCGACGCTTAGCCGGGTGATTCAGTTCCTTCACATTAAATGATAAAAATTTAAGACCCATGGTGGAGGGCAGTACCAGCAGTATACAGCAGAGCTAAGACTTGAAAAGGAAAGAAAAGAACTGGGAGCCAATCATTGTTGCTGTAATGCTGCTTATGTGCTAACAAGGAACACACTGACTGGAGGAGGGAGCAGCATGACAGAGAGTCATGATCAGTATGCTGCTCCTCCTTTCACTATCTAATCATAGGCTGGGGGAGGGACAAGACCTGCCCTGTCAGACAGGGATGTGCTTTGTGACAAACATGTGTAACTCTAAGAACTGGATGGACATAAATACAAATCCATTGGCAGGTAAAACAGCTCCCTTTTTTATTGATGAATTTAGTGTATTTATTTTTTATGTGAGTGATTTTTACGCAATTCCCCCTTTCCCACATAGGACAGCCCATTCACTATGCATGTTTATAGGACAGCCCATTCATTATGCATGTTTGTAGCCCAAAAGAAGTTCCTCCTCCTTTTTGGGCAACAAGTTTCACTTAATATTAAAAGGTTTGTCGCAATTGCTGCTCGATTCTGTTGTACAACAATCGTGGTAAAATTGCACAGTGGTGCCATTTCATTGTAGGCTGAGCAGATTACTTGTTACAGGCACTGTTAATATTTATATATTGCTTATATGCTTTAACCACTTCCTGACCACCCGCCGCAGTTTTACTGCGGCAGGGTGGCTCTCCTGCACAAACTGACGTAGACCTACATCGGTCGCGTGGGAAGCTAGGGGGCGAGCGGGGAAGCCGATGCACGGGTTAGGTGGCTCCAATTGCCGCCTGACACCCGCGATCATTCCCCGCTGAGAGAGAAGGACGGTCGGCTGTTGTAAACACAGCCGACCATTCTTCTCCCTGAAATAATCACAGAGCACAGGTGATCAAATACCACAAAAAGAAAGCTCTATTTGTGGGAAAAAAGGACATCAATTTTATTTGGGTACAGCGTCGCACGACCGCGCAATTGTCCGTTAAAGTAACGCAGTGCCGAATCGCAAAATAGGGCCACGTCATTAAGGGTTGCAAATCTTTCCTGTCTTAAAGTGGTTAAATATTAATTATTTTAGTTTCTAATAGGAGATTTTTAGTCATATTTCAGGTTGTCAGTAAAAATGTGCTCTGTCGGTAAATTCTCTATGTTTTGTCAGTAAAAAATGCACTCTGTCAGTAAAGTTTCTATGTTTTGTCAGTAAAAAAATGCGCTCTGTCAGTAAATTTTTCCGTGTTTTTTCCATAAAAAAAATTTCGGAAGGAAGTTGGCAGCACTGCTTCCTGCTGCTACTGCAGATTGGTCAGAATTAAACCACGCTGAACCCTTTACCCCTCTGATCCGTTATTTGAAAGTTGCAGGCGAGAGAATGAGGCTACTACCACTACAAGTTTATCAGATTTTTCTTGTGGATGCAGTTCACCTGGAGAACTTATCAAATGAAAATGGATTTCCCAAAGCAAACTGGTTAATTAGGCAAAAACCTATGCAGTAGCCCTTTATTAATCTGTATGTAAAGCCAAAACTTGTTTTTTTAGTTTTTAATAACTAAAAAAGTTATACAAAGAATACGAATTAAATTGTTCAGAGAATATGATTATTTTTTTATCCAAAAAAAAAAAAACAGTGCACCAAAAAAAAAAAAAAATCTTGGTTGGATATCTCAGCATACCATAATAACAAGCAAACTACAAAAATACTAATAGAAAGTGATTTACACCTAAACCAAAATTACATCATAGTTTTAATCTATTTGTAGGCACAAATTAAAAAATAGTAATAAAACCTACTTGCATATTTGAAATTTTGTTAAGGGGCTGCTTAAATCAGCTAAGAGTATCTGCTAATTAAGAATTCTGTATATCAAAGCACTAGGCATATACCAAATTGCATGTTTCTGGATCTTGACCCATTTACAAGCTATCAACCAAAAAAGACAATGGCCACACAGCAAGCACCAAGTAACAGTCCAGTGGACTGCACTATTGCAACTGAATTATATGTCTTCTAGTCACCAAAGCATGTATGGGAGGTAGAAAAGCAGTCCAGTTCATCCACTGAAAAAGGTAAAGCAAAAAATCCTACAGAGCAAAAAAAAAAGTATAACCGTATTCATTCACATATTCATAAAATAATTTTAATTGATCTAGCCTGAAATATCTATTCTTATACTGAGTGACAGTACACCAAAAATTACACCCCTGATGCCTTCCTTTCAGTCTAAGCAGATTGGGGACAGAGAACACCTACTCTGCTGTTTCTTCGCAGTAGTAGACATCTAACAGTTTTGAACCTAGAAGTGCTCAGAATTGAGTACTTCTGGGATCACTTCACCCAGGGAAGATTGGGGAAAAGTTGTCCCCAATCCCCCCTCCTCTGCACCGTGATGATGACTTATATTATACTGGACTCCCAGGAAAGGCAGTCATGTTCACAATCCTTGGGGGTGTTGCCATGTCTGTGCTTCAGTCCAAGCAGATTGGGGACAGAAAATGCCCACTCTGCTGTTTCTTGGCAGTAGTAGAAATCTAACAGTTTTGAACCCGGAAGTGTTCAGAATTGAGTACTTCTGGGATCACTTCACCCAGGGAAGATTGCGTAAAAGCCGTCCCCAATCCCCTCTGCACTTTGATGATGATTTATGTGATACTGGGTTTCCAGGAAAGGCAGTCATGTTTGCATCCCTTGGGGGTGTTGCCACGTCTGTGCTTTGTAGAAGTGATTGAGCAGCTTTACAGCTGACCAGATCCTTTCTAGTAACCACAGTCAATCAGGCAGTTTTCAGATCTGCTAAATTAACTACATGTGTCAACGTACAATAACACTAATACAAAGTCATATGTGTGACTATTTACATTTGCAGGCATGAAGCGCCCTTTGAGTCCTGATCACAAGCCTGAAAATGGGAGGATGAGCACGGCCATGTTTTTACGATGCTTTGAGGAAAAGGTGACATGGACTGACAATTCTGAGTGCCAGTTTTCCAGTGAAAAAAAGAAGATCTTGTATTCGTTGTGCGAAGTGTGCAATATACAGCTGAACTCTGCAGCACAGGCTCAGATCCATTACAATGGAAAATCTCACCTAAAAAGAGTTAAGCAACTTAACAATGGAAAACTACCAAGTGGTACGTCATCTGGATCTGTACTTGTGAGCACCAGTGCAGGTAAGAAACAAGGATTATCCGTCTTATGTTTATTGTTTATGAACTTTTTCAAGCGGATGCAGTTTTTTTGGAGGATGGATGAACTTAGCAGCTGTGGGTGCTTTGCGTACAAGTTTAATTGGCTTTATTAATGCCACTGATTAAATCTGCCAAATCATGTGTGGGCATGTTAGTAAACTTGTATCCTTTTGATATTATAAATATTCAATATCATTGTAAATGTAAAGGCTGTATTTTGGTTGTGCCAGAAATATATGCTTTAGCGTTTCTACTATTTCTTACTCAACACTATGTTGATGTATGGCTTAAAGTGGAAGTCCACTCTAACACTAAAATCCAAAAATCTACAGGCATCCACAATCTAAGACTAACCTATCTAGCCCTGTAAAGAAGAAAACCGTATACATATTTTTTTTAAGTCGATCCAGTCCGGTCTCCAGTAGCGGAAGCTCTGCAGAGGAGACATGCGACAATGGCTGGGAAATGAATGGGAAGTGACAACACCCATAGAGTTACTATGGGGCTTGTTGGGTGCCTCCTCTGCACCCACCTCAACAGCGAAGCCACCACTGACAGCTCAGTATGGGCCTGGACCGGAGCAACTTCAAAAAAGGTACGTATAGCAATTTCTTTTTTACAGGGCTGGATAGGTTAGTCTTAGATTGTGGATGCCTGCAGATTTAGAGATATTAGTGTTAGGATGGACTTACATAGAATGTGTCGGCAGATAAGAACCATTTGGCCCATCTAGATTTCGACTTTAAAGGAGTATACGGGAGTGTTAATATCAAAACCAATACATACTAAAGTCCAGGCACTAAAGGTCCAAAGGCAGTCAGAAGTTATTGTACCAGCTACATAGTACCAGTGACATGCTGATAGTGGTTCATCTTTTTTATCTTTCAGCTTCATAGCTTTATGTGAACCTAGATTGTAAAGAACTGGCCAAAGACAGATATCTAACTGCCAGTTATTATATCTGCCCCAGCACTACACCAGGCACTGCCTTGACACTAACTTCTGAGCAGTTCACTGTTAAGAATTAGCATGTATGCTCCAAAAGAATTGTTTGTTCTCCTTATTGAAAAAATGAATGTTTGGCTGCTGGAGATTAAACATCACCTTAGGAACGTTGTTAGCAATTTGTAGAGCATCAGTATCTCCTTACTTACAAAAAAGAAAATGTAAGTATCCAAAAGCACTAGATAAAGCACTAGATAAGGACAAGATAGTGGTTTTGGATTATTGGAAACTGATTTGGTTCAATAGTCGTGATATAATTGGCTTACTTATTATAACCGTTGTAAAATAATTTGGAAAAAAAACAATTGTTGGTCACAGTAGATTTTTAGCTAGGGAGTACTTGACTCTAATGATAACCCTACATTTGTGTAGTTGTTGGGCTTGTCTTGTCGAAATTTTTTCACAGCTATATCAGCGGTAGCATATTTAATATATATGACTGTACTTGATGTGATTTAGTCAAAAGGGGTACTCTGGTCCTCCAGTGTGGGAGTTTGGCTTGGGCTAACAACCCAATCCAAACAAAAATGAATTTTTGCAAAGCCTGAAGAAAGTATCTGGATGGATGATAGGCATCAACCAAGAAGCAAGCTAAAGTTTTAAGGACAACTTGAAAGGTTTTGAGCATAAACAGACTCGATACACTTAATTAAGGGCGTATAAAAAAAAAAGAACTGATAGCAATTGAAGAGGCTAGAGAAGAAGATCTTAAGGTAACAGATTCTATTAACTACAGAGTTATTTTTATATTGAGCATGTAAATTACACTTTTGAAACTGGATTTGTAGTGGATATTAAATTTAATAAGCTGTCATTTACACATGTAAATACACACTTATGTACTCGAAAAATGAGTGGTAAAATGTTAGACATCTCATTTACACTGTCCTGCCCAATAGGGAAGTAGATGAAGAAATAATAGAACATTTTTCTGAAAGTCTAGAAGTGTATAACAATTTAAAGGAGTAATATGCACAAATTGGCAACATGCCAAAATAAGTAACGAACACACAGGATGCATATAGCCCAACTATGCATCAGGCTTTAGTTTGCATGAAATGTGCAAGAATAATGAAACAAGCTTAGTGGATCCTGAACATAGTGACTGTGGAAGATGATAAGAAGTGGGTGTTTTGGTTATAAAAGGATCAAGGAGCAAGGAAGAAAATGGATGTAATAAATATTGGAAGCACAAGAGGAGTGAATTGTGATTCAGACTATTTTATGGTACCTATTAAATAATACAAGAATATAATGTACAGCTGTAACTAAAAGAAAGAAAGTGATATGATATTCATAAATTACATATAAAGGCATGTAAAAATAAGAAATATCAAGAAATTATTAAGAGTCTACTAACAGAAAGTGTAGTTAACAAAAAAGAAATAGAGGTAAGACACAGAAAATAAAAAAATTACAATAGGATCTTCGGGAAAAGTTCATGGATATCAAAATCTGTAAAGGAAAGAAGATCGGTTTGATAAGGAGTATAGAAGGACAATAAAAGAATGGAATACAGCCAGGTCCAAAATACTATAATACAAAGAAGGGAGGGAGACACAAGGCACACTATCTAATGTAGTATTAGATTTCTTCTTAAAAACATGATAAAAAAAAAAAAAACATGATAAAAAAAGCAATGAATTCTCTAATATTTTTATTTTCCTGCAAGTGCAACAAATACTGGTTCTTCCATTTATTTTCATAAAGAAACCCAGTGCTACATTACATTGGTGTGCATTCTCTCTCTCCCTCTCTCCCTCTCTCTCTCTCTCTCTCTCTCTCTCTCTCCCTCTCTCCCTCTCTCCCTCTCTCTCTCTCTCTCTCTCCCTCTCTCCCTCTCTCTCCCTCTCTCCCTCTCTCTCCCTCTCTCCCTCTCTCTCTCTCTCTCTCCCTCTCTCCCTCTCTCTCCCTCTCTCCCTCTCTTTCTCTCTCTCCCTCTCTCCCTCTCTCCCTCTCTCTCTCTCTCTCCCTCTCTCCCTCTCTCTCCCTCTCTCCCTCTCTCTCTCTCTCTCTCTCCCTCTCTCTCCCTCTCTCCCTCTCTTTCTCTCTCTCCCTCTCTCCCTCTCTCCCTCTCTCTCTCTCTCTCTCTCTCTCTCCCTCTCTCCCTCTCTCTCCCTCTCTCCCTCTCTCCCTCTCTCTCTCCCTCTCTCTCTCCCCTTTATTATATTTTATAGCTAGACTAGTTTAACCAGAGCTGCAACTTGGCTGGAAGATCTATTGTGCACACTTTTTATGGTGTTGTGGACCCAGTATGAGCAAATCCATCCACATTGCATATCAGTGCACCACAATATACCCATTTGATAAGTGATTACTTTTTTTAATGTCTGTACCAAGCAGTCTGGCTTTGCCAGTGAGATTCGTTTGAATTTTATAGGTGAGCATAATCTGTAATCTCTGTTTCCCATTATTGACTTTTTCTTGTTCTGTAGACTTGTATACATTCCCAGATTCCCTAATAATTTTACTCATTCTTGATGTGACAGCTGACAAGTAGCACTTCACATTGTCTGTAATAAAAACCTTGTTCATGAAGATTTTTAGAATTGAAACTCTTTTTTATCGGTATGCTGTTGATCTTCTTGTATAAAGCATTTACTTAAGAAATGTCTCCAAACCACAGTTTTAGGCTTTTCTCACGTTTGTTCAAAATCCTTGAACTTCAGAGTTTTTGCAGTAGGGATGATCAAAGCAGAATTTAGACTGAGAAAGAAAAGGGTCAAATGATTGTCCAGGCTTGGTAATTGCAACTGTAGCTGCCATCTTTCTTCTTTTATTGGGTGCTGGATTATCAAGACTTAATCTTCAATGAGCAATTTACAAGAAGGAAATTCAAAATTCAAAACAAGCCTAAGATCATTACCAAACAAGCAGGTACACTACCAGAAATGGGACAAACATAAGACTTTATTGAGTCTCAGCTAAAAAGGATGAGGATTTAGACCAGTCATTACGTGTAAACTAGCTATGGGTCCAGCTGAGGAAGACAACCAAGATGGGCGTCAGTTAGAGAAATAGAAGATGGAATAGGAAAACTAGCAAGGTCATAGCTGGTAGCTGGGAAAAGCAAAGTTGCTAACAAACATCATTATTGGCAAATGCACAATAGAGGCTAACTACACTGTACAACGGTAAACCAAATGTAGTCCACTTTAAGACATCCTCAGCCAATCAGCAGGTATGCCGATGCACATCAGCCCACACATACAAATTACAAGTAATTGCAAATTGTTTGTATTAACATAATATTGACAGTGGGATTAAATTTGCAGGCAGAAATTTGAAAGCAAAGGATAGAAAAACCATGAGCAGACCAGTACTATACCCATTTAGTCTCCTCTTTTATAGGAATAAATTACTAGCATGCAAACAAAATATGACTACATCGCAAGCTATATTTGTGGCTACAGAACGGGCTATTTTATATTATTATCTATTTATAATTATTATTTATAATTATTTAGTATCTATTTAGTTATCATATGTAGTATAGACTGGGGGGGGGGGGGACTAAAGAGCAGAAGTGAGACTCCATGGTGTATTGGTAGAGCTCCTTGGTCATTTCTGCCACTGGGGTGTACCTGGGGTGGTCTCTGAACCAGTCTGTTTCCGTTGTGACTTCCACCCATCCTCATTATTAGCGCAGGTGCATTCCCAGCCTGTGTCTCCTTATTGTCTTCCTGTGCTTTGTGGATATTTCCCTGTGTAACATCCAGACTTTTGAGTCCAGTGCCTCAGGACTGCCGAAGAGTTTTTACCTGCTCTCAGCTGTGACCGGCTTGGGTGAGTCAAAGCTTTGCATCCTAGGTATTTTCTGCAACGTAACATTACCCCCTGTGCTGAGGATCAGGCAGGCCAGCCTGGGCCATTTTCACTACCACTACCTCTAAGTGAGTATGTATGCCAAACCCTCTTTGTCTTTTCTGTGGCTTTCTGTTGGAGTGAATTCCTAAATCATTCCTAAGTCATAAGAGGTGCCTTGGGGATATCAGATACCACTGTGTGACTACACTCACCAGTTTACATCCATAACCAAACTTCCACTTTTGGATGTACTAGCCCTTTAACTAATCAGCAAGTAAAAGCCTTTCTGTGTTTAGTACTAAGACACATAGTTCTCTTTGCAGCTGAATTAGGCAAGGAAATGTAGGCCATGTTGAGCAGTGTATCATATTATGTCAGACCCACTAGACTTGTATTTGCCCTTGACTGGTAAATCTAACTTTAGTTATCTGATATATGAGATATGCATACTCATTGCGATGTCCGAATCAGCAGTAAAAAATATGTTTGCACTGCAGGTTGCGGATTTACGTGTAGGTCACTACAAAGGTCAGCAGCATTGGACACAGAGATTAATCTAACTGTAGGTGCTTCGAACATTACTTCAGCTGTGATACTGGCACTTAGTGTGGCTGTCATTAATCTACTTACACCACACAGTCAGGGAACACTTATGTGTTGTACTGCAATAGTTTTATCGACGATGAGAAATCTTTTGTTGGCTAATGCAAGTTCTGCTGATCTTTATCTATATTGGTATAGGATGCTCATACATTTTGTGATTTTGTACACCTTAACTATGCAGATAGTTCCCTCACATTTATTAGGGTGATGCACATTGGGTAAATTGGGTTAATGACACACATAGGTATGTTGTTTGGGGAAGGTTGGGGCGGTTTGTGATGCATGTAAAGCAAATCAGAGATGTAGTCAAAATATGTGTGTGTTAAAGAAGAATTTCAGTTTGGACCGATGTAACTAAGCAAATACCATACTTGGCCGATCCCCCTTAAAGCTGGAACTCACTGCTAGTAGACACTGCTACTTTAGTGACCTCCACTTGCTTCTGGGTGCTGTGCTTAGCAGTTGGCCTGATGTATTCTGAATATAAGAGGTCGGCGTTTTGGCACCAGCGCAATTCAGAGAAGGCTTTGCATTTTCTGAATAAATTCAAAGAGTTCTCTGATTGGACAAGGTGGGGAGTGTGACCTCACTAGCCCGCTTCTCAACCTCATCCAGTTAGAGAACATGTTGCATTTATTCAGAAATTGCAAAGAATTCCGTAAATGCTGCTGGTGCCAAGTGGGCGACCTCCTTTGTTTAGAATGCAAAAGGACAGCCGATCCACACAGGATTTGGAAACAAGTGGAGATCATTGGAGTAGCAGTGTCTACTTTATTGATTTCCAGCTTCCAGGGGGATTGGCCAAGTATGGTATATACTTAGATACATTGGTCCAAATAACTGCATATAACCAACTAACATACAGTATAACTATGCATAAAAGATCGATACCTGGAATTCTTCTTTAAACAGTAAGGTCCCTTTTACACTTATGCCACCTAAAAGTTGCACGATTTTTGCCGCAGTTTTTGGCCGGGATTTTGACTGTACTTGAAGCAATGCCTGTGTAATCCTGAGGTTTATGGACCTCAAAAGCATCAGGTGGACCAAAGCAGTGCAGGGACTGCTTTAAAGATGCTGGGACTTGAAGTCGCACAGATATGAACAGTACTCATTGGAAATCATGTACTTTGCAGTCCCAAGTCGCAGGACAAGTCACATGAGTGAGAAAGGGGCCTAAGAGGCCTTGAGAGGCAAAACATAATGATAAGATATGTTCTAAGATATGTTCTATTACAGCCAGTGGCAAACCTAGCACATCTGGCACCTGGGGCCCCCGCTTTAAATTGTGGGTGTGGTCAAAGTGCATCAATAGTGGGAGAGGTATAAAGGGTCCTATGGTTTTATGACACAAGCAAGCTTGCAACAGATATCTACAATACCTCAGCACACTCATTTTTAATAAAATTAAGCTGTTCCATTACATTTGCTTTTCCACACACAGCTGACCTTAACAAGGAATGTAAAGTAGAGTGCAGTGGTCAGGAGTATGAAATGTAAAACACAGCGGGGGGAGTTTATCAAAACTGAAACATAAAGAATATGGAGCAGCTGTGCATGGCAACCAATTAGCTTTTGTCTTCAGCTTGTTTGGTTTACCTTTGAAAATGATAGCTATGAGCTGATTGCCTGCCATGCACAGCTGCTCCAGATTTTGGCTTCTCCAGTTTTACTAAATTCCCTCAGGGGCTCATTCAGATGGGTGCTGCGACCCGTCCTCCTTGCTCAGTCACTTTTGGCTGTGTCTGCATCAACCTTGAAGCTGAGCAAAGGCAGCCCTTAGAAGTAGATTCAGATGCAGCGGCTGCACAAACACAGTCGCATGTCTAATTTTACATGCAGACAGGAGCAGGTGGATGTATCTGAACTTAGACACTGTGCGTTTGGATCTGTGCACCCCGCTCCTGCCTGCATGTCAGGTTTTGACATGCAGCTGTGTCTGTGCAGCCGTTGCATCTGCTTCTACTTCTATGGACTGCATGCACTCCGCTCTGAGGTGGATGCAGGTGCAGCAAAAATTGGCTTAGTGCCAGATGATGTGTCTCAGTCCCCATCTGAATGAGCCCCATGTGCCTATAGTGCAGGGGTTAGGAGTGTGTAAACCACAGGTCACTTTACAGAGTACAACCAAAATTACTCCCTCTTCCCAAAACAAATCACACCTCTCATCCAGGCTCAAATCCCACACAGTACAGATCCCCCTTACATCCCTAAATCCCCCCTCCCAGCCTACCCCCCTCAGTATAATGAAGAAAAAAGCATCTAAGAGAAGCCAGGACTTTGATGTAAGTTTGTACATAATAGTGAAAGGACAAAAACATTTGTAGAACTCACTGGCTCAGATTAGGCTGCTCACAGCAGACAAGGCTACCCTCCTTTACTCTTTTATCCTTTGGTCTAGTGCTCCTTGCATTAGTGCATGTTTTACGCCCTCAGTACGGACACCCCAACACAAATCACCCAGTATAGACTCCCCTCCCCAGCCTTCCATGGTTCCTCTAGCTCCCCTCATCATGATATAATCATAATATAATCCAAAAAATATATCAATTTTTATTACATACCTTATTTTTGTTCCAGTGATGTCATCGCCAGGTTTCTGCGCATCTCTTTGCAATGCAGGCATTTGCCAGTGATTGCTATTGTAATCTCAACAGCAAATCTGGCCCCTCATCAAAAATGTCAGTTTTTTTTTTTGTTTCCTTTGGTTTTCTATAGCAAATACTACTATTTTAAAAAAGTGAACATATACAGTGCCTTCAAAAAAGTATTCATACCCCTTGACATTTTCCACATTTTGCAATGTTACAACCAAAAATGTAAATGTAGTTTATTGAGATTTTATGTGATAGACCAACACAAAGTGGCACATAATTGTGAAGTTGAAGGAAAATGTTAAATGGTTTTCAAAATTTTTACAAATATCTGAAAAGTGATTTTGTATTCAGTATTGGTAGGTTGCAGTTGTGCCATATGCTTTCCATTTTCAGGTGATGGATTGAACAGTGCTTCGTGAGATGTTCAAATCTTAGGATATTGTTTTATAACCTAACCCTGCTTTAAACTTCTCCACAATTTTATTCCTGACCTTTCTGGTGTAATCCCTGGCCTTCAATTCTTTATGCTGTTTGTTCACTAAGGTTCTCTAACAAACCTCACAGAACAGCTGTATTTATACTGAGAATAAATTACACACAGGTGGACACTATTCACTAAATAGGTGACTTCTGAAGGCAATTGGTTCCACTAGATTTTAGTTAGGGGTATCAGAGTAAGGGGGCTGAATACAAATGCACGCCACACTTTTCAGATACTTATTTGCAAAAAAATTTGAAAACCATTTCTCATTTTCCTTCCACTTCACAATTATGTTCCACTTTGTGTTGGTCTATCACTTAAAATCCCAATGTGAAAAATGTAAAGATGTATGAATACTTTTTCAAGGCACTGTAGTAATCATGATATTTTCATTAACATTATGAACCTTTTGAGAAACATAACGCTTTTAAGAATTCAACATTTATGCTCCTCCAAGAGTGAAGGACGGATTTTGCCTGGATGTGTTGAAAAAAAGGTTATTGACCTCCTATGAAGTAATTTAAATGTATACATCTGTGTATCTGGAAGTGTCTGATGACCCTTTTCATAACAGTTTACACCTTTTAAGTAGAACAACAAAGATCCTTGTCCCATACTGGTGGCCAATAAAGTGTTCAGATAAAGCACAATGGTCAAACTGCTGTCTTTGTAGCTGGTTCTGTTGCTGTTACTGTGGAGATGATTCACTTTAGCAGGCTAAGCTCTAATTATCTGTGTTTACCAAGATCGTTAGGCTGAGAGTTTAACAAGAAAAGATATTGATTAAGAGATTTCTATTTTATTTGGGTTATAATTGGGCAGTATATTGATAACAATCACAACAGTTAAAAGATAATTAAAACTGAAAAATAAACTAAACGCAGGTAATAAGAGCCATAGCATATGAATAAAAAACAATATAAAGAAAAATGGGACCACCAATAAATGAGGATGTAATGGACATCCTCTATTAACCTACCGACTCACTCTTATAGGCAACATAGGATAAAGTGTGGGCTCTACGGCAACAGAAAGAATGCATATCAAAAAATGGCAACCAAATGGAGTAGCCTAAGAGTCGGTTCACACTGATCCGACTCGAAGTCGCCCGTGCAGCGGGACTTCAGCGCGGCTTGCAACGACTTCACATAATGGAAGTCAATGCAAGTCGCTCCGATTTTGCAAAAAAAAAGGGCAGGAACCTTTTTCTAAGTCGGAGTGACTTGAGTCGTTCTGATTAGAACGGTTCCATTGCACAGCATTGGAAGCTACTTGTCAGACGACCAAGTCGCCTGACAAGTCGGATCAGTGTGAACCGGCACTAAGAGTTATATACCTGATGAACCACTGTGGAATGGTTACAAAAAAAAAAAAAAGTAATTTAAATAAACTACAGAGAATGTAGCTAAATGTAACAAATTTAATTGTATGTACAAAATAACCAAAGTTTTTCGAAGTTGTCATTTTTTTCCCACAATTCTTTGCAAAATGAAGATTTTTTAAAAAATACATTCTGCTATTCCTCCTGAGTATGGCGATACCACATGTGTGAGACTTTTACACAGTCTGGCCACATACAGAGGCCCAACATGCAGGGAGCACCCTCATTTCCTGACTACCCATTACACTTTTGTGAGGCACTATAGGGCACTGATAAGCACTATAGTGGCACTGATGTGGCACGGATGAGCACTGATGTGGCATGGATACTGCATGCATGAGCACTGATGTGGCATGGATACTGCATGCATGAGCACTGATGTGGCATGGATGTGGCACGGATGAGCACGGATGTGGCACGGATGAGCATTGATGTTGCATGAATGAGCACTGATGTGACATGGATGTGGCACGGATGAGCACTGATGTGGCATGGATGATCACTGATGAGGCATGGATGTGACACGGCTGAGCACTGATGTTTCATGGATGTGGCATGGATGAGCCATGGATGAACACTGAGATGGCATGGGTGGGCACAAATGAGGCATGGATGTGGCACGGATGGGCATGAATGAGGCATGATTGAGGTAGGAATAGGCATGATTGAGGCACAGATGGGCATGATTGAGGTACAAACTGGCATGATTGAGGCATGGATGGGCATGATTGAGGCATGGATGGGCACGGCTGAGGTATGATTGAGGTATGTTCGAGGCATGACTGAGATATGGTTGAAGCATGGAGGAGGCAGGGGATGAGCGTTGGTGCAGCCTCCCTCCTCTCCTCGCACGCTGTACCGATCGCTGTGTACAGTGTGCGAGGAGAGGAGAGAATGGAACCGGACATGCGCCGGTTTGATGACAACTGATCGCTCCATCATTGGACAGATCGATCACGTGGTAAAGGGCCGCTATCACTCTTCAGCGTGATATTTGTACTCCCAGGGTAATAGTGTATGCCTGTTCCTATCTGCAGTCAGTGTGACATAGATGAGGATTTATACTTGCAATTTGGATTTCACCATACACTACTTCTGCGTCACTGGGGATGATCAGGACTCAGCTGTCACGGTCAGTTAATTCAGCTTCACCCAGTATCTACTCAGCTCCACTGGATCTATCGCTGCTGTGTGATTACCAGCATCTGCACCCCTGAGGATGGGCTCCGCTCTCTCTAGGCTGTACGCTCTGGGCCTCCGTCACCAACAGTGTCCCAGCACACCTCTCAGGCTGACCTCTCCTCGCTGATTAAGAAAGCAAGAGCCCCCAAATGTAGCACTGTCCCCTAGAGAGCTGCTGAGAGTTACAATTTCTGGATTCCCCTGGGTTACCCTTAGCAACTAAAAGCAAACAAACGGCATTGAAAGTTCTTGGCTCAGTCAATATTCAATTCAGGGGATGTTGGTTTTTGTGTTTTTATTGAGAACTGGGATAGGAGAAGGGATGAGTGGGATACTAAAATATGAACTATGCACAATCTTTGGGACAACTAGCTGTAGTGTGCGCAATGCTGCTGCTTCACCTTGCCACTGAAGTGAAGATAGTTTGAAAGGTTCCTGCTTTAATTACTCTTTTCAGAATTCTGAAACTGGTACCCCCTTTACTCTCAATACCGGTGTGCTGACACCTGTCCGCTGACCCTAGTTTCTGGAGTGGTCCCCTTCCTGGCAGACCCCTGGGCATGTTCCTCTGTACTCACGGACACTGTTTTTCCAGAGTCACCATTGCCTCCAAACTCCACTTGTCAGCATACACTGGACCTCTGCGTTCAGCAACATCTCCAGGTTCACCAGGCCAACTGCCTGTGACCATGTTTCCCAGCTGCAGAAGGAGAAACAGCTGTACTCTCCTTCTGGGACTTGGCTTCCCGCCAAAAGACACCCTGCCACATGTGCCCCTGGCTTTTATAACATATCCCAGGATGCACCACTGCTTGTGCCAACCCACTGGGACAGCCACAAAAGCCTGTGTGTCACTGGCTGGGTTTCCTCCTCTGTCCAACATGCTCCCCTATTGGACACAGTGGGGACACT
This sequence comes from Pelophylax lessonae, assembly GCF_965119305.1. Lineage (NCBI taxonomy): Eukaryota > Metazoa > Chordata > Amphibia > Anura > Ranidae > Pelophylax > Pelophylax lessonae. The sequence goes on from NC_138773.1 coordinate 238,909,948, forward strand.
CCCTCAGACCAGATGAATCACACATGGACACATGCAACAGGCCTGACTAGAAATCCTGCTCCTGTGATAAGCAGACAGAGCAACTAGGTTTTACCTGCCACTTTCCTGATAGGCAGGCAGAGCAAATTACACTCCCTACCTAGAACCTCTAGGAGGGTGCTACATCAGACTATGGGTAGAAGAAAAGGCTGTAATACCTATTCCTCACTCTCCTAGAAGCAGGGGCTCTTCTCTCTGATGGTTTGGTTCTAGGTGGACATTAGTGTCCTCATGTACAGTTGGGGACTATTAGCATATCTCCCGACATTTTGAAATGAGAACGAGATCACCTAATAGCAAACGTATGTAGGCATAGGACACCCCCCCGCCACACGTCCACTTAAAGGAGAATTATGCAAGAAAAAATGACTAGTCAAGCCCACAAGTGTGTTTTTTTTTTTTTTTTTAACTGCTATATTTCCTTTATACTGGCTTTTGACTTTTGAAAATGCAGGAATTTAAAATTGGATGAAAGGTTTAGCCCTGGGAAACACTTTTTGAAAGATAAACAGTGCATTTTATATAAACTATATAGATCAGACCACAATGAGGGACAAATGAGGAGAAAAGAGGGACAATGTTCCAAATCAGGAACAGTCCCTAAAAATCAGGGACATTTGGGAGCTATGCTATTGGTCCTGCACTGTATTAATTGTGACCGCAGTGCCTTCAAGAAGAGGGTCTGGGGAACCTGCCAGAGCAAGAAACAAGATAAATATTTGACAGATTATTCCTCTGCTTCTAGACTTTACATTAAATTAACCCTTGCTGTTGCGGGGGGGGTCTTTTTTTCTCTAGAGTGAGGCTTTACATTTCTGCAACTTGACATGCTAATAGTATGTTAAATGCAGATATGTCCACAGTGCTTAAATCAAAGAACTGGTAACACTTTCCCAGAACTACCGGTCAGATTCAAACCTGCCCAGGACAACCCCAGTTGGTATTTAAAACCTGATTGGTGGCTGTGAAATAACAGTTCTTAGCACTCATGTAGATGAGATTCACAGAAATCAAATAAAAAAAGAAATAAAATGTGATCTCTGTGGGCCACTAGATGGAGCCACAGTCCCATTACTGCTCTAATCAAGCCGTAGGGAGGACCAATTTATTGTAAAGTAAAAGTGTGTTTTACCAAATTACTGAGTCACTGCAATGAGGTGTGGGATCTCTGTTATCTACTTGTGATTTATTACTGATCTGCACTCCGATGTTTTAGGTAGCAAGCATATCTACTTTTTACAAAAACATAAAATTGTGAAGCTTTAGATATTATTGAAGTTATTTTTATGCAGCACTGTGTTGTAGGGTGTTAATGTTACATTCAGACCACATACGGAGGTAAGACAATTGATTTGTAATGCTGCTCAGCCAGTCTTTTGACCCTGGAACTCCACTAGACAATATAGCCTGGTCAGCGACCTCACTTTTCTCCACTGCAGTTATACAACTCAACTTGGTCACGGATCAACTCTTTGCCTGCAGATTGGACATTGAAAAGGCACTGAACAGGCCATCGTTCTGCTCTCTTCCTTTGTCAGTAAGCATGCAGTGCTAGATTGACAGCAAAGCAGCGTAACTTGATTAGCTCACACTCTTGCCCCAACATATCCCAGTTCAGTCCTGCAGTGTGAGCCAATTTGTGGACAATATAGCCAGGTCAGTGACTTCAGTTTGGTCAGTGACTTCACTTTTGTACATGAAAGTTAAACAATTCAACTCTCAGCATATAGATTGGACATTGGAAGAGCATCGGCCCACTGACAGGTCATCACTCTGCTCTTTTCTCCTATCAGTAAGCTTACAGTGCTAGACTGACAGCAATGCAATGCACCTTGATTGGCTCATACTCTTGGCCTTCCCTCTCCCAGTTTCAGTCCTGCTGTGTAAGGTATTACAAGAGCTAACATAAAGACAAATTCTGATGATTAATATAGATGTATTCAAAAATATATTCAAAGTGATTGTACAGGTTAGTCTTTTTTTTTTTATATAACAAACATGTTATACTTACCTGCTTTGTGCAAGGGTTTTGCACAGAGCAGCCCTTATTCTTATTTTCTGTGGTGCACCGGCGGAGCTCCTGGCTCCTCCTCTTCATTGGATGCCCCCACAGAGAGCTGCTTTCCATAGGGGCACCCATGCAGGCGCACTCACGAGTCCCGCTGCTGCCCCGCCCACTGCTCCCGTGTCTCTGGATTTGATTGACAGCAGCAGGAGCAAATAGCTCCCGCTGCTATCAATCTATCCAATGAGGACCCAAGACAGCGATTGGAGCTGCTGGGCTTGTGCTTGTCACTGGTACGTTGGGGTTCAGGTAAGACTAATGGGGGGTCTGGGGGGCAGCTGCAACCAAGAAGGTTTTTCACCTTAATGAATAGAATGCATTAGGGAAAAACCTTGAGAGTTTACAACTCCTTCAATTCAATTTTAGATGAAATACTCCTTTGACCTGAGCCTTTACGTTTCCTGGGCAGCCTTCTCTTGGCCTCTATAAAGTTGTACCCACATTGCAAGGGTTAAACGCTTGTTTTTGTGTAGGAGATTTGGCAATGCAGATTTACTTACCCGATTCTCCTTTCCTGCAGGCAGCTTGATCAGTCCCTGCAGCTTCCCCCCCCCCCCTATGCTCTGGTGGTCTAAGTTCCTCTGACGTCATCAAGACCAATGCAGGGACCATTGGATGTAAGGGCACTGAGGGGCATTCCCCTATGGAAGCATAGGGGACTGCCATCTGCTGGGGGAGCGGTGTATTGGGTAAGTAAAAGTGCTTTTCGCTGTCCCTAGACAAAAATGAGCAGTTAACTCTTGCAATGTGGGCACAGTCCCACTGCAAGGGAGGATTTTTAGGTTTCCTTGGGTTGGGCATTTGAAAACACATCTGCATATATTTAACCAAGTTACAAGAGCAAGTTCATGCATAGGTGTGTGCACATGTGTATGTTTTCACCCCAACAAAGTCTTTAAAGATGAACTCTATATGTGCATTATATAAAAAAGAAAAAATAATAATAATAATACAATTGCAGCCCACCCCCCGACCCGCCAACACCACTGCATTGGTTAAAGGGTGTCTAAACTCAAAAGCAAAAACATAATACATTACAGCCTACCCTTAATTGTGGTGGCCACATTCGGGTTTTTTTTTTTTTTATTCATTTTATTTTTTTTTATTGTCACTGGGTGATCCTGCCAGTATGACTGTTGTTTTTCAAGTTTCTTTTGACAGACCAAGCTATGCAGCAAAAATGACAGGTAAAGGGATGAGACCAGCCATTTAACACTAACAGGGGGGCTTACAGGCTTTTACTTATTTATGGGAAACCTTTATCCCAGAAGGAAAAAACTGTTACTGTAACTGCTTCTAAAATGTTAGCTGGAGTTCAGCTTTCATTTATTGGTCAATTATGTCCATCTAACACTACCCTCTCCACAGGGTGACCATGCTGCTGTCCAACGGTGTCTCTGTTCCTTTTCCATAGATAGAGTAGCCACCTCTTAGACAGGAAGTGTATTACTGGCTTAATCACTAGGTGAAAAAAAAAGCTTAAAGAAAACAAATGCAGCCACCACATCTAAGGACTGTAAGCTGCAATATATAAAATGTTTGTTTTGACAGTTTGGTTGAGGACAGTTAGCAATCCCGGCATTTCAGGAATGTAGCTGTTCTTTTAAACTGTTACATAGTTGCTTGCATGGTCCCTCGTGGACCACTTGACTCCCTCCTCTCTTCCCCTTCTTTCATTCTTTGCTCCCCTTCTCTCTGCTCACTCCTACCCTTCTCTACTTTTGTTTTGTTCTCTTTCTCCTTTTTTTTCCCCGCTTTATTGTTCTTATTCAATATAGTGCACAGTCGGAGAGCCGGTGCCCCCCCTCAGTTTGGGGAGGGGGGCCAAGGCCGGGGTCGGGGCCCACCTCCCCTCCTGGGGCGCAGCATGTTCCCTTGAGGGGCGCCGGGGGGGGGGGGGATTCTGGCCCCTGGCCAATCTGGCGGCCGATTCAGGGTTCTGATCTGACCCTGACTTGAGCTGCCATTCCTAGCATTATTCTGTTTCTGTCGCATTTATTACACCGGCTATATCTGTGTCAGTTGTGCCTTGATTTACATTTTTGAGGTTGTTATGCTATCTTTGTGATATATGACCAAGCCTTATGAGCATACATTGCACTGTTGTACACTTTGTTTACTTTTTGTAAAACCTTAATAAAAACTATTGGAAAATAAACTGTTACATAGATGGGTTTAGTTCTGCTTTATAATTCACTGCTGTTTGGGGGCTTTGGGCTTCAGCAAAATGGCAGCAATTTACAGCAAACAGTAATTTTGATAGCCTAATTATTAATGTGGAATGTATGTTCCTTGCTAAAGAACATTATTTTTTATCAAGTTGTTATGGGTAAAGTTCCGCTTTAATGAGCATTTAAAGCCCAACTCTGGGTAGATTAAAAAAATATTCCTTGCAGGGGGGCTGTGCCCACACTACAAAAGTTAACAGCTCATTTTGTCTAGGGGGGAGGAAAAACAGTGTTATCTATCTGATCCTCTGCTCCCCCAGCAGGACGCACCCCGCATAATCTGGTGGTGGACTGTCCTTTGGCATCCACACATCCAGAACAGAGCTATGGACCCTGCTCTCTGGTCTTGATGATATCAGGACCCTAGACCACCGGAGCCTGGGGGTGCCGAAACTGTGGGGACCGGTCTAGCTACAGGAAGGATCACAGGATCAGGTAGGTATGTCTCCTTTTATTGTTCCCCTAGACATTAATGAGCAATTAACCCTTGCAGCGTTGGCGGAAGGGGTCATTTTTTGTTTCCTGTCTGGATCAAGGCTTTAATGGCTTTGCAACAATACGGCTTTTGTGTAAATGTTAGCACTTATTAGCACAGAGGTGCAAGTCACCGAGGTTTGAAAAAAAACTCTGGTCTGGGCTCATTAAATCCCTTCCAGCACCTAAAAAAGATGTTAGTATTTGTTGCCCTATCACGGTACTGAAAACACATAGATAATTGCTGCAGGAAGGTTAACACTGATGTCTGTGATTTTCTAAGGATGATGTCTATTCAAAGGGCAACATAAAAAGAATTCCTTTGTGCTGTGCTGAATCAGAAGACGTTTTTATACTGGAGACTTTTTAAAATAATCTTTTGCAGAGAAAACATTACTTATATATAAATATATATGAAAGGAATGAATTTGTTCTACATTTATGAGATCGGCTTTGTAGAACATTACAGACATTCTGCTTTATGCAAATAATTAAATACATTCAGAGGCAAGCATATGCTTTTAACTTATTTTTTAAATTCTTGTTAGTATACTGGAAGCGTACTTTTACTACCCACGGATCTCACTAATATGCTGATATGGTTATCTTAGTATCACTTGTTCATCACTAGAAACCTTTTTCAAATCTACCAGGGTAATGCGTCTTTATATGGAGTTAGGTAGAGATAGGTGTGCGTGGTAGGAACTGAATTGAGTTCACAGGTTTGATGTTATAAGGTTGGTGATAACTGGAGATGGGCCAGAAAGGGATAGAACCTATGCCAGGTTTTTGCCTGCAAGGAAGGAGAAAGGCGCCTCTGAGTGTAGCAGATACCACTTTATTCACACAAACAATGAGTAGACTTACATTGAAGATATCGTGTGTCTTCACGGCTCGGAGTCTCTTCCTGGTCTGCGGCTAGTCCCGTCCTCCGGCTGTCCAGCAGCAAGGAGATGACACCAAAGGGGAAGCCCAATCCGGAGCGGTGATTCAATGCGAGGCAGCGGTGGAACGCATGCCTCGCTGGTGGACTGCACCGGGTGTGGTGACGTGGAGGGGCGGTAACGCGTTTCTTTATGCGCATGCGCAACTTTATATGCCCGGTTGATTAATGCTATCTATCCATTCACTCTGTATCCATTTAAGCAGAGCCTTGTACTACATTAGGGGTGTCCAACCCGTGGGCTGCATGACTCGTCTGGAGGTATGCTGGGGAAGCCAGGCAAATGCACGTGTAGAGAGATGCTAGATGCTAGAGATGCTAGATGCTGTGAATAAAGTGGTATCTGCTACACTCAGAGGCACTTTTCTCCTTCCTTGTCTACCAATTGGATTTGCTTCTGCCTCCCAAGAGCTGCTCTTAGTGTTAGCCTGGTACACTTGTACACCTTCTGAAGTCCACCCACCTGTCTGGTTTTCCTTCACCCACCAAGACTATATTGGAGGACTGGCTTTTCAACCGGAGGCGCCCAACAAACCTTTTTTCCTAATAAGGTTTTTGCTTGCGATCTGTGTCTCCATTAAGTTTAAGACAGCGCTGGACTGGTGCCACCGGTAGCTGGCTAGCGGCAGTGTACTTTGTGGAGAATATAGAGGGAATTGCTTCCAATGGGTTATATCCCAATTGTAGGTGGTAGGTGATAGACTCCGTTGAGCTCTAGGGTCTGATAACAACGATGGGGGGCGTTACCCCAGGGAACACTTGGGTGATTGGAGAGAAGCGCCCAACGTCAGTTGATGATTTTTATAGTTTGTTGAAGATAAAAGTATACAAGTAGAGCCAAAGCATTTCGGGGAAACTGACTCCCTCTTCTTCAGGGCTAGTATATATGAAAGATACACAGTAAAAATCCATAGCCAGTCTATAAGATTTGTACAAACTGAAAAACTAAATTCTGTGTTTTTATACATAGTTTCAAGATAAAGTGGAATCCCCATTTGGTCTCCAAAAACATTGTGAATCAAATAAAAAAATAAAAACATATCCATTGGACTTTTAATTAAATTATTATTTAAAGTCCAATGTGGATATTAGGGATGGGCCAAATGCCCCCTGTTTGGTTCGTAGCAGAACTCCTGAACAGGGGAAATGTTCTAACCACAACAGGGAGCCCCATTGAAGTATATGGGAGCTAAACAGAAGATCAAAAGTGCCCATTTTGAGGGCTTATATGCAAGTAATAGTGGTATGGGGGTCTGGGTACTACCCTGGAGAACATGTATCAATAAATAAAAAATTGTAAAAACTATCTTTTTTCAGGAGCAGTGATTTTAATGATGCTTAAAGTGCAACAATAAAAATGACAAAATTCCTTTAAATATAGTGCCTGGGGCGTCCTTTTAATGTGCCTGTAAATTGGTGCATCTGTAGCATATAAATATCTTGCGACAGCAAAAATGAAATTTCTAAAGAAAAAAAAAAAACGAGTGAAATCACACTTAAAACGACTTGTGGTTAGAATTGCCAGAGGTTTAGACATTAACGGCTGTGGGTTGAGATATTTTGAGGGTACAGCAAATTTACACTGTTATACAAGCTCTACACTCACTACTTTACATTGTAGCAAAGTGTAATTTCTTCAGTGTTGTCACATGAAAAGATATAATAAAATATTTACAAAAATGTGAGGGGTGTACTCACTTTTGTAAGATATTGTAAAATGAAATAGTTCAACTCACTATAGAGCAGCAGAATCGCCCATACTCACTGCATGACCCCGCTTCTTACACACATAAATCACGTGTCAGAGACAATTGTGGAGCTCGACAAGGTTCGCCCACTACACCGATTACTGAGTATCTCCTATGTAGAGATTTTCACCTCCTTCCTGCTACATAGACTTGCTCTGTTGATCTCTTCCCTCCTACTACTAAATGGCCCCCACAATTGCATCTATCTGTTCCACCACATTGGAATCTTCCACACTCTTTTCCTCTATGGTACAAACCCATGATTACCCACTGACGGTAGGCCATGGAGCTGCAGCTACCGGGTTGTTTAGTAATTTTGCAGTTGCTGTTTGTTTACTACTTCCTGACAACGTATAATGGTACTCTTGCTGGATCTGTACCCAAAATCACTGGCTGTATTAGGTCTCTGTAGAATTGTTTCACCTCTAGAATTGTATCACTGCTATACTTTGTAAACCCCTGTATTGCATTTTCTATTTCCAATAAAAAGTTTGAAACATAGAGCAGCAGAATCAGTGAGAGCCCTGAACTTGCTTTTCTGCAACTAGACAGTGATATGGTGTCTGCCATCAGATGCAGCTTTTCACTGTAGCCTGCCACTGCAGCCACCAAATGCAGCTTGTCATTGTAGCCTGCCACTGCAGCCACTAAATGCAGCTTGTCATTGTAGCCTGCCACCGCAGCAACCAGATTCAGCATGTCACTGTAGCCTGCCACTGCAGCCACCAAATGCAGCTTGTCACTGTAGCCTGCCACTGCAGCCACCAAATGCAGCTTGTCATTGCAACCAGATGCAACGCGTCACTGTAGCCTGCCACTGCAGCCACCAAATGCAGCTTGTCACTGTAGCTTGCCACTGCACCCACCAGATAGAGCGTGTCACTGTAGCCTGCCACTGCAGCCACTAGATAGAGCGTTTCACTGTAGCCTGCCATTGCAGCCACCAAATGCAGCTTGTCACTGTAGCTTGCCACTGCACCCACCAGATAGAGCGTGTCACTGTAGCCTGCCACTACAGCCACCAAATGCAGCTAGTCACTGTAGCTTGCCACTGCATATACCAAATGCAGCGTGTCACTGTAGCCTGCCACTGCAGCCACCAGATAGAGCGTTTCACTGTAGCCTGCCATTGCAGCCACCAAATGCAGTGTGTCACTGTAGCCTGCCACTGCAGCCACCAGATAGAGCGTGCCACTGTAGCCTGCCATTGCAGCCACCAAATGCAGCGTGTCACTGTAGCCTGCCACTGCAGCCACCAGATACAGCATGTCACTATAGCCTGCCACTGCAGCCACCAGATGCAGCTTGTCACTGTAGCCTGCCACTGCAGCAGTCAATTACATAGGGTTCTGCTCCTTTGAGGTGGAGAATCTCATGGAGGTGGACCAAACAGCGGTGATGGGGCGGTGCCACGGGCGGTGATGCAGCAAAGTCTGGTCTCTGCTCGGACTCTGCCACCAGTCAACAGCCTGGGTATTGGTGACCCTTCCTCTAAAGTGTTTGCCTCTAGGTAAAAGTATAGCTTTAAGCGGAGGCGGCCCGAGCCAAAGTGGTAAGGGTACCTGTCAAAACTAGGTACCCGCTCCCCCCCCCCCTCCTAAAAAAAAAAAAATGACATGCCAAATGTGGCATGTCATGGGGCCAGGAGTCCTTAAAGTGGAAGTTCCACTTTTGGGTGGAACTCCAGTTTAAACCATAGGCTTTAGCAATCTTTCTGGTAAGGAAAAATGCTATACTAGTAAACAAATTAACTCTGTATTTTGGGGTCATAGGTTTTTTAGACTGAAAGAGATCACTTTACGTAAAAACCCTTTTGATTTGAGTTAATGTAGTTAAATCTCATTTCTATGTAGAGTTTATAGCTGTATGCTTTTATGGGGGTAGCATTTTTCTTCCTCTTATCTCACTACTAATTATACTCCCTGTAGCGATTAAAAAATAGTTGAACGTTTATGTGATAATTTCCCTCTTAGATGTCTCAGCAACAAGTCTCCCCAATAGAATACTTTACATCACATATTGTTTTGGGTACAACTTTTAAGCCTGGTACACACAATGGGAATATTGGACGAATGATCGTACTTTTTTTTTTTGAATGCCAGTCTTATATCGAAAACAAAAAGATTACTAGAGTTATGAAAAATTCTGGTAAGACGCAATACAATTTACCATGATGATGTGAAGTATTGTATTGTAATGTATTCCTTTATTTCCGAGCATGCGCGGCGGTCTTGGTCAATTTTTTATGGACGAATGCTGTACTGATTAAATGAAAATCAATTTTTCTGTTCTTGTACAAGAAAAATGTTTGTGCTTGTCCCCTCTAATAGTTTTGCATGAACTGTCATGCTCGGCTCTGGAATGCTATAAATACGTACTCCTAGGGGCATCTGTGTTTTTTTTTTCCTGCCCCATTTGTTAGCCTGTCCATGCACATAAATGCTGTTAGCAGGGTTTAGTGGCAGGAGAGTTTAGAGGCAGAAAAAAACCCCATTGCCAGTGTGTCCAGGAGCAGCAGAGTTTTGGCAGAAAAAACACTTGGCGCTCGTTAATGCTAGGAGCGTTAGGCGCTTGAGCGTTAATTCAATTTCAATGGCCAGAATAACTTTTTTTTATGTTCAATTAAATTAATTAATGCCTAAATGCTTGACGCGAGTAAATGCATTCACTCTTTTACAAGCGCACGCCGTTTTTTTTTGCCAAAACCCTGCTGCTAGGAGGAAGGCTTCTAGGAGAGTTTGGAAAACATCCTGTGTGTATGAGGCTTTAAATCTTGTTTTTCTCCTCATTTTTTTTCCTCTGTCAAAATGATCAACAGTACAAATAGAAGGGAGAATTGCCCCAATCAGACACAGACAGCAATAAAAACCTCCAGATCAGCATCTCAGGCAAAGAGGCTCTAGGATTTATTCGAATTGCATGTGTAGTCAGATGGACAACTTCAAACAAGCTCAATAGGTTTAGTGAGATGACTCCCACACGACAAGGTTTCCCTCAATGAGCACTCAATGGTAGCTCAAACAATAAAACAATACAGACAGGAGTGTCAGACCAAAACCAGGATAAAAGAATCCAAGATCATTTTAATTGTTGACAAAAAAAAAAAAGAGTATGTTACTCCATATGGAGAGTTTAACCCCTTAGAACCAGTGCCTTCAGGCCTTTTAAGGGCTTTAGAATGCTTGGAGGTGGGGCGGGGAGGGGCCTATGGTCATGTGACTGCCATGACTTGCAGGGCGTGCGCTCTCGGCACAGCTCTTACGGTGCTGTTGCACTCAACTATGCGGCCACTCTGTGCCAAGGCCCGGCTGCCGAGAGCCCGCATATTTGCGTGCGCTCGGCACAAAGAGGTACAACTGGTTCTAATAAAGTTCTTTGAAGTCACTATTTTTTTCAGATTTTATACTGTGTTGAGCCCTGATGAAGTAGAAGTGATGTTGCAGTTTTTATATGAGTTTTTTTTTTACTAACAACTAAAATGCTCTTGGACTCTTTTATCCAGTTTTAGTCTGGCTCTCCTTTTTGTATTTCTATGGTTTGTGCAATAAAAACCTGGCTGCAAGTCTAACTCTTCCTCACTCCATCCAATGCTACAAAAGGTTTTACCTATAGATACACTTTGCTGTAGCTGTCTCTGGCTCCTACATGGTGTCATTGATCATTTCTAAGGCCATACAATGGAGATCATCAAGTGATCAATCATAAGGAAATGTCCCCTACTCAGAAAACAGGAAAAAAACATGTATCTAGGCTACCATTCGAACTTGACAAAATGCAATAGTTTTTCAGTAAAACATGCAGTGACGCTGATATTTCTGTGCTATATAATTATCATTTCAATTTAAATTAATCTTTTGGTCTTATTTATTGGACTTTAATGATTTTTTGAAGGCAATAACCGTCCTAGATCAAGGATATGCAAACGGTGGCCCTTCATCTGTTGCAAAACTACAAGTCCCAGCATGCCTCTGGATGTCATGTTTGTGGCTGTCAGAGTCTTGCTATGTTTCATGGGACTTGTAGTTCTGCAACAGCTGGAGGGCCATAGTTTGCATATCCCTGACCCAGATGAAGCAATAGGGACCCGTTGCACATTTCGGACCTTTATAACTGCCGTTTAGTGTCCCCCACTTATTGTCTGCACTTTGTGTGCTCTTCAGTATCCTTCCTGTCACTTTACTGTTTGGCATTAAAAAGTAAAACATTATGTATAGAACTGGTAGCTGAGGATCAGGCAGGGTTGGGCAGGGGCTGCTGATGACTGCAACAGTGACACTGCCCCATATGTCCCCTTCTGTTATGATGTCATATAATATCTCAGGTCATATGACCAAGTTCATGGGATTCATGGGGCAGTGTCACTTTGCTGGTCATCAGAAATTTTCCTGCACAGCAATGCCTACAAGATCTTTTGCTAGGAGCTCTTTGCTGCCACCCTCTGCAGACTGTAAGTTTCACTACTTTGTAATGTGAGTTACCAATGCCTTCCATCATATACTGCAAACTGTGAACGGTCACTCAATTACCTTAGATGTATAGTAGAGTGGGTTTCTGTATATTGTAATATTGAAACATTTTCTTTTGTTTTTACTTAAGTAAATATTTAGAATTGCATTAATATTGCTCTTTCTTTTTTCTGACAGCAGGTGGAGCTTTAGGCTCCTTTTTACACATTTCTGGTCTCTCCTTACTATGTGCTAAACAAAAAAAAGTCTTTACAGAACTTAGTAGCTTAAGTTAAAATGCAGACATGCAAGTTGATGAGTGAGCATTTAGATAATATGCAGTGCTCTGTGAATCCTTTGTCATGTACAAGGATCTTATATACAGTGTAATACAGTGCCTTGCGAAAGTATTCAGCCCCCTTTAATGTTGTGTCCTTTTGCCACATTTCAGGCTTCAAACATAAAGATATAAAACTGTAATTTTTTGTGACGAATCAACAACAAGTGGGACACAATCATGAAGTGGAACGAAATTTATTGGATATTTCAAACTTTGTTAACAAATAAAAAACTGAAAAATTGGGTGTGCAAAATTATTCAGCCCCTTTACTTTCAGTGCAGCAAACTCTCTCCAGAAGTTCAGTGAGATACTGTTGTGGAGAAGTTTAAAGCCGGATTTGGATACAAAAAGATTTCCCAAGCTTTAAACATCCCAAGGAGCACTGTGAAAGTGATAATATTGAAATGGAAGGAGTATCAGACCACTGCACATCTACGAAGACCTGGCCGTCCCTCTAAACTTTCAGCTAATACAAGGAGAAGACTGGTCAGAGAAGCAGCCAAAAGGCCCATGATCACTCTGGATGAACCGCAGAGATCTAGAGCTGAGGTGGGAGACTCTGTCCATAGGACAACAATCAGTCGTATACTGCACAAATCTGGCCTTTATGGAAGAGTGGCAAGAAGAAAGCCATTTCTTAAAGATATCCATAAAAAGTGTCGCTTAAATTTTGCCACAAGCCACCTGGGAGACACACCAAACATGTGGAAGAAGGTGCTCTGGTCAGATGAAACCAAAATTGAACTTTTTGGCAACAATGCAAAACGTTATGTTTGGCCTAAAAGCTACACAGCTCATCACCCTGAACACACCATCCCCACTGTCAAACATGATGGTGGCAGCATCATGGTTTGGGCCTGCTTTTCTTCAGCAGGGACAGGGAAGATGGTTAAAATTGATGGGAAGATGGATGGAGCCAAATACAGGACCATTCTGGAAGAAAACCTGATGGAGTCTGCAAAAGACCTGAGACTGGGACGGAGATTTGTCTTCCAACAAGACAATAATCCAAAACATAAAGCAAAATCTACAATGGAATGGTTCACAAATAAACATATCCAGGTGTAAAAATGGCCAAGTCAAAGTCCAGACCTGAATCCAATCGAGAATCTGTGGAAAGAACTGAAAACTGCTGTTCACAAACGCTCTCCATCCAACCTCACTGAGCTCGAGCTGTTTTGCAAGGAGGAATGGGCAAAAATTTCAGTCTCTCGATGTGCAAAACTGATAGAGACATACCCCAAGCGACTTACAGCTGTAATCGCAGCAAAAGGTGGCGCTACAAAGTATTAGCTTAAGGGGGCTGAATAATTTTGCACGCCCAATTTTTCAGTTTTTTATTTGTTAAAAAAGTTTGAAATATCCAATAAATTTCGTTCCACTTCATGATTGTGTCCCACTTGTTGTTGATTCTTCACAAAAAATTACAGTTTTATATCTTTATGTTTGAAGCCTGAAATGTGGCAAAAGGTCGCAAAGTTCAAGGGGGCCGAATACTTTTGCAAGGCACTGTGTATATATATATATATATATATATATATATATATATATATATATATATATATGTATATGCCATTAGTTTTAAAGGAAAAAAAAATGACCTGCAACCATTGTACTTCCTGTAACTCCTGTGCAGTGTGATGCCTATTGTTGACTGAGAGAAACTTCCTACTACTAGCAATATTTTAAGGATTTCCATATGTGTGTGAAAGAAAGAGAGCGGGGGGTACCTGCAGTGGGCATGTTTGGGAATATCTCTCCTAGGGGGATTGAGAGGGTTCTCAGATCCGCAAATCACCGACAAATGAGAAAGATGTGCACTATAGCAATTGTTAATACATATATTTATCCAATGGATAAAAAAACTGAGCAGTAGGACTCTGCTCTGTAAGCATCTTAAGCTTTATTTGCAATTTTAACTAGAGCGTACCTTAACTGGCTTTAACATAATTTAAGAATACCAGTAACAGAGCTCAGAGCACATTTTTCATCCCATGTGCTTCTTTGCTCATTAAAAATCACATTTTTGGAGCACATCTGTTTCAATTATTGGGGGTATGTTTGCATTTGGTTAATAGACCAGCTCACATTTAGCCTAATTTTTAATTCCTAAAGCGAATGTTTCTAAACTCTGCGATGATCCAAGAAGTAATTAAGTATCATTATTGAACTGCAAATTTCTCAAAATAGCAAATTGTAGTTAAGAATTTCAACATTTTATTGGGTTATTTAATATGTCTTCTACATAGTAACTCGTATTCTTGGTGTCATACATGGTACTTGTTTATACATTGTGCATTATATTTACTAGGCCAATGATTCAACGTATAGGATCATTGTGAGTTAACCCATGTTTAATGTGGTCTTAAACATTAGATAAATGACCTTACATGTGTGCTGAAAGACAGGCACTCAAAGGGCCTATGCTTAAAGAAAAGTATTGTAACATGGTACTGGCTAAAAATGTTGGTGCTTGCTGATGGAAAACGCTTAAATGGAACTAAACTCACCAATTTAACTCTTTCCCAAGGCAGTTATATTCAAAGCATACTACTAGTGTGCTTTCTTTGGCCCTTAAGTGAACTATCAAGCCATCGAGTAGCTGGTGTTATAACTGATCACATTTGCCGCACCATGGCAACTGCAGATTAAACAAATGGCTAAGATGGCATCTTCCGTAGCTGTAAAAGATAGGAGGGTTTAGTTCCACTTTAAAATGTAATTTCCATCTGGTTTGCCCAATATAAAGACCAACTTCTATCTAATCCTGCTTAATATCAAAACAAACATCTAATGTCTACCAGTTTAAACAGCACCATCTGTCGGTTGATGTTAAAGTTTAGCAAAGGCAATCTGATTGAAAAAAGCTTGTAATGGAATAAACTTGGAGGTTGCAGAGCTCTACTTCTGAAAATGCTAGTTTTCTTGCTTAGTAATCACCTTCTTGCTTCAATGGTGTGGGTCATTGACCTGCAATAAGCATTCAGATAAGAGTCCCTGATCTTCAAATGTCTTGTTCTGTATACTTTCTCTAGGCTAGTGATTCAGAAGATATTGAAGTCAGAGGATAAGTCTAACAGACCAGTGACTAGTATTTTCAGAAAAAAGTCAGCAGTGGCAGTCCCATTATTTTCCTCTTGACAAGGTTCACTTAAAGCGGAGTTCCACCCAGAAGTGGAACTTCCGCTTTAGGGAGTCCTGACCCCCCGACATGCCACATTTGGCATGTCATTTTTTGGGGGGGGGGAGCGGGTACCTAGTTTTGACAGGTACCCGCTCCCACTTCCGCTCGGAGCGCCGCGGCGCCCTGAGCGGAAGTTCTCCTCTCCCCCTCCCTCCCTGCAATCTTCTGGGACACGTCAGAGGTCCCAGAAGATTGCCGGCCAATCACGGCGCGCAGCGCGACTCGCGCATGCGCAGTTGGTACCCGGCTGTGAAGCCGCAAACTGTAACAGCCGGGTGCCCACAGCAGTGATGCCGGCGCCGAGGGAGAGGATCGAGGCTTCCGGCGGCCGCATTGCTGGACCGTTGGACAGGTGAGTAAATGGCTGGAACTCCGCTTTAAGGTGGTGCTGTAACCCTGTTTTTTCCCGTTTTGAACTAATGTTGACTGGCGTCTTCCACTTGTTGTTTTCTCTTCTGTTCTGCAATGTACGATGTTTGCATTTCACATGAAAAAGAAGAAGGAGGCGCAAACACCTAGTGCATCACCCATGGTCGACTTAAAAATATTTTACTGAAATGCGAAAAACATACTCATAAACAAGAAGAGTAAAATCGCATTACGAGAGTCCACCACATATTGCATGGATAATTTCCCTGTAATAGGACTGCTAATGCATTTTGGGAGTCAAGCTCACTTCTTCTTTATGACACCAGCTCTGAAGAAGGGAGCTTGACTCCCGAAACGCGTTAGCAGTCCTATTACAGGAAAATGATCAATTCCACGTGTGGTGGACTCTCGTAATGCGATTTTATTCTTCTTGTTTGTATGTTTTTTGCATTTTAATAAAACATTTTTAGGGTGACCAGGGGTGATGCACTAGATGTTTGCGCCTCCTTCTTCTTTTTCATGTGCTTATGTGCTTATGCTGGAGTTCCCTACCTGAGGAGAGCGGCACGCCTATCATCCCTATTGGAGTGAGCGCTTGGCTGATGGGTTTGGATGTTTGCATCTCACTCGCATGGCCCACTTTACTCTTACATGGTCAATAACAATCATTTACAGCTTTGTTTATATATCCAGAGAACATTGTGGGCGTACTAAAAAAGTACATTTAGTTCAGTCTTAATTTTGAGACAGTCCGTTGAGAAAAAATATGGATCAAAGAATGCAGAAGAATTGATTAAGTCAGTTGCAAGATGCCAAGTGGAAAATTTGAATCAGTCAACGGCCTGGATTGAAGAAGGGTTTTTAACCTTATGGGTCTTTACTGTTGTCACTGTTCTGGCAGAGAGATTTTCCACCTTCACTGGTTTTACTGAGAAGACTATACTTCTGCTAAAACTGAACTTCTCGATTCCTTCTTGTGGAATGGATTCTCCATGCTTACCTTTACAGGATCCATTGGGCCATTATAATGGGCCATTATACTGTGGTATCCAGTGCTAGTATATTCTCTGTAGAAATTCTTTCTCCATATTTGTAATTATACACCTCATGGAGTCACAATCACCATCCTTTAACCAGCCCCAGGAATTCCCATTCTTTCATGGGAAATCCAGCCTCCAGTAATATTCACTGTTTCCCAATAGTGGATTATTTATTTTATATATGCAAATTTCAACACTATTTGTTAGTGTTACAAGCTTGTCCATGCATCTCTCACCTCCTTTTTTGTTTTTGTATAAAATCTTTATTTATTACTCAAGCAAAAGACAGCATAAAACACAGAGCAACAAGTACGGTAATACATATTATAAAGACCAGTAAGCATTCCAATTTAGATAAAACATATCAAGATTTAATAGAGGGTAGGGAGCAGGTGAAGAGAGAGATGAAGAGAGAAAAAGTGTGTGTGGGGGGAGGGGGAGGGGGGGGTTGGTGGAGGTGGTCGCGTTGGGAGGTGAAGAGGTAGAAAGGTAGACTTCTCTTGAATGGCCACAAACTGTTCAAAATTCGAACGGCCTCTGCTGAACTAGCTCATTTTCGGTCAGTGTATGGGCCCCTTAAGGTGGAGGTAAACCCTCTTATCGTTTTCAGCCAAGGGAGTAGCCATCTTGGCCTCTGTTTAATGTTCAACTGCCATGATGCTGCACATGTGATCAGTTATGACACCAGCCAATGGATGGTTTGACAGTTTGGTTAAGAGTACAGCCAACATGACAGTTACATTCCCAACACTTGTCGAGAATGTTACTTTTTTTAAAGCGGAGTTCTGCCCCCCCTCCAAAAATTAAAAGTCAGCAGCTACACATACTGTAGCTGCTGACTTTTAATATTAGGACACTTACCTGTCCTGGAGTCCAGTAATGTCCGCACCGCAGCCGATGTTTCCATCGGCTGTCGAGTGCTCCCGCCGCCATTGCCGGTCAGGGAACGCGGTAGTGAAGCCTTGCGGGCCTCACGGACGGGTCCCTACTGCGCATGCGTGAGGCGCATGCGCGAAGCGCGAGGCGCATGCGCGAAGCGCACTGTGCATTTGGATTGACTCGGCGGCGGAGGGTAGGAGGAGGGGTCCTCACTTCACCGCTGCGCCGTTCTTGGAAGTGGGGAAGGGTACCTGTCAAAAACAAGTACCCCCCCTGAAAGGTGCCAAATGTGGCACCGGAGGGGGGGGAAGCAAATGAGTGGAAGTTCCACATTTGGGTGGAATTCCGCTTTAAATTGTTAAATCGATGGGTTTAATTAAGCTTAAAGAATGGCTAATAGAAGAAGAAGGGATGCTGTTCATTGGGAGTCTTACAGAAGAATTCAATTTTCCTCAGAATATACAAAAAGGTTCAGTTTAATCCCAGTCAGGTGGTCTAGAATGTTTCATTTGCTTTCTTCAAACAAGAGGTCAAGACCTCCACTGTCTTTTTATCCAAGGTATACACTTAAGCTATGATCAGTCAGTACACCCATCATGTTAATGTGCAGGAGGAGGTAGAGAGCTCTATACAGTACCAGCAAGTGTTACTAAATGGCATAATACAGTGTCCTGGGATTTTGGGAACCCAAAACTCTAGAGGGCATTTAAAAGTATATGGGGTCTGCTAGTTGTGGCACCGTAGTCTGTTCAGTCTGTTCAGTCTGTTCAGTAATAAGGCTTAAATGTCCCAAAAAATGAAGGGAAATTGTAACCACGTGCCTTAAAACTGATTTCAGCTCCCTTGTTTTCTCTTATTGATGAGTGACCAAGAATCAGCTTCTTCCAAAATAAAATGTGATAAACCAAGTATGTGCTGTGCTCTCTGTAAAATATGCCACAGAAGTCCATGTGACTCTTCAGTACATGTGAAAGGTCTTCTTTGCTGGTCTATTCTTTATTTAAAAGTGTAATAGCCACTAACAGCCAATCAGTAATCATTATTCATTGTTCTCCTAGCTATAATCTCATGAAAGCTTAAACCTGATTGGTAGCTATAGATCACCATACTTTGCAGCTCTTTATACTGCCTTATCCAATAAGCCTGAAAGTCTTCTTATAAACTGCCGGTAGTTTTTTTTTTTTTTGCAATAGCCTCCAAAACAATTACTCATCACCCCACAGAATACTGATTATTCTCTGCCTCCACAGTCCATTATTTAAAAAAATAGGAAAGGGCTGTTTTTAAGAGCACAGTCGATCAAGATGACTCCTTTCATTGTGCACAGTTCAGGACTGATTTTGTGGAACCTTTCATAATCACATGCTTTTCGAAGGCTTGCGTGAATCTGATCACAGTAGCTGATTTCATGCATTGATAATGAAGGCTTAGGTGCCTTTTTTTTTTTTTTTTTTTGCCTGCATAATTTCACATCAGGCTTTCTGGTGTGACACAGCTCCACGTTTCAGTCTGCAGCAAGACACAGGACTGTAATTGCTTTGCTTTTCTTTACAAATGTCTCAGTGTGCGTTTCTGCCTGCCTAAAATGATGCCAGCGTGTAAAGGATTTTCAATGAGCACCGGGGTGAACCAGCTTAGAGGGCTCTGGGAGCTGCATTGATTTGAAACTGCACAGACATACAGATGATCGGTGCTCGAGCCAAGGCTCTGTAGTCCTTTAGATCACATCGATTACCTTTAGGAACTTCTCATCTAACTCCGTTGCTGGCTAGTGACTGCTAACTCGCCCTACTCTTCTACAAAAATGTGGAGTGGATTATCACGTCGAGGTAAGCAGGTTGTTCTCTTGCACGTTCCTCCTTCGTGTGCTTTGGGTGCTGAATACGAGACAGAGGTCTGGAATGAGGTGTGTGTTCAACTATGCCAAGTTATAGTCATCTGTAGCATAGAATCCTGGACTATCCTGAGTGTATCATGGAGCATCCTGCCTGGGCTCATTCACATGTCACAGTTTTAATATGAGGCTGTTGTATTATAGTGCATTATAATTATTATAGGAGTTATTTCTTTTGGTCTCTATGATCACTTAGGATGCTCTGGTTTCTTTTAACAGTGTATGACTGTAGTAAGGGCTTTAAATTGTAAGCTCCTCTAGGGCAAGAGCCAATGTAAATTGTTGTATCCCCTTTATAATTTAAAAAAAAAAAAAAAAAAATTGTACACATTTGTACAAAAATTTTACAAATTTTTCAATTGTAAAAATTGAAAAATTAAGGATTGTTGGATTTTTTTTTTTTTTTGCATGGTTTAATGGGATGTATAAACATGCCAAGTGATTAATCAGATATGCAGAAGTATCTCTTCTTTCCATAAGGGGACAGGATTGGCTCTGCTGGAGACACACTTTAACTGAGTACATGAAAATGACATATAAGTAACAGTTATAAACAGTTTTTTTTTTGTTTTTTGTTTTTTGTAAAATTATGTGTCTGGAATATATGCATTGGCATCAAATTAGACTGAAATGACCAAGTGTAAAAAAAAAATACTGTTCCATAAATTAAGAAAAAGTATATTGAAAAATGTATTTTATTTTTTATTTTGTTTTTAATCCTATAAAAGTATTTTGTTGGTTTTAAAGAATAATTGTATTATTAACTACAATATATATATATATATATATATATATATATATATATATATATATATATATATATATATATATATATATATATTTTTTATTTATTTATTTAAAAATTAAAAATATATATATTTATTTTTTTTAAATAAAAAAAATAATATATATATATATACATATATATATATATATATATATATATATATATAAATATATATTATATATAAATATATATATATATATTAAAAGAAAAAAACTATATATATACACATATATATATATATATATATATATATATATATATATATATATATACAGGGTTTACAGAATTTTTTTTTTACATTTTTTGGCACTACCTGCTGTGTAAGCCAATTAGTATATAGTCATATATATATATATATGACTATATACTAATTGGCTTACACAGCAGGTAGTACCAAAAAATTAAAAAAAAATTCTGTAAACCACGCGGCCAATCAGGAAATACCTCCTGGCCGATGTAACATTATTATATTGAAATGGAATTGGTTGCTGCATTTTATTAATCAACACATGGCATATGGTTTTTCTGTCACATTTAAATGCTTGTCATAATCAGTTTATTTGTTAACAAGCCGCATGAAGTAACGGTCTTGATAGCGTTGATTAACCTGCAATATACCTCCATCATGCTGAACATTTCTGTTCTTGATCATAAGCCTCAATCAGCGTTGGGAATTAAGGCAGAACTCTAAGAAACCAGCTAAATACAGAGTTGAAATGGGTAGATGTGGGATGATTTATGATTTGCAAATTGCATTTCTAAAGCTGAATTACAAAAAGACAGCTATATATACAGTATATGTAGGTAAGCTACTTAGCAAGTCATTCTTTTCATCCAGTCCTGTGATCCAAATACCATGACAGCAACATGGCCAAACCCTAACTTTCCTTTCCCTCTGTAGGTCACTGAACCTCCCCAGCCTGTTGATCAATTAATGTAAAACCAACATTTCATATTACTGATATGTGCCTGCTGTACCATGTGCTTGTATATATAACTTCCCTGTTCCCTTAGTATTGCTTCCTTTGTGTGAAATATCTGGTGTTTCCGCCAGTCTCCCTGCTTTCCTATCAAAAACTGACCACACTAGGCATGAGAGCACAGTGTTGTCAGTTTTCTGGCTGTGATGGAAACTCAGCCTGCTCTTCATCAATGATCAGAGTTGTCCTGATATCCCCAACCCTGCACAGGCAATCACTGGGAAGATCAGTGTGCTTCTGTCCCCCCAGCTTTCTGAGCTCCTTATGCAGGGGGTATGTGATCATTTAAAAAAAAAAGGATTTGAATTTATTGATTTTTTTTTTTTTTAGACTGAATGGGTTGTTTTACAAAGTGAGGGTTCACATACACTTTAATGAAGGAGTCTCACAAGACTGAGGGGAACATGCCGTGCTTTCTCTGCTCTCTCCTGCTGTCAGCAAGCTCTCTGTCTTGAACAGTCAGCACTGTTCAGTAATGTAGAACCTGATTGGCTCAATATGCTGCCCTTCCCTTCCACTGCCATGCAGGAGATTAAAGAAAGCTAATATAAGGACGGAAGCAGGCACTTACACCATCTGTATTTAGGAATTTACTTCATTTATTATTTTTTTTTATTAAAATCTGGATTAAGCTGTCTGTAGTTCAGCTCCAATAGATGAAACAGTCATTTGTATCAGGAGTACAACTCTTGGTACAGTTTTTTTCCAATGGCTAAATGCAATTTGCAAAGATTTAGGTGCCACGTCCCTATGTATAATCTGTCACCTTAAAAAATGTTATAGTATCAAAATGGGACTTTTGAGGCATAACATTTGTTCTATTTAAAAAGTATTGTTTTTATTAATTCATATAAAATATTATTGTCATTACATAACAATCTTTTGATATTTCAGTACATAACAATAAAAAGCCAATATTGACAGTATGGTGAATATGATGTATCTTGTCCACATATGATGGTCTTAAGACTAGACATGTGCCTTTTGTTTCCTTCCAAATAAATATTCGGACACATTTTTTTTATATCTGAATACCCAAAATGCAGCATAAACGAAGTTTAAAGAATGCTAACAAAACAAAATTTATCCAAATTTTGGGAATTCAAATTGAAATTCGAATCTAATTTTACATCGAATTCCAGTTGAATTCGAACTGTAAACATATTTCTGAAATCAAAGACTGTGTGTTTTATTAAAGTACCATTTCAAAATAACGATGTTTTTGTTAAGCCAATGATAATTTAAAGAGTTGTAATCATTTGATAAAGATTTTTCTTTTGCTTGTTCACTTTGTCACGTTTGAGCCGGGAAAAAAAACTTGAACGTTTTCAATACGACCAATTCAAAATGTATCGATTCTTACGTTTCGAATCCAAAAAATCGGTAAATTCGAAGAAAATTCAAAAAAGACATGAAACTCATTCTGAATAGGAATTTCAAATACGTATCCTGAATATGAATTGAACCAATTAACCGAATTTAACGAAAGTAAATAACTAGATTAACAAATCAAAACAAAACACATTTTTTCGTCATGCATATGTCTATTTAAGACTCAACGCGTTTCCTGGACCTAGTCCACTTCCTCAGGAGCTATTGTCCACTTCCTCAGGAGCCATGGATACAAAATTTGTACAGCATACAATCTAGGTAAAATAATAATCATCATTATTACTACATAAATAATTCATATTTACATCACCACCCACTGCATCACCAAAATCCCCCAGAGTGTGACCAGACCTAGGCTTTTTATAGTTATATACTGTAATATCAAAAGATTTTTATGTAATGACAATATATTTTAATATGAATTAATAAAAACAGTGATTATTAAATAGAACAAATGTTGTGCCTTAAAAAAAAAAAACCCAGTTTGATACTATAACATTTTTTAAGGTTTCCAATGGCTTAGATATAAGGGATTTGAAGGATTTATAACTTGTGCTTGTTTCTTAGACTATTAGATAATATTCCTTGACAAACTTTTTTTTTTTTTTCCAAGTCTCCCTTGCCTTATGCTAATACTGGTTTTATTTATGCTAATTGCGCTAATGAGACAGGTGTTTAATGGCAGGCGTCAGCTAAGCATCGGATACAGTATTGATTTGAATATCAAGGAAGATTCTAGACTTTCCATGTGTTGCCTGTAGATGCCCAGCTTGGCTTTTATTCCGACTGCATCAGAAGCAAACCAATTGTGTTAGCCAATCTGTCAGGTCCCAGAGCCACTATCTCGTTCTCAGCCACTGTGTGCTTTTGAAAGCATGAAATTAGTTTTATACTCAGCACATGGTTTCTGGTTTAACTTCTTTTTTTATGGTAATGGTCAGTTTATGGTTCAGCGAGAGGATTAGATGCTGCTGTAGCTGATAGCTTACTGCAAAGGTGTATCGAAGGGATTAAGAATTAGTAATTATACTTCAGACAGCACACTGTTGGTCCCATTAGAAATGTGAACTTTTGTTTTCTGACCCATTACATACCCTTGGATGCTACTAATCAATGAAAAACACTCATGGATGTAGCTTAGAAATGATCACATTGGCTATTCTGGCAAAGAGGATTTAACTGAGAGGTTCTTAAAGTGCATGTAAATCCTGAAAATCAACTCTTATTTGCTCCACTTTGGTCTGGTAAATATACGATTGAAACTCTTTTTTAAAATGTTTAAAAAGTACCTGTTGATCCTGCCAGGAATCCAATGAGCTGAAAACTTCTTGTACTCTTTGCCTGTGCTGCACTGTTGTCTCCATGTTAAGGACATGAAAGGGGGGTATTCTGTAGTCCTTGCCGATACCGATATTTTGGTCATCACATATCGGTATCGGTCGATATTGGCCGATGTTTTCTTACATTAAAAAAAAATACTTTTTTTATTTTTTTTTATTTGACAGGTACTCTTGAGCAGGGATCTGGAGGGTCTAAAAGACCCCAGACTGTTTTGAATGCTGTAATTTTATTGAATTTGGTGCCGAGTACCCAGAAGTGATGTCATGACATCACTTCTGGGTTTTTACACAGAGACCCGATCAGAGCCGAATGCGGTTTTGATCGGGTCTTCCCTTTGCCGCCTGTGCAGGATGGTTGCCCAGGTCTCCCGGTGGGATGGGAGACCCGGGCGAAACGCGGAAGGCTGCGGGGGGGATTTTCCATTCACGCTTCTTATATTGACAACCGAGCGGCTTCTCAACCGCATCGGTTGTCATTACAAGACGATGTAGGTCTTGACTATAACGAATTGAGCAATGTTCCCTCCAACAACGTCTATGGCATGATCTGTGTGCCATTGATCCTTTCCGGAAGAGGCCATGCCTGCGTCATCCACTCTCTGTGGCTTTGTATTGCAATCCCGCAAGAGTACAGCCCTATTGACAACTTCCTGAAACACCCCATGTGACTTGCAACATTACAAGGGGATGTAAAGATCGGTGCTGATCACAGGACAAGCAGACAGGAGAGACAAAGCATTACTTGCTGGCTGCAGTCTAGTGTTTTAATAACAAACAAGTACACCAAAACAGTAAATATGCCAGACTTTGTTGTGATGGTAAGCCTGGCATGAAAATGAGGCTTGGCTAATAATCAATGCGCATGCGCAGGATTTCAGCCATTGCTGACAGGAAGTGTGGAACGAAAATTACACTGCAGATGCGAAAGACAGCAGCTAACATGGCACTGGCATCAGACTGGAAACATGGAACACAAAAAAGTAAGACAAAACCGGAGGGATAAATAATTAGGCAGAAATATATAAAATGTTTTTAAGATTTGTGGATAATGGCTTTTTAAGCTTTGTATGGCTGCGTTTACTACCGCTTTAGGCTTTGACAATAACACCTGGAAGCTGATTGGTTTCTTTGCAGAGCTGCACCAGATTTTGCACTCTGCAGTTTAGTAAATCAATTCTTGTGTGTTCTGAAACCTTTCTATCAGAAGCAGCATCAACTTTTTCAGCAGTTTTAGCTACAGTAGGGCTCTTTCACACGGGCGATCCGATCAGATCCACCTGTCAGTTTTTTGGGCGGATCTGATCGGATCCTCCATGCAGCTAAATGGGGCAGCGGATGTCAGCGGAGACACCTCCGCTGACACCCGCTGCCATCCGTATCCGATCCTGTCCATGAAATCCGGACGGATGGAAACCCTATTTTTCCATCCATTCAGGGATCGGATCGGATCGGATGAGAGCGGACAGGCGTTCCGCTCTCATCCGATCCCCATAGAGAGCAGCGGGGGCTGTGACACCTCCCTCTCCGCACTGCAAGCGGCGGATCGATCCCCGCTGAGCAGCACGGATCCGCCTACGGAGGCGGACCATGTGCGGACCTAGCATTTCTTTTTAATCAGACTACACGGCAAGCTTTTGCTTCCCCTATGCATCAATGAGCCTTGGCCGCCCATGACCCTGTCACTAGTGCCCTTCTTGGACCACTTTTGGTAGGTCCTGCAGTTTTGGAGATACCTGATCAAGTCATCTAGCCATTCCAACTTGGCAGAGTTGCACACATCCTTACTTATTTTTTTTTTACATTCAAATCAAATTTAGGGACAACGTGCTCACTTGCTGCCTTTTTAATTCTGCCCATTTCAGGTGCCATTGTAATGCGATAATCAATGGTATCAGTGGCGGCTGGTGAATGAAAATTTGGAGGGGGGGGGGTGGCAGCAAAACCTCCCCCCCCCACCACCTCTTTCCTCCTACCGGGACGGATGGCTGGCTGGCTGCCCAGCTGGACAGCCAGCATGCTTACCTGCTCCTTCCCGGAGCGGCTGTGAGTCTCCTCTGGCCGTACGTCCCCTCCCTCTTCCTGGCCAATGGCCAGTAAAATCGCTTCTCTTTTTAGCCAATCAGGAAAGGGGTCTCATGACCCACTTCCTGATTGGCTGGGAGGAAAATCAGTGTGATAATATTAATTTCCTAGTGTCATACAACTGGATGGGCTCAGTACTCTGCGCCATGAGCCCACCCTTTTTTGAAGCCTATTAGAGCCTCTGGCTCTAATCACGTGCTTCAAAAAAAAATCCCCTATTTGAATCCGGCGCCCTGCATGTAGATTAGGGGGCCGGATGCATGGATAGGGGGGGGGGGCGGCGCCCCTGCGCCCCCAATGGACGGGCCGCCACTGAATGGTATTAATATTACCTGTCAGTGGTCACAATGTTATAGCTGATTGGTGAATTTTATTTATGGTTCACTCATGCAATAGGATTGAAGGAAAACATTTCACCTAACAATGCACAAGCACAGATCTGCCTGAAATGATTATGGAAGCTTTGTACAACAACCAGGCAATGTTCAGGGTATGGGCGATCACAACAGATAACCTTTGGAATGTGAAGATACTAGGAAAAGTCCAGGTAGCGGGTTAGAAATGTGTGGATGGCTATCAGGTAGAGCTGCACGATTCTGGATAAAATGAGAATCACAATTTTTTTCTGCTTAGAATAAAGATCACGATTCTCGGCGTAACATCATTTTTTTACAATATATACGAAAAATTGCGCTAATTTTACTGTTTCATTTTTTTAAAAGAAAGACTTCAGCACAAATACAGTGTGACATAAAAGATTGCAAAGATCGCCATTTTATTCTGTAGGGTCTCTGCTAAAAAAATATATATAATAAGTTTAGTTCTAAGTAATTTTCTAGCAAAAAATACTGATTTTAACTTGTAAGCAACAAGGGGTAAATCGAGATTTTTTTAACAATTAATCGTGCAGCTAAATGAACCAATCCTATGTGTCCCAGTTTGCTTGTTACTTTTTATTCTTCTTAGTGTTCACAGAGCGATCCTCAGTATGTAATGTCTCTCTTTTGATAACTTTTCTAGTGGCACTAATGTTGGGTGTTTTAGTTATTTAGCTTACTGAAGCAATTTTGTGGTTTGACAACTTCCGTCACTTTATGTATTTTAGAATTAGTCTGCCTCAGCTGTCATCCTCAGGCACAGAGTCCTCCGGCAGTTCACGTCTGTTTGTGATGTTCATCAAGTTTTGTGCTGATCAGCCTTTGAAAAGGAACAGTAGTTTGAAACAACTAATAAGAAAATTGTATTGTTTTTGTTCTTGGTCTGATCTTCAGAATGTGCCTTTAGGTTGAAGTTCCTGGAGTGGTGATTTTAATTGGAACTATGCATTTCAACCTTTTTAGATGTAGTTTTCCCATGTTCATAGGATACCGATGGCATCGCTCGTAGATGACATTCAGAATCTCCTTTTTATTTTCCAAGCATGGTATCAGAAAATGGACAGATTACTCTGATTGGCTCCCAACCCAATTAGGACGTCATAACCTAAATGTTTTGATTGGTAGGACCTGTTGTAGATTGATGGTTTAGTTATCATTGCTAACTGAGTTCTTGGGGCATTCCCCAAAATTCGTTTTTTTTTTTTTAACTATTATATACTGTTGCTTCCTCATAATTATTGGTGTTTGAATGATATCTGGTGCCTTGAAATTCACATACACCCATGATATGAATGTGCCTTTAGGTTCAAATTCCTGGAGAGGTGGTTGTAATTGGAACTATGGAGTTGATTTATTAAAGGCAGATAGACCGTGCACTTTGAAAAGTGCAGCTGTACTCTGCAAGGGCATTTGCTCCAGAGCTTAGTAAATGAGTAGAAGCTCTGCTGACTTCCATCATCTAATCACATGATTCTAGGACAATATCCCCCCGGACAATATCCCCCCGGACAATATCCCCCCGGACAATATCCCCTGGACAATATCCCCCCGGACAATATCCCCCCTGGACAACATCCCCCCGGACAATATCCTCCCTCTAACCCTAACCCTATTTCCAGGGGGATGTTTTCCGGGGGGATATTGTCCCGGGGGATATTGCCCGGGGAATGTTGTCCCGGGGGGATATTATCCAGGGGGATGTTGTCCCGGGGGGGATTATGTCCAGGGGGATGTTTGTCCGGGGGGATATTGTCCTGGGGGATATTGCCCGGGGGATAATGTCTGGGGGGGATATTGTCTGGGGGGATATTAGCCTGATACCCAATCACATGCTAGCTAAAATGCTGTTTCTTTAAATTTTCCTTTTACGTGATTAGGTATTCTTTGATAAGTGAAGCTTTACCTATAGAAAAAAAGGGGAGAACCAGAGTAATGGGACTTTAAATGAGGCATTTAAGTAAAAAAGAAGGGAAATTTATTGTATAAAAGATGAATATATATGATACATGTAGTTATAGACAATTACAAAATTTGTGAAAGGACAACATATTACACAGTATACAATTTATATTGAAAACATAAGTACATAAGAATAGGATCTCACATTCCATAACTGGCCCATACCCAATACTTTTTATGTATTTTAGAATTTTTCTGATTCAAGGGTGATTCACTGTCACTTTCTGGTATATCACTCAAGAGCTCCGCTTACTGCCTGGACGGTGATTATCCCTGCTAAGCTTGGTATCATCTGTACCTCAGCCCCGGGGGAGACTATGCCTGCGATGCCTTCACTTTCCCCTCCCATTTGGGGTTACATTTTGTGTCCAAATAGACTTTTTGAGACATTTAAGGTAAAGGTTTTTGTACATATTCTTTTTTTTTACTACCTTTTGATGTTCTGGTGCAACAATGCATGAATTCCTTTCCCCTTTTTTAGACACTTTTCCTGTACCCAATGCTCCTGATGAATGGACGGAGGTCCAAGAAACCCGTTGAGTCTACGAATAACTCAGATGCCTAATCCTATCCCTTTTTACTCCAGTTATCAATGAATTGACAAACAAACAGTTTTTATATTGATATTATTACGTTTAGAGATCCTATGTGTGATCCTATTCTTATGTACTTATGTTTTCAATATAAATTGTATACTGTGTAATATGTTGCCCTTTCACAAATTTTGTAATTGTCTATAACTACATGTATCATATATACTCATCTTTTATACAATAAATTTCCCCTCTTCTTTACTTAAATGCCTCATTTAAAGTCCCATTACTCTGGTTCTCACCTTTTTTTCTATATATATTAGGGATGGAGGCTTTTTAAGTATATAATATCTGGCAGACCATAATCTGTTTTTCTGAAGCTTTACCTAATTTACTAAGCTCTGGAGGAACTGAACTTTGCAAAGTGCACAGGCTTTAGTAAATCAACCCCTATGCGTTTCACCTTTTTCAGATGTAGTTTTCTCCATTGTTATAGGAGACCGATGGCATCACTTGTAGCAGATAATCAGAATCTACTTTTTATTCTCCAAGCGCAGTATGGGAAAATGGACAGATTATGTTGATTAGTTCCCAACCCAATAAAGGTGTCATAACCTAAATGTTTTGAGTGACATGATCTGTTGTAGATTCATAGTTTAGTTATCATTGCTAACAGAGTTCATGGGGCATTTGTTCTTGGGGATGTAAGCCCCTTCACATCCCCAATAGTTTTTTTTAACAAACTGTCATGTTTCCTGATAATTTTTGGTGTTTGCATGATATCTAGTGCCGTAAAAGTCCCATAAACCCATGACACAATTTATTCCACAGATTATTTCTAAAAGCTCAATGTTTTTTTGTTATCTTTAATGAATTCTATGACACAAGGTAAAAAACCGTCTGTGTGCAGCAGCCCCCCCCCCTGAGCCCCATCTCGAATCGGCAGTGTGCACGAGTGCCTTGGCTCTGTGGGGACTCTGCCTTCTCATTGGCTGAGACTGTCAATCACAGCCACTGAGCTGATCAGGAGAGAGAGAAAGCGGGGTCGAGCTGCGACTTTGTGTGTGAATGGACACACAGAGCCACAGCTCAGGAACGAGCCTGCTTGGGTGCCCCATTTCAAGCTGCTTGCTCTGGGGGCACTTGCCAGGACTGCCGGCAACAGCCCTGAGAAGAGGAGGATTGAGGCTGCTCTGTGCAAAACCACTGCACAGAGCAGGTAAGTATAACATTTTTGTGTTTCTAACCATTTAAAGCGGAGTTCCGCTTTCCCCTCCAAAAATTTTAAATCAGCAGCTACACATACTGTAGCTGCTGACTTTTAATATTAGGACACTTACCTGTCCTGGAGTCCAGCAATGTCGGCATCACAGCTGATGTTTCCATCAGCTGTCAGGTGCTGCCGCCGCCATTGCCGGTAAGGGAACCCGGCAGTAAAACCTTGTGGGTCCCTACTGCGCAAAGTGCGCTGCGCATTTCTATTAGCTCGGCGGCGGGGGGAGGAGGAGGGGGCCGCTTCGGAGTGTCCCGGAATTAGGGAAGAGTACCTGTCAAAAACAGGTACCTGTTCCCCCCTCCCCCCTGAAAGGTGCCAAATGTGGCACCGGAAGGGGGGGGGGGAAGCAAAAGAGTGGAAGTTTCACTTTTGGGTGGAACTCCGCTTTAAGGACAAGGTCTATTCTTGTTTGCAAGTCAAAATCAGTATTTTTTACTAGAAAATTACTTAGAACCCCCAAACATTATATATATATATATATATATATATATATGTATATATATACATATATTTATTTATTTTTAGCAAAGACTCTGGAGAATAAAATTGCAATATTTTATGTCACATGGTATTTGTGCAGTGGTCTTTCAAAAAAATTTTTTGGGAAAAATACACTTCACTAAATTGAAAAAAATAAACAGTAAAGTTAACCCACTTTTTTTGTATATTGTGAAAGAGAATGCCACGCCGAGTAAACAGATACCTAACATGTTACAGTTTAAAATTGCGCACACTCATGGAATTGCGAACAACTACGGTTCCACAAAATCTCCATAGGCGACGCTTTAACATTTTTTAACGGTTACCACTTTCGATTTACAGAGGTCTTTTGCTACAATTATTTCTCTCACTACTCAGCTACTCTTTATGGAGGGATCTGGGGTCTAAAAGTTATCGTGCAGCTACTTCCACTATCCAGTCCTTGGCAACTCTGGCTGATGTGTCGTAGCAACCATTTCAAAACTTCCTTGTAGAATGCGGCGTTCACAATTTGACCTGCAGGAACAAATTCCTTATGGATGGTGCCATCATTGTCAAAGAAGGCGGTCAACATTGTCTTGACCTTGGACTTTTGCAGGCAACCATTTTTGGATCGCGGGCAAGACGGTGAACGCCATTCCATCAATTGCTGGTTGGAATCCGGATCGAACTGGTAGCACCAGGTCTCATCCCCTGTGACAATGGTTCGCAGAAAGAATAGATCCTGGTCACACATGGTAACGAAATCTCCAGAGGTTTCCATCCATTTTGCTTTCTGTTTGTCTGTCAGCTTGTGCGGCACAAACCAGAAACAGATCTTATGCTTACCCAAAACTTCATGGACAATGGTGCTTTCTTCCGCCTTTAATCGTAGCGTAAGTTGCCGATCTCACTCAGTCATGTCTGGGGTTCTGCTTGTGGATGGCTGACCTGAACATGGCTCATCCTCAGTCACTTACTTCCTATCACGAAAGCGTCGTAAACACATTTGCTGCTCTTTGCTTCTGTCCCGCACACTTGCACCAACATTTTATGCATCTTCATCGCAATTTGTAGCAGAATTTAGTGTTCACTCATTGCTCCATTGCACTGTGACCCTATCTTTCACGCTAACTACATTTGACTGCCCGCAGCGGGTTTACCCTGATGGTCACGTGTACTTCACACTAGATGGTGCTCCTCGACGTGCCACAGAATAGCCATGTGCATGTGCACGAACCTGGGCCATGTTGCCGTTGAGATGTCGGACCATTCACCAAACTTTTTAGACACACCTCGTATTTTGGCTGTGTACAATCTATCCCTCAGCTTTTTCAGGCCCCACTAAAAGGGTTTGGACTAGGCATGCTAAAATGCTAAACAGTGGACCATACTGAAGGGACTATATCTTTAAGTTGCAAATGATCATGTTTAATCCCAGAGAAGAGGCCACAAAACATTTCCAGAAGTATTTAGCTTCAAAATTATGTGCAGAAGAGTAACTTATTAAATGAGAACAGCTTGTAGCTAATTATGTTTTTTTACCTTTAAACTACAGAGGGTCATAGAAAAGGATAGAGAGGCCACATGTAGCCCATAAAACACTAATCTGACATGCATGATTTAGACTTAGTTTAAAATATGTTCTCAGTACCGGCACCTTACACTGACATATAAGAAATTATATAAAATTTTTGAGACCCCAAGTTGGTTTTTCAACAGCTAGGTCACGGCTTTTCCAGTCTTTAACCTTTAATGTAGAAATATCCTCTTCTTTTTTTTAGTTAAATTTGTCTATGAGGGTACAAAGTACATGTTACACTTTGTCCCATCTTTCTAGGTGGTGTTGAAGCTGAGATAGCAAGGTCGACATTACTTCTTCCCTTACCGATGTCTGACCACACAGCTAACAAGGAGATGAGCTTTCACTGACGGCGCTTCTCTACAGCACCATGCACATGCACTAGGGGCACAGGGGTAGAGGGTGTGTCAGCTGAACCCCCTCTAAAGCTGGATACACACTATACAATTTTCTTTAGATTTTTTCCTTTAGATTTACTAAAACCCTATAATATGAGGTCAAACCTAAACACTTTCAATGTGGATGCAATCAGGGAGGCCCTTGTACTACATAGTTGAAGGTAAATCTAAAGCCCCGTACACACGTACCGATCGTCGGCCGAACGATCGGCCGTCTTTTGTCCAGGGCTGTCGTGTCTGTTGAAAACTGCAAAAGACTGCGCACGAATTTTGTCGGCCAACAACAGCCGACTGCAGAAGTGATGTCATGTGATGGTTAACTTTCCTTGTCTTTTTTTGTCTTTTCTTTTCTGAGCATGCCCAGTCTTGCAAATCTGCTGTCTGTCGGCTGAAATCTGTACTGACTGGCGAACAATCGGCCGTTCTGGTGTTGGCCAACAAAAATTTTAATGCCTGCACGACAGATTCTGTTCGGCCGAAAATGCGCTGTTGGCTGTCGAAAGCATCATACTAACAAGCCTACGATCGGTCGTCGTCCGAATATTTACGCCCAACAATTGGTACGTGTGTACGGGGCTTAAAGGTAATCAAACAACAAAAGTTGTATAATGTGTATCCAGCTTAAGACATGTGCCCTTAAAGCAGAGCTCTTGCCTGTGATCTGCACACATGTGCTGTCATTACAGGTCACTAAACAAGGGGGTAGGAGCAGCTGGCTCTGCCTGAATTCGATAAAGGTACACCCAGAAATTGGGCTTCTGTCAGGAAGGAGCAGCAAAGTAGGAAGACAATAACTATAGGAGAGATTTTCTTCTAAAATCCATTAGCTAGAAAGAGAGAGAGAGAAACAGAGAAAAAAACAAAGCAATGTACAGTATTTGAATGTGATTTCATGGTCCAGATTTTTATTTATTTTTTTAAATAATCATGAGGGGTTTTAACTTGTCATTACCATCTGACCTACTATTTCATATTCTGATCAGCAATACGTGCTAATTATGTGTGAAATTCTGAAAAAAAAATATTTTAAATATACGTGTAACATTTCACATAGGAGTTAATGTGAAAAGTAAGTGGCACAAGCTGCCTATGTCTTTCTCTGCATGGATGTATCCTGTGTTGCAGTAAAATGCTCATCAATTGTTAATTACAGAGCAGGCAAAGCGTGACAGCTTAGATTGCTGTGACAGTCACTAACACGCCCATCAGCATGTTCTTCATATAAGTCCTGGCACCGGGGGAAGAGAGCTCCTAATGCCATCACATTTAGATCATGAAACAAGGAGATATTTCTAGCAAACACAGCTCAGTGATAGCAACTTAAACTCTATCAAATTTTATTATGTTTGTTTGACTTATGGTATGTAATAGGTTTCCTAGCGTTCCCTTAACCCCTTCTGTTACTGGCCTTGAGACTTTTTGCGATTTGCTTAAGGCTAGCCTTTGATTCATTGTGTTTTATACAAGTTGGATCATTTCTAGCTGACAGCATGCTGTATGCATTCTACATTAGAACAGCTGGGAGATGTGTTTCCCCCAGCAGCCATCTAGATACATCAACCGATGATGTCACACTGTTTGAAGTAGAGGCATCCATGGCTATGTTGGTACTGCATGACTAGACAGCAGGTGGAGAGACTAAGTAGAGGAAGCTCTTTCAATATCAATTAAAGGGAAACTGTACTGGATTTTACTAACCTCACATTTTGGGTTTTAATACCACTTGCACAAACACAGTTAACTAGCTTGCTAATTTTGAAATTGTGTTTTATTTAACCACCTTCTTCCCAAGCCTATTCTGACGCTTTGCTCCTACATCTAAAAATATACTTTTTTTTTTGCCTAGAAAATTACTCAGAATGCCCAAACATTATATATATATATATATATATATTTTTTTTTTTAGCAGAGACCCTAGAACAGTGGTCCTTAACCTTCCTAATACCGCGACCCTTTAATACAGTTCCTCATGTTGTGGTGGCCCCCAACCATAAAATTATTTTCGTTGCTACTTTATAACTGTAATTTTGCTACTGTTATGAATCGTAATGTAAATATCTGATATGCAGGATGTATTTTCATTGTTACAAATTGATGCAGGGGGCTGCGGGCATGCAAGCACCTGAGTAAAGAAAAAGTGGGATCCTGATAGATCCAGGGACATCCATCCATCCACACTGAGCTCCATTATCCCCAAAGGGGAACAGTGTAAAACAGGAGTCAAAGGTGGAGGTGAGCTAGTGCTAGTGAATACTGGTGGTGGATTCTTTCAAGCACCTGTTTTTTTGAGTATCACACACAGAGGTGGAAAGATTATTCCTTTGTTTGGGACTTATCGATTGTTGCTAAAGAATTTATTGTCTTTTTTTTTGTGTTGCCAGTTTATTTTTTGATAGACACATTGTATGTAAGAAAAAAAACTTCTTTTTTTTTTTAATTTCACTTGGGGTGTGTTGTGATTTAGCTATATTTTGACACACTTTATATATGTTTATACATATGCTTTAACATGTGTAGTAAATTTTGTGCACTTATTAGGCCCCGTTCACACTGGGGCGACGCTACTTCCCGGGGCGACCTCACAGGTTGCGGCGTGCTGCTCGCACCGCGACCTCGGAGCGGCCAGCACGGACTTCATAACATTGAAGTCTATGCAGGTCGCTCCGGGTCGCCCCAAAGAAGCTCCGGACCCTTTTTCTAAGTCGGAGCGACTTGTGTCGCTCCTATTAGAACGGGTCCACAGCTTCTCTATGCGAGGCGACCTACGGTGACCTGTCAGGCGACCAGGTCGCCTGACAGGTCGCCCCAGTGTGAACGGGGGCTAAGATCACTATTTTAAAAGAGATGATAGCGCTGTACTAATTCTATATTTATAGTGTACAGTCCCAATCCACTGCTGGCATCTGTAAGATGTTGAGAACTAGCTGGGTGGTGGGACAATGTAATTCCAGAATTAAATTAACAGTGGCTGTCCAATGGCCAAAGAAGAGGAACATGAAGAAGGAAGATAAAGAACATAGCGGTCGGTGGAACAATTATATATTTTTTTAACTTTGAATACACTTTATTGATCAGCACAATTGGAGCCTTCTCTTCCTTTTCCATTAGTACTGTGAAAACATCAATTCCAGGAGACTCCCCACTTGAGCGCAGCAGTTGAAAAAGTTGATTGGGAGGGTAATGACCTGTGCCCTGGGTGGACCCCAAGCTGACTTTGGATGGTTTAATACAAAAAACACTTTCTGCTGTTTTTTTTTTTTTTAACCATTGCGGGTTGCTACATCTGGTAAGCTGCATTGTGGATATATATGATGTATGTTCACATTTCGTAGTGGAGCTCATTTCTAAATGATAGCTCACCGCTTTGGTCTTTGGCAGCAGGGACCACTCCAGAAAAAAAATAAAAATCACACAGCCCAGCCAATGGCTGACACAGCGCTTTGTAAGCTTTCAAATTTATGAATGAGCAATCAGCGCTTTTGGACTGTGTTATATATGGGACCAGCATGACATTACAGATCACTGCAGCGCTATTACATCCTTTGGCCTAACACACAAAGTCACAGTGCTGAGTGATTTGTCACTGTTATGAATGAACGATCAGCATTGCTAGTTCATTCATA
Source organism: Pelophylax lessonae (assembly GCF_965119305.1). Lineage (NCBI taxonomy): Eukaryota > Metazoa > Chordata > Amphibia > Anura > Ranidae > Pelophylax > Pelophylax lessonae. The sequence goes on from NC_138773.1 coordinate 238,946,384, forward strand.
ATAGTAAAAGATAACTCGGACTTACAACTCTGTGTAATGTATCTGCTGCTGCTTGTGCACACAGGGCACAGGCAGATACTGTACACAGAGCCAGGAAAAGAACAAAGGGTGCCTTTAAGTGCAGCATCAAACAATGTATTGGAGTAAAAAGGTTAAAAAACACAAGAGATTCCATTAACAAGGGTCATATTAATGAAACAATCCTCGTAAGTCTGCGTTGTCCTCTGTGCCAGTAGGGGGGGGGGAGAGTCGACCAGCAGCTGTCAGGGAGCCAGGAGGACGCTGGATGGTGGAGGAGCAAGGAGGCAGCGATGCATCTAGTCTGACGAAGGAGCCATGCATGCTTCGCAACCCGTTACCGCCCTACACCCCCTCTTGATATCACCACCGGCCGCGTGTGTTCCAGCGTAGTTCCAGAAGCCTGGCCGCATCACTGCCTTCTCACTCCTCCACCATCCGGCATCCTCCTGGGTCCCTGACAGCTGCTGGTCGGCTCTCTCCCCCCCCCCCCCCCCATACTGACACAGAGGACAATGCGGACTTACGAGGATTGTTTTTGTGATATTCCCCTTATTCATGGAATCTCCTGTAAGTGTTTTTAACATTTTTACTCTAATAAATAGTTTGATGGCACACTTAGAGGCGACTTTTCTCTTTTCCTATTTCTGCAGAGATGCTTCTCCTCCTTCAAAGTGCTGCCCTATGTGTCATCTACCTACATCACCTGAGACCAGATATTAATGCTCATAGAAGCACTCTTACCTCTCCTTATTTTACACAGAGCCGAAGCTCAGAGTGATCTTTTACTAATATGAATTAACAAGCAGCACTGACTTTTCATTCATGATTTTGACAGATCACTTAGCTTGGAGGGGGTGGGGCTCTGTGCTGGCCATACCTCTCCCCAAAATAACACCCATCATTTGGGCTTCATTTGGGGTTGGGGAACCATGTAAGAAAATTAAAATGGTAATACAAACAAATAAAAAAAATGCAACCTTTATTTTATTTAGATGAGCTCATTTTTGTGCTCCCACCTCCTGTTGAGATTTTCAGAGGGATACAGAGCCCTGATTTCATGAAAGCTAACCATCCCTCTCCTAGCCCAGCTGTGCAGACATTAAAGGGTCAAACTATATTTAGATTAGTTTGAGAAAAAATGGATTAAATTATAACAGGATTAAATTTTTTTTATTTCATTTCTTCCTGCGGTTCAACTTTAAAATTGAACTTAAAGTAGCTGTAAACTCGAACTGAATGATATGTACGTAGTTTGCTAAAGCATTGTGTATTGTAAACAATAACCATTTTTAAATAAAATATTTGTTTAATCCTTTGTTGCATCTCAGGATTGCTGACCTCCTTCAATCTCTTTTCAGTTACTTTTTGTCTACATGCATGGCATATCTCAGGGCATTTTTCCTGATAGTGACAATAGTGGACATCCCTAAATAATGTGTGTTGAGAGAGTTGCCACTTGTAACAGCAATCGGTTGAACAAGGACCATTGTGGCAGGCAGGGCTGCTGTTAGAAATCATGGGGCCCTCGTACAGTCTTCCTGACAGGGCCCCCCAACCCTGCCTCCACCCCCTGATTCGGCGGAACAGCCTACACCCCAGAAATAAAACATAATTCCTTCCTCTGCTCCCACCTCCTGGGCCCCTCTGTTGATGTGATAGGACCCAGGGAAACATAATTTAAGACCTAGTAAGAAAGTAGAAGCGGGGGTGTGGTCTAGTAAAAATCTATTTATTCATTTAGGCACAGTGTTCATTTTGGCATCAAATTTTAATTTAGTTTTAGTTATAGTCTTTTTACTAAAATGCCATTTTAGTTTTAGTCCCATTTTAGTCAACTAAAATCTCCAGTATATTTAATCAAATAAAATAATTTTAATCAACTAAAATCTAATGTGTAATGCATTATTTAAGCATTTCTATAGAATTTCCAAACTCGTATACTCCTGGAGTAAAAAAATCCAATCGCATGTTATTATTTATGGTATTAAGGTTTGAACAAACTAACAGATACAGATTTAGCCACTCTGGAGGGTCTGTAATGCTGCACAGTGCTGTGGACTGTGGTCTGTCTGAGGAGGCCTGTGATGCTGCACAGTGCTCTGTACTGTGGTCTGTCTGAGGAGGCCTGTAATGCACACAGTGCTCTGGACTGTGGTACTGTCTGAGGAGGCCTGTAATGCACACAGTGCTCTGGACTGTGGTCTGTCTGAGGAGGCCTGTAATTCACACAGTGCTCTGGATGGTGGTCTGATGAGGCCTGTAATGCACACATTGCTCTGGATGGGGGCTCGAGGAGGCCTGTAATGCTGCACAGTGCTCTGGATGGTGGTCTGAGGGGAGAGAGGGGGGGGTGGACCTGGCGCACAACTAGGGAGATGAGTGTCCAAAAAACTTTCGCAAGGTCCAATGACAAACATGTACTACTCCACTGAGCACAATAGCTTTATGATATAAATAGAAAAAGTCCATAAGAAAAGTCCATCTACATACGTCTCCATGTACCACACTCCGCAGGCTGCTCTGCAAGCAAGTAGAAGGGACTTGTGATGAGCTGCAGGGAGAAAACAGGCGCCACACTGAGTGCAGTATGTCAGGATCATACGTTTAATGGACAAAATGAACAAGTACTCACAAGCGGTGTGATAAAAACAGCATGGCAGTATTGCAAAGTGAAATGATGATCCCAGTGTCTGGATTCAGGATGGCACAAGCGGTCTCGAAGCCCTGGGCAGTAGCGAATGGAGGATCGATACTTCCCATACACTAGGGACACAAAAAAATGCATCGTGAAGGAAGGATAGAAGCAAAAAATTACACGAAGCCCACAGCGGGAAACTCCTTCCTACATTTTAAGAGTTGCCACCACCCAAGGTGGATAAACAACATCCCCAAGAGCCAGTTCTGCAGATTGAGGAGAAACTGCACCAATGATAATGACTATTTAGAACAGAGTGCCCAACTAAAGAAAAAATTTACTAATAAGGCCTTTCCGGAAACCCTTCTGAACCATGCCCATAACATCTATTTGGCCGGCCATGAAAGTATTAAAAAGGAAAAATCTGATGCAGAGGTTGCCATCCCCAGATTTGTGACTCAATTTCACACTAAGTTTAAAAAAATTGAGAAAATTCTGTTCAAGCATTGGCCAATTTTACTGGAGGACCCCAATCTGAGGGAGAATTTACCCCCCAAACCAAAGGTTACTTATAGAAGAGCTAGGAACATCAAGAGCATGGTGGCACCCAGCAAGTTGAAGTATCCTCTTATATCATCTTTAGAGAGACCTTGCTTGATCCCACTTATTGGGATGTTCCAATGCCGTAAGAAGTTGTGTTTGACTTGTAAACATGTCACCCATGGACAGAAAATGTTTCAGGTAAAGGGAAAAACATATTCATTGACACAGTTCTACAACTGTTCCACTGAATTTGTTGTTTATTGCCTTACATGCCCATGTGGGCTCTTTTATGTAGGAAGGACAATCTGCACCCTGAGGAAGAGATTCGGTGAACATCGCAGGTTTGTGGAGGCTGGTGATGACAAGCACAGTGTCCCACGCCACTTCCTGCTGCACCATGAACACCTGTCGGTCGGCCTCAGGGTGTGGATTATTGAGTCTATACCTGCTACTTTATCGTCAGCAGAACGTTTTAAGAGACTATGTCAAAGAGAGGCCTACTGGATCTATACCCTGGATACTTTAGTGCCGGGGGGTTTGAATGAGGAAATTGAGACCAATTCTCTCATTTGACCCTATCCAATTAAATACATTTTTGGATTAGAAATCTGAGGGATATGCCCCATCATCTTGTCTATAATACTCTTGTATATTTATTACACTCCTTTATGATAGTCCCTTTTCTAAAAGTCACATATGGAGTCAGAATAATTTAATAGGATATATCAGTGGATGGTCATATTGGCTGATGGCTTTTTAAACAATTTTTTAAACAATTTTTTAGATAATTTTCGGTGGTTTTAAATATGGTGGTTTTTATAAAATGAATAACGATATAATTTTATATATATGTTTTTTATATATGTATTTATATTAAAGTATATCACTGCACTATGATAACATGTCCCTATGTGTAACAATATGGGGATGTGTACATATGTGAGGTACAATATTTTTTTAAAAAAATATTTTTTGATTCATAGTATAATGTTTTTTTTTTTTTCAGTATAAATATTTTTATTTATATTTTTATTTATATATTTTTATTTTATTTTTTGCTATATATATTCTTTTCTATTATCTTTTTTATTATTTTATTTTTTTCTGAATTAATTTAAATATATTCTTATGTAAGTGTAATTTGACCGTTGTTGATCATTGCATTTTTGTTGACTACTGCTTTGGTTGTATGTTCCTAATGCACATAGTCCCAGTCCAGTGTTATAGAGGGTTTCTTTTGAGGAAGAATTATGGCACCTTTAGGACCCAGCTGGCTCTGCCGCTCTGCCTATTTAAGCCCTTGTCCAAAATGGCGCTTTATCGGCCTGAGGAAGGAGCGCATGCTCCGACAACGCGTCGTCGGCGCCAGTACGCATCCCGGAAGTGACGTCAGAACGGCCGGTGCTGTGTCCCTAGTGTATGGGAAGTATCGATCCTCCATTCGCTACTGCCCAGGGCTTCGAGACCGCTTGTGCCATCCTGAATCCGGACACTGGGATCATCATTTCACTTTGCAATACTGCCATGCTGTTTTTATCACACCGCTTGTGAGTACTTGTTCATTTTGTCCATTAAACGTATGATCCTGACATACTGCACTCAGTGTGGCGCTTGTTTTCTCCCTGGTCTGAGGGGAGGCCTGTAATGCACACAGTGCTCTGGATGGTGGTCTGCGGGGATGCTTGTAATGTACACACTCACGGTGCTCTGCTCTGGATGGTCGTGATTTGGGACTCCCATTGGGAGGCCTCCACAGTGCTACTCTTGATAGTCACCTGAGGAGGCCTGTAATGCTGCACAGTGCTAATTGCTAAGTAGTAAGCACGCTACAGACTTTCTTGCTTGCTGGGAGCAGAAGCACTCACGGCTTTACACAGACGGAGCTCCGTGGAAACTGAAAGTTGACAAGAGTAAATGTCCCTCCCTCACATTTTCATTTAGTTTTCATTCGTTAACGAAAACGGAATGGATTTTTGTCATCGCTTTTGTCAGTGGTCGAAAATGTGGTGTACCTTTTTTTTCCGTTTTCGTCACTGTAAAAATGCTGCTGCCAAAAATGTTGACAAAAATGTTTTTGTCTATGAAATTAACATTGTTTAGGCAGAAACAAAAAAGCTGCTCCCCCCCCCCCCCTGTTTATCTGATGAGGCCTGGGCCCAATACAAAGCGGCCCTGATGGCAGGTTTACCAGCCATTATTTTAATGAGGGCCGCAGATTTAAAAATATTGAAACTGGCTTTTGAAATTATTCTGACTTGGTAAAGTTTATGTGAGATTTTCGTGGTTGGGTTTACTAATGCATAAACACCTTTACCCATTACTAACAGCTTTTTGTCAGTAAACAAATTATAAAACACAATCCTTGCACTATGCAAATTCCTTAATTTATTGTGGCATATACCATATATAGTTAGTCAAATGCTTAGGATTTTAGTGTGGTACACATTCCCCGGCTGGTGATTAAAATATTCATTGTCAAATCTCTACACTTTAAAATGTAGCAGGACTTAGCTGCCATCTGTTGTTAATTGCCAGCTATGATGCTATGTGCACATCTGCATTATTTTGTGAAGAGATAACTTTTTAAAGCATTTGCAATAAGGCAGTTAAGCTTTGAAATATATATACTGTATACTATATGCATGAGGACTGTTTTTCTCTTCAAAATACTTTTCATTCTGATCATATACTCTTGTCATTCGCACGCCTGTCACTCTGTATAGCCAGAAGGATGACACATAGATAAACAAGAAAATTGAATTTTTAAAAAGTATTTGCCTGGAGTCTACTTTAATATGGCAAATGTAGCTATCACTTGGCCACTTATAATTAGCTTAATTTGGACTCATGTACTGTCCATTATTAAGACCTCCAATTTAAGTCCTCTGTCCAACCAACTTGACAATGAGAAATTAACCTGATCCTATGCAGAACTAGATATCACACAGAGAGCTTAACAACAAGATTATCTGCATGAAGTGTATGGAAGGATTTGCTGTCAAACTGTGTGTGCAGCTTTCCCATGTCTATATAGATTGAAACTCCTGGCATTGATTGCTTGGTTGTATAAATGTAAGATAGCACAATGAAAATATCAGTAGGGCTTTATTTCCTAAATTTTTGGACATTTAACTGTGACATTTAGTAGGAACTGCTGTATCTAGTATGTCTTACAGGACCATCCCCTGAGTCAACGTGAGTAGTAATAACAATTAAGATATACTGTACCAGCTGCTGGTAGAAATGGGTTGATTTACTAAAGCCAAATAAGCAGTTCGGTTTGCAAAGGAATGGTCCCAAGAGCTTAGTAAATACGGAAAGAATACCCTATCACGTGTAAAGAAAATGCAAACAAATTGCATTTTTGCTTGTGAACTATGGAAGTCAACAGAGCTTCACCTCATTCACTAAGCTCTGTGACATATTTTCTTGCAGAGTGCCACTTCCCTTGCAAATAAAACAGCTCTTGATAAATAAATCCCAAAAGGTCCCTTTACTATCAATTGGTGAAGTTGTATAGACATTTTATATCTTCTGACACACCCCATTTTTGATAGCAATTACAAGGGATTTCCGGAAAGTTTCCATAGACATCAGAAGGGGTCAGCTTCTGGGAACCTAGACTGAACTATTGTGGGGCTTTGAGCACTACAGGCAAACACTAAAACCCAACAACCCATTAAAAATATACCAGATTTTTAAATAACTAAATCATCTATCTAACACTACATGGTCAAAAGTTTGTGGGCACATGGCTATCATACCTATATGAGCTTGCTGAACTAACACCTTTGGCATTAATATGAGGTTTGCTTCCCCTTTGCAGCAATACCAGCCTCCATTCTTATGGGAAGACTTTTAATAAGGTTTTGGAGTTTGTCTGTGAAATTGGTTCAAGCTTCAGATGAACATGGGCTCAGACCAAACCCAAGCTCATTCCTAGTACTGGTATTGTTTTGGACAAAAAGACCTGGTTTGCAATCACCATTTCAATTATTCTCAAAAGTTTTCAGTAGGGTTGAAGTCAAACATCAGTGCAGGCTATCGACTTCCTACACACCGAAACCTGATAAATCATGTCTCTATGGAATTGTTTTGGTTTTGTAGACGTTATGCTGGAAAATAAAATGGCCTTCCTTAAACTGTTGCCACAGAGCTAGAAAGAGCAATTTGTCTAAAATTGTCTTGTATGTTGCATCATTAACAGTACCTTTTACTGGAAATACCTGAACTCAATAGATTTGATGGGCATCTGCATACTTATGACCATAAGCAGGTATGATAGTCAGGTTTATACACATTTTTTGAACCATATATTGTAATTCTGTATATAAATTTTGAAATGCATGAGATAAGCAAGGATTAGATTATAGTCAAAGTTAAAATTTTCACTTTCATAGCATTAATAGATAGATAGATGCATTTTTTTACCAATATCTGGTCATTTGTTTACTGTATCAGTAGAACTGTTTCTACTGATTAATGCTGGCCATCATTCAGCACATACAGTAAAGCTTCCCAGCTCTCCTGGGATCATCTCGAAGTCACCATTACGGTGTACTGCCTGTACCGTGCTTATGGCAAGAAGAAAAAAATTTTCATACCTAGAAATCATAACATTATGTAGCTCATATCTGAGAGGCATTACAGCACATCACACTTGTAATTTTCTGCAGCACGTAAGCATACCCAACTACTTCAGCTGATCTTGCTGAGAACATGTTCAGAACATTATGATTTTGATTTTTGATAGGTTTTTTACTCATGGGAGCCTAAAAAAGCACTGAAACGTACATATTTACTAAAATTGAAATAGCCACACATTACGATTTATTGTAGTATGGCAGGATTGTGCAATAGCTTCTAATATATTTCATTGTTTTGCTTTTTAAATGGAACCAGTCATGAGAGAAATATGTGGGCTGCCATTTCTGATATCTTTTTAAAAATGCTAGTTCCTTGGCTAACCTACTGATCCTCTGCCTTCACTAAGTAGAGTCTTATATATCCAAAAGAAGTATGAAGTTTTGCTAAGCATTGAAAGAAAAGGTTCTGCATGGTAGCACTTAGTATTTTCAGAAAAGGTGAGCAATGGTAGCCCAAGTATTTCTCTTATGACAGGTAGTCTAGAAATGTGTCTGGTAGATTTGTAATTTTAATCATTTACTTGTCTAATATTGCTTTAACCATAAGTGGTCAGGCTCCATGTAGCAGTCTTCCCCTCTGCTAAAGGCAGCTCTTCATTAGAGGCACCATACATTTTAAAATGTGTTTTAGATGTAGTCCGTTTGAAAATGCACCCTTGCCCCAAGTTTCCCCACCTCATTATGTATTGTTTAAATGAAATAATAACCTGTATTTTATGGTAACCACATCTGCAGATATATATGGTTATTATGTGGTTTCATCTTCCTCCACCATGCAGGTGTGCTGAGGACCAGACTGGTCAAATTAGTAAAAGATCAGGCTGAGATTGACCTTGAGTTCTGCCAGCTAAAAGTGTATTTAAATCCCAAAACAAAAAATGAATATACTGCAGCTTATCAATACCTAAATATGGTGGCATTGTTTGTTTCTGTTTTGTTTAATGGTTCAGCTCCCTTCTCAGCCCCCTTTTACACGTACCTGAGCCCAATCTTGATTCAGAGCTGTGCCTGAGAACAGCAGCTCTCTCCTCTCCCTCTTCAGTCGACATGGAGGTAGTACTGGGGACCATTGGTTCCTACTGCTGTCAATCACAGCCTGTGAGGATAGAGCGGGGACGGGGTTGATCGGCACTGTGTGTGTCAATAGGCACACACAGTACAGCTTGGAATCAAGCCCACATGAGTGCCTCATAGCAAGCTGCTTGCTATTGGGCACTCAGAAGTGGGGAGGAGCCAGGAGTGCTGGTGGGGGACCCAAGAAGAGGAGAATCAGGGTTGCTCTGTGCAAAACCTTTAAATAGAGAAAGTAAGTATACCTTTACAATTCCTTGAAGTTTACCTGCAAAAAAGAAAAAAAACTACAATTTTAATCCCATCGCTTACCTGTTATAATGTACAGCTGCAAGAAAAAGTATGTGAAACCTTTAGAATGATATGAATTTCTGCACAAATTGGTCAGAAAATGTGATCTGATCATCATCTAAGTCACAACAATAGACAATCACAGTCTGCTTAAACTTATAACACACAAAGAATGAAATGTTGCCATGTTTTTATTGAACACACCATGTAAATATTCACAGTACAGGTGGAAAAAGTATGTGAACCCCTAGACTAATGACATCTCCAAGAGCTAATTGGAGTGAGATGTCAGCCAACTGGAGTCCAATCAATGAGATGAGATTGGAGGTGTTGGTTACAGCTGCCCTGCCCTATAAAAAACACACACCAGTTCTGGGTTTGCTTTTCACAAGAAGCATTGCCTGATGTGAATGATGCCTCGCACAAAAGAGCTCTCAGAAGACCTACGATTAAGAATTGTTGACTTGCATAAGGCTGGCAAGGGTTATAAAAGTATCTCCAAAAGCCTTGCTGTTCATCAGTCCACGGTAAGACAAATTGTCTATAAATGGAGAAAGTTCAGCACTGCTGCTACTCTCCCTAGGAGTGTCCGTCCTGTAAAGACTGCAAGAGCACAGCGCAGACTGCTCAGTGAGGTGAAGAAGAATCCTAGTGTCAGCTAAAGACTTACAAAAGTCACTGGCAAATGCTAACATCCCTGTTAACGAATCTACAATACGTAAAACACTAAACAAGAATGGATTTCATAGGAGGATACCACAGAGGAAGCCACTGTCCAAACAAAACATTGCTGCACGTTTACAGTTTGCACAAGAGCACCTGGATGTTCCACAGCAGTACTGGCAAAATATTCTGTGGACAGATGAAAACAAAGTTGCGTTGTTTGGAAGAAACACAGAACATTATGTGTGGCGAAAAAGAGGCACAGCACACCAACATCAAAACCTCATCCCAACTGTGAAGTATGGTGGTGGGGGCATCATGGTTTGGGGCTGCTTTGCTGTGTCAGGGCCTGGAAGGATTGCTATAATCGAAGGAAAAATGAATTCCCAAGTTTATCAAGACATTTTGCAGGAGAACTTAAGGCCATCTGTCTACCAGCTGAAGCTCAACAGAAGATGCCGGTGTTGCAACAGGACAATGACCCAAAGCATAGAAGTAAGTCAACAACAGAATGGCTTAAACAGAAGAAAATACGCCTTCCTCAACTCAATTGGGATGCTGGGGCATGACCTCAAGAAAGCGATTCACACCAGACATCCCAAGAATATTGCTGAACTGAAACAGTTCTGTAAAGAGGAATAGTCAAGAATTACTCCTGACCGTTGTGCACATCTGATCTGCAACTACAGGAAATGTTTGGTTGAAGTTATTGCTGCCAAAGGAGGTTCAACCAGTTATTAAATCCAAGGGCTCACATACTTTTTCCACCTGCACTGTGAATGTTTACATGGTGTGTTCAATAAAAAACTTGGCAACATTTCGTTCTTTGTGTGTTATTAGTTTAAGCAGACTGTGATTGTCTATTGTTGTGACTTAGATGATGATCAGATCACATTTTATGACCAATTTGTGCAAAAAATCCATATTATTCCAAAGGGTTCACATACTTTTTCTTGCAGCTGTATGTTCCATGTTTTGCAGGCACCTGGATCTTCACTGCAGAAATGCCCAGTCCTCTTCATGTCTCTGAACTTCTGACACTGCAAAGGTCGCTTTGGTTCTTCAGACATGCTCCCTCCTTCCTTAAGAAAAGTTATTTCACAGATTACATATAATATGAATGGGAGAGACAATCCTGTGTCTGATTAGACTCTCCCCCATTCACAGATCATGTTACAGGCAGTGTAATCGGTGTAAGGACTTTTCTCAGTGGAGGAGGAGGAAGGAGGGTGCATGTCCCCATCAGACCATCTGTACTGTAGTTCTGCTGAAGACCTGGCACTGTTAACCATTGCAGCTTTGGATGTTCAGAGACAGGAAGAGGACAGACATCCCTGCAGTAAAAATTTCTCCAAGATCCAGTTGTCTGCACGATGTGGGGCACATATTTTTTAGGCTAAACTTGAGCTTTTAGTAATTTGGGATGTTTTAAAATTCAAAATATATTTTAGGTGCAGAGAGGTGGAGAGAGAGGGATTTCTTCTCCTTTGACATGACTTTTAGGACTAACCAAAGCTAAAGTACACCATAATGCAAATTACAAGCCAGCATCTTTGTCCTTGGCTCTCCCCCCCCCCCCCATCCAACCTACTACCACTAGCCTTATTTTTGGCAGGGAAAACAGTGATGAGCTTTTAGTACAGTGCATGAGGCAGTAAGGGCAGAGCAACCAGGAAACTAGTCAGTATTTTGCATTACAGGGCACCCCCAGGCTTGGAAGATGTTGACGTGCTCCACAGAGGATGGAAGGCAGTATGAAGGCATCTGCAGGGACAAACTAACCCTTTTCCCCTCTTTGGCTACCCGCCTTCTTAAAAGCCATACAATAAAACAAAATTCTTACCAATGGCTGCAGAAACTGTCTCAGGGATCCCGGAGCTACCAGTCATGTGATTAAATGCTAGTCTACTAAATGCCAGGCTAAATTCTAAGCCTTGCCTCTAGCAAAAACAATGTAAATGCCTAGACATTTTGTCTTGAGTGACCCTTTGGGATCATAGAGCAGCAGTTCTTGCAGCAACCAAATGTAATTTGGGTTTTCTGTTACATTTCATGACTTCCAGGGAGCTGGAAGAACAGGATAGCAGAAAAGATCTTAGATTACACTAAATCCACTCTTGGGGGGCAGCCTTTTCAGTTAAAATCAGCATCTTAAAGTCAAAGTGTTTATCCTGCAGTCTTTTCACCGTGGACATGACACAGGCATACTCACACACTTTTCTGAACAAGTCTACGTGAGCCTGAGGGCCACAGATATTGTTACATTGGAACCTAATCTCTCCTTTGATAACAAAAGACCACTCTTCTGTTTGGACAAAGTTGTAATTTATCAGCGCTCACAGTCAATAAAGTGCAGATGAAATGTTAACAAGTTCTGGGCTAATTGTCTAATAATACTCTGCTAAAGGATGTGAAAGGGTGATAAATTATCTATAAAAATTCAGGGGTTATAAATATCAAAAGCATTCATTTGCCTGGTCTATAAATACATACCAGAACAATGTCACTTTAAATTCATGTTCATTCAGCATGGGTAAATTAAGGTCATAGGTTGATTATTATTAAATAAAGTAACAATTACAGTGTTTTCACTGTTAAAAGTGAACTCCAGGAAGAAATAAAGGCACAAAATGAATCTAGTTATGTATTTATTAAAACATTATTATAAATACACTTAGTATAGGTACCCGTGTTTAGGTGCCTACAACCCCATGCACAACATTACCTCAAAAAAATTAATTAGTTATCTACCAACAATGCAAAAACACCCATTTACCATTGCGCCAAAAAGCACATCATTTTTTTAATAATGAATAATGAACCGTGCAAATACCCTAAATGTAACTGCCACTTTAAATGATGGCAATAAGCTAAAGATTCCCACATCAAACATATAAGTGAACAGTGGCGCTTAGGTGTAAATTTAAATACAAATATGAAAAATGTAAAATTAATGGTGCTAATGGTAATATATGGTGTCTTTTCAGGGAAGCCAGTGTATCCAAAATGATAGGATGTTTCTCTCCCTGTTCTTTTAAAGCTAGGTTCACACATTGGACTTACGTGTAAAACATTAAAAACAAGCATGGGACAAATTCCTAGGGCATTGCCGCGATAAGGTCTAAACATTGAGTGATATCTAACCGCACTTGGGACTTTGTCGGACCGTCACCTCCGATACTTCCTTACACGTCACTTCGGGTCGCCGTACAGCTATGTAAATAATAATGGTTAGTGTTGTGCTGCCCTTGAATTTCTGATAACATATAGTGCCTTTAAACTATAAAGTGCAAAAAAAAAAAAAAGGTGTCAAATGTTCTATCAAAGTGTTGAAAAAATAATAATCAATAAATAAAATAAAACATCTTGACATGATAAATCATCATATTTACATAGAGTGCAATAATGTAGAACATCCATAAAATGCACCGTGCAACAGTGCAAAACTACAATGAATGTTCTATGTGCAAAGCAATTAATGGAATCAAACAAATGGGAATTCCTAATAAGCATTCAGTTGAGTCCCTTCACATAGAAAAAGTGAAACATGCAAAGGTGCAATCTTCAATGGACATATGTAAACCATCCATCGATAAAAAAACGTGAGAAAGTCCTTAATAGATACTAAAGTGAATCCCTCCACCAGTGTGAATAAATGGCACCACTGTGCTCTCTAGCTTCTCACCTCAATTAAACTTGAAAAAGGCATATATTGTTAATACATCCTTGGAGTAGCCATCCTCTTTTTTTCACCACTAGATGTCCTCAGCACGTATATATCCAATATTATATCAGCCCTATCCCTGGCTGATATTCTCAGAGGAGATTCGGATCCCTTGTCCCTTTATGTTAGTAAATGGGGGTGTATAAGGGTAAAAGGATACTCTTATAGTCTAGTGTATTTAAACTATTCATTGAATCAATGCAGCAAACACTTACAATTTGAGTTACAAATGTCCGGCGGTAGCTCACAGACTTCCTGCTCATAGCAGTACAAACGTCACTTCTGGTAACCTTGGTCTACACCCTACGCGTTATGTCACGGTCACGTGACTTCTTCAGCTTCTACAGCTACGACCCTTGCACCACCTCACCAAGATGTAATGGTTCACCAAAATTTGAGAAATGTAACAAATGGAAAATGTGCTTTAAAAGAACAGGGAGAGAAACTTTCTAAAATTTTGGATACACTGGCTTCCATGAAAAGACACCATCTATTACCATTATTACCATTCATTTAAAATGTTTTCATATGTGTATTCAAATTTACACCTAAACACCACTGTTCACGTATATGTTTGATGTGTGAATTTTTAGTTTATTACAACATTACTTAACACCTTCAGTACTAGCTTGACATACCTCTTTGTCACCAGAGTACCCTGCTAAATGCTCAGTGAGCACCAAGGCAATCCCTTGTGCAGGACCCGGAAAACCCGGAGTGCCTACTACAGTGTTTCCTAGCTTTCAGGGGGATTGGTCTGGTATGACACATACATACTGTACTTACACTGGTCCAAGCTGGTCCATTGTAACTATGCAAAAGAGTCCATACCTAAACTTCACCTTTAGGCTTTATAAAGATGGCATATGTATATTATTTGGTAATATGCGATAGTATGTAGTAATATGTATAAATAGTATACAGGCAGTCCCCGGTTTACAAACATCCGGAAATCAGGAAGGGAAGGGAAATTCACTCCTGTAAGAGTTATAATGGGAAAAAGGTGTCTACACTGAAGCTTTATCACCAATCCTTATTTCCACAACAATTCAAATTTTTCAAAATCCAATTGTCATAGGAACAGAAAGTGGAGGTGAAATCTCCTGAACAGGGGCACAGACAGCAAAACAAATGTTACAGGGGTGTTGTTAACCATTCCCTATGCTATTCAAAAAACGAAAAACATTTTTTGGGCTGGAGCTACACTTAAAAAATTTGACTTACAAACAATTCAATTAAAAGTGGTTGTAAACCCACTTTAATGACTTTTACCTATAGGTAAGCCTATATTAAGGCTTACCTATAGGTGCTGTAAATATCTCCTTAAATTACACAGTTTAGGAGATATTTACAGTGCATGCAGCTGATGACATCATCGGCGCATGCGCTCTAAAGAAACAGCCGCCCGTGCCATTTCTTCAGAGCCCTGTGCGGTGACTGCGCGGGAGTGACGTAACGCAGCTGTGGCCAGTAATACATCCAGAGTCCGCAGACCCGGAAGAAGATGGGTGAAGATGGATGCGCCCGGCAGCAGGGCAACGCGGGCTTTGTTGCATGTAAGTGTCACATAATGTGCTAGTATGTGGTGCATACTAGCATATTATGCATTTACTTTGCAGGGGGAAAAAAAAAGAAAAAAGTTTTTCAAGAGTTTACTTCCTCTTTAAGAACAAACCTACAGACCCTATCTTGTTTCTAACCTGGGGACCGCCTGTACATAGTATATTACATATATATAGTAATATGTATATAAAGGATTTATGCTTAAATTATCTTCACCTTCGATCTCACCATAAACATAATAATCAATTGTCGCTCAAAGATCTGGGTGTTTTCAATTTTTGAAAGAGTTTGACATAACAAAAGTCGATTTGCTTGAATTGGATACTTTGCCAGGATGGATCATCCCTCTTTAATGCACATATTCAATTGTGGGTCAAATGATAATTTAGCGGAATCAGTCATATTGAATGAAACTGTTGTTAGGATTATGACCAGCATTAGGATTTCAGACATTGGTCAAATGACTGGCAATAAGGGGAATCAAGCAGTAAGTTTAAAATAAAATGAATTACTGAAGCCAAGTCATGCTTAAATGTGGATTATTAATAATAATAATCTATTTAATATATAATGTAAATAATAATAATAGTAATAAGGGTTGAGTCAATTGTACAGTTTATATTACCTTTGGAACATAATAAAAACACGTGGATGTAATCATTTTTTTTCCTGGAGATTCTTTTTCTAGAATTGTGTTAGAAACTAGGAAATCCGATGTATATATATATATATATATATATATATATATATATATATATATATATATATATAGTAATATTCAGATATTCACTTTAGAAATTGTGGGTATAACCTGATTATGGATGGCAGTATTATCACATCATTTAAGAAATGCAAACACAGCTTATTCATGAAAGATCTGTCAGATCACATTAACACGCAAGACATAAAAAAGGAAAATGAACACATTTATTCTGGGTATTAGTTATTTATAGCTGTAAGTCAAAATACAGCCTGTATTAAATAGGAGATTAAGGTCAGCCTGGATATGTCAGAATTTAGTGTGAATATAAGGGGTGAGAACAGAAATATGATTTCTTTTATCTGTAGCAGAACGCTCACAATATTTCTTGTCAAGGAAGATGCTAATATTCTTATTGGATTCTATAATTCCAACATTTTATCTCTGTAGAGAATTCCATTTACATATCCCGGAAATTTTCCTAATGTGACCCAAATATGGTTCAGGTACATTAAATCTGTCCCTCTTTTGTGAAGGAATCAGGAAACCTTTTTAAAAATTATTTTCAATATGTAATCTATTGGCAAACCTTGGTGGTCTGTTTATTAAAAAAAATCATTGTATGAATGTGAACATTCGCACAGCTACAATAAAAAATCACCATATTTTGTGTAATATGTTTATTACCTATGATCATTAGTGCCGTCTAGTGGCCATAACATGGCACTTTTCTTGCATTGCCTCAGTCAGGAAAAATACTGCATCATGGCCACTAGATGGCACTGACAATCATATTACTCAAAATACAGTTATTTTTTGTTGTTTGTCACATTTGTACAGCTTTTTTTTATATATATATATATATATATATATAAATAGACACATAAAGTAAACCTGGCGATACCCTAATGCCTTTAGATGCCTTTTTTAGATAGTGTCAAGAGCTTACTTGCCCTATGCTTTTTTGGACAATACGGCAGCATATCATAGCAGTAGGCGAATAGAAGGGGGAGGAAGGATATGGACAAACTCAGTAAGTGTTGTAATTGATATATTACAGATTTCTGAAATTGAGGGCATGCAGTAGGACGGGGATGTTGTAGAGGGTATCTAAAGGTGACTTCATCTACCCAGCATGCCCCAGGCGATGATGTCACAAGGGGCGGACATCACTGTGCGGTTTATTTAACGGCAGGTGGGCAGCGGAGCTGTCAGTCTGCAGGAGACAAGCGTGGGGGGCTGACCAAGCTTTTTTTTTTTTCCTAGTGGACCGATGTTCATCATGATTTACACTGGATTTACTTAGGGGGACATTTTTTAGTTTTTTTCTTTTTGGCTTTTTTTTTTTTTAAAAAAAAAGACTTGTCAAAAACTGCCTCTGTGTTTTTTTTTCCTTTGCCCATTTTTTGGGGTAAATGAGTTGGGGTACTATGTACCTCATACTCATTCACATAGGAGGGAAGCCGGGATCTGGGGGCCCCCCTGCTAATGTCGCCCCCTCCACCCCCACAACCACCGGGCCAGGGTATTGAGGAAGAGACCTTTGTCCTTATCAACATGGGGTCAAGGTGCTTTGGTGGGGGGGCCCTGATCAAAACCCCCCCCCCCATTTTGAGGGCATGTGGCCTGGTATTTTTCAGGAAGGGGTGGAGCGCACGCTCATCCCTTCCTTTCCTGATTTGCCAGGCTGCAAACCCCCCAGCCATTACTTTTAAATGTTGACCTGGGGTCCTCTTCAAAATCCATAGAATACTATAGAATACCTGAAGGGCCTGGCATGAATGGGGGGGGGGGGGGCATGCTGTATTTGTTTCAAAAAATGTTTTATGCCAGCTCCTTTTTTGTTTGCATTCTTCTGTCAGTAGGGAATCTGGCTGACAACAGATAAATTATATTTCTTAAGGATACAGTGGGTGCCAGTTCCTTAGCAACCAGTTATTCCCTGGTTGTTAAGGATGCCAGCGGCTGCCGCTTCCTTAACAACCAGCTATTTCCTAGTGTCGCCGTTAATATACCACAAGTTCTCACTACTAAAATACAGCATCACTTAAAGAAACAACACATGTGGTATTTTTTAAGCTTATTTTGTGAATTTAGCAGAAAAAAAAAAAAAATTGCAAAAACTCTATGCGCTGTTTACCGCTGATCTTAAATCGGTAAATACCATCTAGAGAATTGAGCCCATTGTGCACTTAGACAATTTATTTTCCTACTATGTTGTGGCTTAAAGTAATGAATATAGGTGCATATAGGTGCCCAGACATCTTTTGTATTGTGTTCTATCGCAATTTCTGCCAGATGATGGGACAATCAGTGACACGGTGTACAAGATCTCTTGCAAAGACCATAGTAAATCTCTACTGAAGAACTGATACCCTTTACTTCTGCTGAATGAACATCAGAGCAGCATCTCAGAAAAGCTCTCATGCTTCATGATGATCAGATATAAGCACTCTCTTAGCTTGTTGGGTTGTCTTTCGGCTATTTCAGTTTTAGCACAGTGGCAATGCAGACAGGGTTTATGCATTAAGAACTCCTCTTCATGCAAGTGCTTCTCTACACTATCAGACTTATTCAAAAAGGTAATGCAAAGAATAATGATGAGAGGAGATCTTGGAATATCAAATATTATCAGCACGTCAGAAAGCTCAAAAAAAAAAGAGCCATTTATTGTTCATAGTGAATATGGTGTTTCAGAGCACATAGCTCCTTTCTTAGGCAAATAATGACGTCACTTGAATCAAATGTGTATGTTCAGCCCAGTCAACACCGGTATGGCTATCTCAGTTATTTGTCTTTTCAACTTGAGCACAGCTGCAATATTTTCTGGATAGCATTAGAAATTCACTAATTGGTTTCCACATTCTCCTCGGAATTGCTGTTTAACAGCTAATGTGGATTATGCATTTATAGCCATCTTGGTACCTAAGCTGAATAAACATTTATTTTTCCTCTACATTATTTGCCAGATACAAATAATACTTGAATAGTCAGCCAAAAAAATCACTATGTAACCAGAGAATACAGGTCCATCTATTCTGCTGGGAGTTATAGACATGCCATTAAAGTGGTACTAAGCCACGGCAGAGTTAAAAAAAAAAAAAAAACACTTGTGAGGCAATGGCATAATGTGCTAGTATGCATTGCATACTGGCACATTATGATGTACTTACCTTAGAACAAAGCCATCCAGGGGTGTTCTGTCACCACTGAGAGGGCTGACATCTTCCCCTGCTCTTTCTTCTGGGTTTGCGGGCTCTGGCGGTGTGAGTGGCTGGAGCAGTGATGACGTCACTTCCACGCATGCGTGCGGGAACCCTCGGTTCTGTCAAAAAATCTCTGAAGGACCCGCACAGTATGCAGGACCTTGAGAGTGCATGCGCCAGTGACCAGCTGCATCAAGGGTGAATATCTACTAAACGGTGCACGTTTAAGAGATATTAATTTTACCTATAGGAAAGCCTTATTATAGGCTTATCTGTAAGCAAAAATCACAAAGCGGGCCTTACTACCACTTTAAAGCGGTTTTAAAGCCTGAAGGTTTTTTTTTACCTCCTCATTGTACAGATTGATAGCAGCAGGAGCTATTGGCTCCTGCTCATGTCCATCAAATCCTATGATGATGGTGGGGGACCAGCCTGAGTTTCTCTGTGTGTGTCAATAAACGCAGACAGGGTGGCTCAGGAGCAAGCCCACATGAGTGCCTCCATAGAAAGAAGCATCCTATAAGGGCACTCTTTGGGGGGGGGGGGGGGAGCAGGAAGCACAGGTCGTGGACCAGAGAAGAGGAGGATTGAGGCTGTTCTGTGCAAAACCATTGCACAGAGCAGGTACATTTGACATGTTTATCATTTTAATTTAAAAAACCAAGAGGCTTTTTTACCACTTTTTTTTCCTTTACTCATTTTTTTGGGTGAATGAGTTGGGGTACTATATATCTCATACTCATTCACATAGGAGGGAAGCCAGGATCTGGGGGCCCCCTTGCTAAAGTCACCCCCTGCACCCCCCACAACCACCAGGTCAGGGTATTGAGGAAGAGGCCTTTGTCCTTATCAACATGGGGTCAAGGTGCTTTGGTGTGGGGAGTCCCCTAATCAAGGGCATGTGGCCTGGTATTTTTCAGGAGGGGGTGGAGCGCATGTTAATCCCTTCCTTTCCTGATTTGCCAGGCTGCAAACCCCCAAGCCATTTTTTTAAATGTTGACCTGGGGTCCTCTTTAAAATCCATATCATACCTGAAGGGCCTGGTTTGAATTGGGGGGAGGCACGTGGTATTGTTTATCATTTTAATTAAAAAAACCAAGAGGCTTTATTATCACTTTAAGTCCAACTCCGGGAAACTTAAAATGTAGCTCTTGCAGTGGGGTTGCAACCACACTGCAAGGGTTGATTATACTTGTTTAGGTCTAGGGAGCTTGTTAAAGAGGATTTACTTCTGATCTTCTACTCTGCTAGACTGGTCCACGCACTATTTTCTCCCCCATGCTCTAGCTGTAAGGTTCTGACGGTCATCAGGACCAATGCCTGGGTTCATTGGATGTGATGAAGCTGAGGGATAGTACATCACCAAAGTGTGGAGGCACGCCATCTGTCGAGGGAGCGGATGCTCCGGTATGTTGAAGTACTTCCCCTCCCTAGACTCAACAAGCCATTAACCCTTACAGAGCAGGTGCAGCTCCAATGCAAGGGATCATTTTCAAATTTCCCAGAGTTGGCCTTTAATTGCACTCCTGCCATAGAACAAAATTCACCCTTTATTCCCAGGTGCAACTCCCTCACTTCTGCTTCTTTACTAAAATTTACTGTGACTGCCTGTTGGCCATCAAAAAGCTCAGCTGAACTTTCAGTTTAAATCGGCTTAATACATTCCAGGGCATCAAAATAAACGCTGTTCAAAGTTTCACAGTTATTTTTTTTTAGAAAGCAGCCACAGCTTAAGGCTGGCCATACATTATACAAGTTTCTGTACAATTTCTTAAGATTTACCTTCAACTATGTACTACAAAGGCCTGCCTTATAGGATACAATTGAAAGTGTTGTTTAGCTTTGACCTCATTTTATATGAATTTTGGTAATTCTAACAGAAACTTGTACAAGAAAATTGAACAGGTATGGTCAGCCTTAGTAGAAAAGTTGGTTTCCTGCCAGCAGCTGCAGAGTGGGACCTTTGCTCTCTGTGCCTGAGGCACATCCTTTCTACAGAGATTTGACATGCCCCCTGCAGAGGCAGACTATAGTGTTGTGCTGAGCAAAGATAAGGCTCCTTGCTGATTGGAGAGCTCTAGCACTGACTTAGCAGAGGGTATGTCTGACCTCTGCAGAGAGGCCACAACTTCCACATAGAGAGCAAAAGTCCCACTCTGCAGCCCACTTGTAGGAAACAGGCCTTTTCTACTCAGGCTGTGGTTGCTTTTTAAAGAAAATGAACTGGCTTTTAATATACTTTGTTTTGATGCCGCTGAATGAAAGTTCAATTGGGCTTTAACAAGTGCAGTTTACTAATCACAACATAACTTGGTCATATTATTGTTTTGCAAACTGACATTTCTAAAACCTCTGACTGCGAGCATAATTTTTCCAGAAACATGTTTGTAATCCAAAGCAAGAATAACATTAATAAGTGTAGCCCTCCCCTGAGGCTAAGTTCACATGTAGGCGTTTTGGGGCATTTTTGGGACATTTTTCTGCTTTAAGATCAGCTCAAAAAACATCCAACAAGACAAATCCTATTCATTTCTGAGCTCATCTGAGCGTTTTGACATTTTAAGCAAAATGCCCAATGCTCAAAAAAGTACATGAGCTTCTTTTTTGGGCAGATTACAGGCGTTTTTATTTTTTTCCATTGGTCACTTGTCAACCTAAAAACGCCTGCACAAAAACGCATGTAAAACGCCTGAAAAAACGCCCATAAAAACATCTGAAAAAATGCCTAAAAAACGCCTGTAAATAGCAACACCAAGATGTGAACGTAGCCTTAGAAGGCAGCTGCAATATGTGACCTTGAGAAAAAATGCAGCAGTGACACATTAATGTGAATCATTTACAACATTGCCATACAGTGCAAACATACAAATAAAGTGCCAAGTGCAATAGTGCAAATATGGATTGGGGGTGGGATGTGCAACACAGGGGAGGTAAAACAATAAAAACGGCATTCAATGGTTATAAAAAGTAGGTGGGGTGTCACTTAATGTCCGAAAGAAAAGTTCTACGTGCAAAAGAATTAAATAGAGGATAACTGTGATCTTCAATAGCACATGTAGTAATAGTCCATCAAGAAAAATATAAAAAGAATAGTCCTTAATTTGTGTTATCCTGTGTCTCTTTACCAGTGTGATCAGCTGGCACCAAAGTGCTCTCTAGCAGCTCACCTCAGTATTTTTCGGATAAGATTCATAGTAGAAATGAATCCATAAAGTGGTCGTACTAATGTTCCACCACTAGATGTCCTCGACACATCTGTACCCAAAGTGTATTTGGTCAGCCCTATCACTGGCTGGTAATGTCCGGAATATTATAGATCGCTTGTTCTCATAAGAACATATGGAGGGATGAAAAGGAAGCTCTCATAGTGTAGCATGTAAAATACTTTATTAAAGTAAACAGCATTAACAACTCACATTTGGGATAAAAAGGTCCGGCGGTGGCCAAACCACCTGTGATGGTCGTAATGTCAGTTCCGGTATTCTCCGTTCACGCCCATCCATATCCAAAGCACTTTTATATCAAAATTAATTTCCCCATAAGAAATATTGGAAACTCAGATGATTCATTCCACAACCATTGTAATTCTCATGGGTGATAATTAAAAACAGGCACATCGAAGTATGCAGGCATCCAGGGTAAAGCTGTCCACATAGACCATCTTCCAAACTGCCAGCTCTCACTGCTGTCAGTCTGCAGTCATGATCAGGAAGACTACCCTGCAGTAGAGTGATCTGAAAGTGAGGCTTGAAGCTCTCGTGGAGCGCAGCGTGGAAGAGATGACTTTGATGGCAGTGGCGGTGCAGAAGATGGTCTATGTGGACAGCTTTACCCCAGATGCCTGCATACTTAGATGTGCCTCTTTTAATCATCAACCATGTGAGTTGCTAAATGTTGTAGCTTTATTGAATGTAACCATATTGCTACACTTAGAGACACCTCTCTTCTCTTTTATACACATTTGTGACGTGACACTACGCGTATTGCAAGACCTTGCTTGTTTATCAAGTTAAAGTTTATGAAAAAATATAGCTTGTCTTCTAAAACACTCACAGACCAAGTTACTCCCAATCCAAGGTTTTACTGTACCTGTAATGTACATATTTCTAAATGCAAAACTTATGAGACAAGACTCATTAACCTGTGGCTCCGCATCCCTATAAAATGAGTGAAAAATAGAAAGACAAAAGAGACTTGGGACTTTTAAGGTAGCCACCCATAACCCCCGGGATAAATAAACTAAAGTGTTTATATATAAAAAAATATTATTTTATTGAAACATGATTAAAAAGATATAAAAAAACCAACATACACACATGTATAATATCTCCTCATTAAGCATAACAAAGGCGGGCTCTCCCTCAAAAATGGGTAAGCACCCCGTTTGGATACCCGTAGTGTAGCTAGTGTAACATAAAGTGGAGATAGGGATAGAACAACTTCTCTAGATTTCGACGGGTTCCACCGAAAATGGCAGGATCGCTACGCGTTTCGCTAGTAGCTTCTTCAGGGTACCTGTCAATGCTGGGAGATGAAATTATACAATATATTAATCATCATAGATTTAATTCCATAATATTTACAAAGTATTTTCATGAACATTTCAAAACACTTGAGTAACAATATAGCGAGATATATATACTCAAATTAAAGTGGAGTTCCACCCTAATTTTATACTTACCTCCATCTTCTCGCTCCGGGTCACCTGAAAAAGAAATGGATAATCGCATTTTTACTTACCTCGTAGCGAAGAAAATATACTTACCTTACTTCCTTCTTTCTCCTTCCTCGGCCACAGCCCGTCGTCACTTCCTGGCTCTGCAATGATTCCTGGGAGCTGAACGTCATAGCTCCCAGGAATCATTGTGCCTGCACCGGCCCCGACGTCAGTTCCGGGGCGCGCGCGTCATCCCCTTCTAAAAGCTGTGGAGGGATGACGCGCGCGCACCAGAAGTGACGGCGGGGCCGGCGCAGGGCATCGAGGGACCGAAGAAGGAGGAAGAGGACGCCGAAGAGGATCTCGCTGGCTTCAAGCTGCCCACATCTGAGATGGCAGCGCTAGACAAGACGTTTTCAAGGTAAGTATTTGTCCTAACAGGTAAGTGCAACCCGGGACAGATCAGAGGCTAGCCATTGTGGAATGCACTAGCCCTGACTGTCCCGGGGGTATTTTAAAAAAAAAAAAAAATTCCAGGGTGGAACTCCGCTTTAAGAACCATTATATAAATAACCGACTCATGGGGTACATACCCGGATTTCATATGGAGGGAGATAGAGATGGAGCACCTGGAGCCGCAAGATGGAGCAATATTGGATGGGGGTAACACAGCGCACCCGTCCCAACAATAGGAAGGGCAGAGAGTCCACACACATATTTCTGAATAACAAGATGTTTATGTCTCAGGCACGGGCTCTTGAAGGTAATCTCAGGTTAGTAGATCTAGGTTAAAAACAGGTCAAATACTTTAAACCATTGAAGAGATGAAATCGCTTCATTTATGCAAAGAGATTCTATGGCAGAATATGGATTTTGATGAGGGCATGCATGGTATACAGTATGTGTGCACAGTAGAAGTCCTCTATGATAGCTTAGTTTACATTCTTGTTCCTGAAACAGCATGAAAGAGTTCTGACCGCTAGCATTTAATTTAGCTGTCATTGTAAAGTTCAGCACTTACTACATCATACTGATCATAATTTTGTATAACATTGACAGGTGGACTAGCTTTACCCTAAAAGCAGCACTCAGTAGGGTACATGATAAAGTTAAAGTGATTGTAAACAATCACCTCGCAAAACAACCTATTCAATGTAAAATAGAAATGAAAGGCAAAATATTTTTGTATAGATATAAAAAAAAATACCTTGTTTCCCATTTTTTAATAAGTGATCATATTCCCTCTGTTCTCAGCTCCATAAAAGCTGGGGGGGGGGGGGAGAAACAGCAAAACACTGAGCTTCCCAGTAAATGGCTGTGCAGAAGGGCGTGTCAGAACAAGTCTGATCATTGGAGGAGAGTACACCGGGTTCCCAACATTTTGTGAATTGCATTCCAGGATTTGCTTGTCTTCAGCTGAGAGAACTTTTTTCATTAAGGTCTTTATGTTATATCGTTTGAGTACCATGTCATAGATATATTATTTATCTTTGTAAAATAAAATATTCTACACATTTTTTTTTTTTTTTTAATTTTTCAGGAAGAAACAAAAAACGGCTTGAAAAAACCTGAATATAATATTTTTTTCCCAACCCTGAATTATTGATTATTTGTACACACTCTAAGCATGTAGAATTTTCCCATTTACCATTGCTCAACGTACCTATATACTCGAGTATAAGCCGACCCGAGTATAAGCCGAGACCCCTACTTTTACCACAAAAAGATGGGAAAAATCATTGACTCGAGTATAAGCCTAGGGTGAGAATGCAGGGCGGCGGGCATGGTGCAGGAGAATGCAGGGTGACTGGCATGGTGCAGGAGAATGCAGGGTGACTGGCATGGTGCAGGAGAATGCAGGGTACTGGCATGGTGCAGGAGAATGCAGGGTGACTGGCATGGTGCAGGAGAATGCAGGGTGACTGGCATGGTGCAGGAGAATGCAGGGAACTGGCATGGTACAGGAGAATGCAGGGTACTGGCATGGTGCAGGAGAATGCAGGGTGACTGGCATGGTGCAGGAGAATGCAGGGTACTGGCATGGTACAGGAGAATGCAGGGTACTGGCATGGTGCAGGAGAATGCAGGGTACTGGCATGGTGCAGGAGAATGCAGGGTACTGGCATGGTGCAGGAGAATGCAGGGTACTGGCATGGTACAAGAGGATCAGGGGTTGTGGGCATACTACAGGAGATGCAGTGCTGTGGGCATGGTACATGTGGACCATGCCCGCAGCACTGCATCCCTTGTAGTGTGCCCGCAGCCCTGCATAATGGCAGGTAGTGAAGCTGTTTCACTTACCTGTTCCAGAGGCGCCTTCATTTTAAAAATGGCGCCGCCTGGCGCCGGAACGTCATTGCGCACGCGCCGCCGCCGCTCGTATATTTTCGGCTATTCCCGGCCTCTCCTGAGCGGTGCTGGGAATAGCCGAAATTACACGAGCGGCGGCGGCGCGTGCGCGGGGACATGTATGCGACGGGCGGCGCCATTTTTAAACCTTAAACCCTTTGGAGCGGACAGGAAAAATTTTTTTTTTTCCTTGACTCGAGTATAAGCCAAAGGGGGACGTTTTCAGCACAAAAAAATGTGCTGAAAAACTCGGCTTATACTCGAGTATATACGGTAGGTTTGTTCACTGCACGCTTCAGTTAGGTTTATTTTTTTTATTAACGCCAGGACATCCTGAAGATACAATTAATTAAACAAAAAATTGTTACAATATAATACTCATCTTAGTGTGACATAGTAATTTTGTGTTTTATGTGCTGAATAAATATTATTGTGGAAAATCAGTTGAAGTACAACTATCCCCAAGTGAGGTATGTATGAGAAACACAAAATGATGTTGTTAATTGGTGCATGGACTGAACATTGGAGCTAATGGATCATTGGAAACGCTTAGTTGTGTTGGCCTTAATGAAGGATTCACAGTGCTTTTGGATCAAAAGTGCTTAATTAATTCCAACAATGCAATAGATGCAGCCATGCTTCACATAGGAGAACAATGGACTTTACTAGCAAATTAGCATCTTCTCCAAATAGAGGCCAACTGCTTAAAAAATATAATTTCTGTATATTTTCATTTGTAACATTAGGTTTATGTTTACAGACAAATGGACACCCGCACGCCAATGATATCACCTGTTGTAAATCTTTATTGAGCCAACATGAGCACACTGAGAGTCCCCACCTACAGGCTTCCCCTGCACCCTTGCAAGCTCAGTTTTAGACATTAGGTTTATGTTAATGTGTTAACATTTATACACATTTTAACATTTTGGATAACATACGTTTAGAACAACCTAAACTATGGGGTTGATTTACTAAAACTGGAGAGTGCGACATCTGGTGCAGCTGTGCACGGTAGCCTATCAGCTTCTTACTTAACCACTTCCATACAGGGCACTTTCACTCTCTTCCTGCCCAGGCCAATTTTCAGCTTTTAGCGCTGTTTCATTTTGAATGACAATTGCACGGTCATGCAAAACTGTACCTAAACCAAATTTATGCCATTTTTTCCCACAAATAGTGCTTTCTTTTGGTGGTATTTGATCACCGCAAGGTTTTTTCTTTTTTGCTAAACAAATAAAAAAGAATGAAAAGTTTGAAAAAAAAAAAAGTTTTTTTGTTTATATTATACAATTTTGTAAATAGATACGTTTTTTCCTGCACTGATGAGCACTGATGAGGCCGCACTGACAGGCACTGATGAGGAGGCACTGATGGGTTGGCACTGATGGGGTGGCACAAATATGCAGGAATGATAGGCAGCACTGATAGGCAGCACAGATGGGCACTGATATGTAGCACTGATAGGTAGCACTGATATGCAGCATTGGTGGGCACTGATAGGCGGCACTGCTGGGCACTGATAGGCGGCATTGATGGGCACTGATAGGTGGCACTGATGGGCACTGATAGGCGGCACTGATGGGCACTTATGGGCACTGATAGGTGCCACTGATGGGCACTGATAGGCAGCACTAATGGGCAGCACTGATGGGTGCTAATGGGCACTTATAGGCGGCACTGGTGGGCAATAATGTGCACTGGTGGGGGGCACTGATAGATGGCAATGATGGGCACTGGTGGGCATCACTGATGGGGAGGGCACTGATGGGCAGCACTGATGGGGAGGGCACTGGCGGGCTCCCTGAGCCCTGATTGCCATCCCTGGTGGCCATGGTGGGCATCCCTGGGGTCATGGGTGGGCATCCCTGGTGGTTCTAGTGGCACCCCCCCTAATGATCTGCACTGGCAATGCTCTGATTACCAGTGCAGACCCCCCCTGTCAGGAGAGCCGCCGAACGGCTCTCCTATACTCGTGCCTGTCAGGCACGAACGAAGGAAAGCCGATCAATGGCTCTTCCTGTGTACTATGGGGGGGGGGGGGCACAGAGCGCATTATCCTGCTGCTATCATATGACGTCCGGTCAGCATAATGCAACCAATTTCCCGCCGTCACTCGCCTATAGGGCGGGCGGGAAGTGGTTGGTTAAGCTTTGACAAAAAAAAAATCGCAAGCTGATTGGTGTAGAGCTCTACCAGATTTTTCATTCTCTGATGTGTTAATAAATCAACCCCTAGGTGTTTGTCTGAGGTGCTGCTGAGGAAACCAAAATGACTAGGTGGTCCATTGCAGGGTGGGTGAAGGAGATCATGAACTCTGTCCTTACAGCCCAAATCCAGCCAAAAACCTTTTTTTTTTTTTTTTTTTCATTTTGTATAGAACAGGTAAGTATTAGGTTTTTAACTGCAATTTTGTGATAAGTTGTAACAAGGTCTTTAAAGGGGACCATCCTGTCCTTTACAGCCAAGGAAGCAGCCACCTTGATTTGCATTTGCCACAATGATGCACATGTGACCAGCTATGACACTTGCCATTTGATGGCTTGATGGTTCAGCTGAGAGATAACATAAGCACACTAGCAACTGTGACAGTTATCATTCATGGCTTGCTTTAAATGCACCTGTCTAGGAAAATAGCTAGATTAGTGGGATTAGTTCCACTTTAAGGAGTTTGACCAACAATTCAGATTATTTTTTTTCTGATTGGTAGAAATGGTCATCCAGTCTGTAAAAAGAGCACTTTTTAATTAGCGGTAGTGTTTAGGTCATTCTATGGAGGCAGCCCGATAAGCTGCATCATTTTGCTTAAAGTGTGAGACGATTTGGGCCAGTCATTTGAACCCAGGATGAGTTCCTGTGCTTTATTAAAGCAAGGTTCTAGGTCGGTGTTCCTCCAGGGACTCCTAGAGATCATGGAACCATGTAAAAGACTCAGTCATGCGGTACTAATAAACAGCAAGGAAATGCATCTGCCAGCTGTATCAAAGTTTTGCTGAAGTAAGTTCCTAATATATGGATTAAAAACTGATACGGTTTTAAATATGAAACATCTTTAGTTTCTAAAAAGTAACTAAGCATGCTTATGAGTAGCTTTCCTTAGTTTTTAGCGGTGCTATTAAATCTGTGAAGTTAGAAGTGCTGGGTAATGACAGATGGAAAGTTGAATATTTGTTGCGTTGTAGGTAGGCTGCATACGTGCAGATACATGGCGGGAAGATGTCGTCCTGATTCTACTCAGTGTAACTGGAGGAAAATTGTATTTTTTAATTTTAGATGATTAGGACAACTGTCAGGCTTTTATTGCTGACTGTGTCCCCATTAGGGGAGATTCACCTTCTTCATTTTTCCTGGTGATCGTTATCACTGAAAGTAAAAAAAAATCCCAGGTTTTGGGTGACCACCAGAGCAGGAATAGAGGGAAAATATTTTAATGAAGTCACCAGGGATATCACCCAGTTTTGGAAATATTTCCTCTTACTTCCTATTGAGACTATGGGGCAGGAAATGAAGGGAAATCTCCCAAACTGGCCATAAGAAACCCTCCCTTACTATATCCAAAATAAAGAAGAAATTGCCTTGGTTTTACTTCAAGAAGATTCAGCAAGGATTGAAATACTAAAGGAGCATGTGTAAGGCCTCCTTGGTTGAGCTATGAAGCCCAGGGGTAAAAATTGGTTTCTGACTGCAAAGGAATAGGGTTGAATCCCAAAAACTACCACTCAGAGAACCCACAGAGTGCTGCAGGACATGGCTTGGGAACACAGGCAGAGTGCACAAATCTGCAAGCTCTGAAGATGTGTGTATATGTAATGTTGCCCCTTCACTTCACGTATGTCCCTCTGGGCTTGGTATTGAAAGTCATTTGATATCATCCAGGTCTTTTAATCCCCCATTGGGGAGATTTCCTCTCATTTCTTGGTAGAACAAGAAGTGTTGGGAAATATCTCTAAACAAAAACATATTTTTGTAGAGTTAATAGGGGTTTGAAATACCAATGTGGTTGATTTACTAAAACTGGAGAGTGCAAAAGCTGGTGCAGATGTGCATAGAAGCCAATCAGCTTCCATTTCTTTTTGTGTCAAAGCTTAATTGAACAAGCTGAAGTTAGAAGCAGATTGGCTACCATGCACAACTACACCAGAGTTTGCACTCTTCGGCTTTAGTAAATCAACCTTAATGTGTTCCCTTCTATCTGTGCCTTCCCGACACGATGACAGCCCCCCCGTTTCCTGTATGGGCCATATGGTGGTAGAAAAATATCGCTAAAGGTTGAATTTATGCCATATATTTTTCTCACTATAGTTTGGGCACTTATTTTATCTCTTTAATGCTAGATTTCGTACTCCATCCAGATAGTATAACAGCTTGCCACCTTGCAAATGTCAGTCTTGAGCTCATTCAGTAGAAGATGACCTTCTACAATTGTATTTCATTTGTATATTTTTTTAATGTATTTGTATATCTGCTGTACTTAAAATAAGTCCAATTTATTTGTCATAGGCATTACTACAATTGCATGCTTCATAAAGTTGTCTGTTCTAGATACATTGGTCCCATGTTCTCACATATATATATGAATAAGGTTACTGACTTGGAAATGTATCCTGTCTCTTCTATAAAAACACTTAGAATAATCATATAAAGTTTGCTTTCATAAACACATCTGTATAAAATGTGACAAGATAATAATTGTATTAAGTTTACATACATTCATGTCAGACTGCATATGAAGAGATGAGATTAAACCTGGCTGTACTATTAAAGGCACTTAATGCACATAAAGAGGATAGCAATATAAATGATAATCAAAGCTTTGTGTGAGCTGCTGCAAATGTATGGACAAGACCTGCAGGAATGCTAGATATTAAAGTGATTGTAAAGGTTTGTTTTAAAAAAACAAAACAAACATGTTATACTTCCTTGCTCTGTGCAAGGGTTTTGCATGGAGCAGCCCCGATCCTCCTTTTCTGGGGTTCCCGGGTGGCACTCCTGGCTCCTCCTTTTTATTGGGTGCCCCCACAGAGAGCTGCTTTCCATGGGGACATCCTTGCGGGCGCGCTCACCAGTCCCTCTGCTGCATCAATTGACACAGACAGCAGAACTTGGCCCCGCCCCCCCGCTCCCGTGTCACTGGACTTGATTGCCAATGGCTCCCACTGCTATCAATCTATCCATTGAGGACCCGAGACAGCGGCTGGAGCTGCTGAGCTTGTGCTGGTTGCTGGAATGTCCGGGTCCTGGTAAGAATAAAAGGGGGTCTGGGGGGCAGCTGCAACCAAGAAGGGTTTTCGCCCTAATGCATAGAATGCATTAAGGTAAAAAACCTTGAGACTTTACAACTCCTTTAAAGTATTTATCAGGAAATCATGTTTCAGTTCAGCAAATTGTGGTAAATATCTGAAAAGTGTAAAGTCTACCTCCCAACCACTTTGTAGTCACCTCTCCATCCAAACTTCGCCTGTGGCCACCATATTGAAAAATAGTGTGTGCTTCTGGGTATTGGGGCGCACATGGCCTCCTCCCATAATGCAGCTCAACTCTCATAATTATAGGTAAAAGAGCAGGGGGATGGTGGAGAAGTTAATATAAAGCAGTCTTTACACAGAAGCAGTCATTTGTTCTAAGTGGGCAAGGTAATAGTGTCTCAGTAAAGGAAAACTGGAGAAAATATTGCAAAGCCATTTTTTTAGATGAATCCAGCCCCTTTAGCTGCCTAAAGGCCAGCCTGTATCCTTGTTTTTCTGCAATCAGCCAGGTGCCAAGGCCCTGGAGTCTGCTCTTGCCACACTGTAGACCACAGCACACTTCTTGCTCAGCAACTTCTCACTCCCATCCAAAGTCATGCCCCCAACATCTTTCACCCACAGCAGGGCTTTATTATGGGAAACATGCTTAAGCCCTGCTGTGGATGAAATATGTTGCAATAAACCATGGCTGTAGTTGAATGTCTTCAGTGTAAGGCCCGTTATTTAGATAATGCAATTTTTTACCTTTTCTTCTGAAAAATGCTACTTGTCTGGATACCATGCTGATTCATTGGCATCAGTAGTTCTTGAGGCAGAGACCTGGAACAAACATGCAGATCAGAAGTTTTGATGTCATTCTGACTTTCTATTTGCATTTTCCTGGGAAAGTGAAAGCATAGAAACCAGGAATAGCCAGGCATCTAATATTGTGAAAAGTCATTAATGGCAGCCCCACATTTATTTTAGAATAGGCAACCTTTAATATTGAAGCTTAAGTTTAGTTAATTTATTTTAATTAGCATAAAGGGGTGGTAAGTACATTGAATGAGAATTGTTCCTGGTGGCTGCTTTTTTGTATAAATCTCCCATTCTTTGCCCCCCCCCCCCCCCCCCCACTGCCTATACCCCTTCAGCAGAAATCCTCTAGGGTTAATACGAGCTGGTGGACCAGTCATCTGCACTCATCAAGAGTACTCACTATGCCCACCTATTCCTCCCCCCTCCTCCATTTTTAATAGCTGTACTATAGCTTCCTGCAATGAAAAACACTCTATGAATGGAGGGGGCAGACCTTTCATTTGTCCTTCGCCCTACATTTATAAAGTGCTTTTTTATTGCTTGGAAAGCACACTTTATACCATTATTCTGAGTGTTTTTATAGAAGAGAAAGTATACATTTCCAAGTCAGTAACCTTATTCATATATACATGTGAAAGCATGGGGCCAATGTATCTAGAACAGACAACTTTATGAAGCATACAATTATAGTAATGACTATGACAAATACAGTGCCTTGCAAAAGTATTCGGCCCCCTTGAACTTTTCGAACTTTTGACACATTTCAGGCTTCAAACATAAAGATATAAAACTGTAATTTTTTGTGAAGAATCAACAACAAGTGGGACACAATCATGAAGTGGAATGAAATTTATTGGATATTTCAAACTTTTTTAACAAATAAAAAACTGAAAAATTGGGCGTGCAAAATTATTCAGGCCCCTTAAGTTAATACTTTGTAGCGCCACCTTTTGCTGCGATTACAGCTGTAAGTCGCTTGGGGTATGTCTCTATCCGCTTTGCACATCGAGAGACTGACATGTTTGCCCATTCCTCCTTGCAAAACAGCTCAAGCTCAGTGAGGTTGGATGGAGAGCATTTGTGAACAGCAGTTTTCAGTTCTTTCCACAGATTCTCGATTGGATATGTTTATTTGTGAACCATTCCATTGTAGATTTTTCTTTATGTTTTGGATCATTGTCTTGTTGGAAGACAAATCTCCGTCCCAGTCTCAGGTCTTTTGCAGACTCCATCAGGTTTTCTTCCAGAATGGTCCTGTATTTGGCTCCATCCATCTTCCCATCAATTTTAACCATCTTCCCTGTCCCTGCTGAAAAAAAGCAGGCCCAAACCATGATGCTGCCACCACCATGTTTGACAGTGGGGATGGTGTGTTCAGGGTGATGAGCTGTGTTGCTTTTACGCCAAACATAACTTTTTGCATTGTTGCCAAAAAGGTTCGATTTTGGTTTCATCTGACCAGAGCACCTTCTTCCACATGTTTGGTGTGTCTCCCAGGTGGCTTGTGGCAAACTTTAAACAACACTTTTTATGGATATCTTTAAGAAATGGCTTTCTTCTTGCCACTCTTCCATAAAGGCCAGATTTGTGCAGTATACAACTGATTGTTGTCCTATGGACAGAGTCTCCCACCTCAGCTGTAGATCTCTGCAGTTCATCCAGAGTGATCATGGGCCTCTTGGCTGCATCTCTGATCAGTCTTCTCCTTGTATGAGCTGAAAGTTTAGAGGGACGGCCAGGTCTTCGTAGATTTGCAGTGGTCTGATACTCCTTCCATTTCAATATTATCGCTTGCACAGTGCTCCTTGGGATGTTTAAAGCTTGGGAAATCTTTTTGTATCCAAATCCGGCTTCAAACTTCTCCACAACAGTATCTCGGACCTGCCTGGTGTGTTCCTTGTTCTTCATGATGCTCTCTGCGCTTTAAATGGACCTCTGAGACTATCACAGTGCAGGTGCATTTATACGGAGACTTGATTACACACAGATGGATTCTATTTATCATCATTAGTCATTTAGATCAACATTGGATCATTCAGAGATCCTCACTGAACTTCTGGAGAGAGTTTGCTGCACTGAAAGTAAAGGGGCTGAATAATTTTGCATGCCCAATTTTTCAGTTTTTTATTTGTTAACAAAGTTTGAAATATCCAATACATTTTGTTCCACTTCATGATTGTGTCCCACTTGTTGTTGATTCTTCACAAAAAATTACAGTTTTATATCCTAATGTTTGAAGCCTGAAATGTGGCAAAAGGTTGCAAAGTTCAAGGGGGCCGAATACTTTCGCAAGGCACTGTATATAGGGCTTATTTTAAATACAGCAGATATACAAATACATTTATAAAATATACAAAATAAATACAGTCGTAGAAGGACATCTTTTACAGAAAGAGCTCAAGAGCGACATTTCCAAGGTGGCAAGCTAATATACTACTTGTAGTTCCAAATCTAGCATCCATGAGATAAAAGACGTGCCCAAACTTTAGTGAGAAACTGATCAGTTGTTCACAGAACTCAATATTCCATCAGAAATGTATGCATATAGCAAAGCTGAGTGAGAGGGGTCCCTCCTGTCCCTGAATCCTCAATCTCTTGACATTCCATGCAGTCATAGTAATTCGTTGAAAACAGTAATGCATCGCTCCAATAATGCGCAGTTGAGCAAAAATATTTTTTACAGTGTAATTAAATTCACAGCCTGCTAATTTTAAGTTATAGTGATTTTATTAACAATAACAAATATTTTACATTAATTTAATATTTTACATTGCATTCTGATTTTGTTGGAGAGAGCCCTGACATACACATAAACATCTTTATCAATTCCACAAATGCAATTTTTTGGGATGCTGTGTAGCAGGACATAGCCATAGCCTAAGACAGCAAATTATTTAAAGTGGAACTCTAGCCAATTTTATATATATTTTTTTTTGATAAAGTGTGGAAGGGTTAAAACCTTGGTCAGGTTCATCTATCTGTGTTTGTCACCACTAGGGAGAATTTCCATCACTACTTATCCCAGGGACATTTCAAATAAGGGAAACTCCCCAAAGTGAGATGAAATCAAAGCTTTTTTGGCTTTCACTGGGACAAGCATCCCCATTGGAGAATGTGACCACACCTCATGTTCCAGTAAAAGCTATTAAATTATAAAGCCTAAGTTTAAAAAGGAACTACACTGCATATGAGCACCACAAACCAAAAATGCTATTTGATTCAATTATATTAAAATTCACCCATCCAATAATATCTCAATGCTTTATTGTGCTGAGAAATCCCTTTGAAAAACACCCCCTAGCATATCTAGCCATCTTGAGTAAGGGCAGATGAATCATGTAGCGTTTTCTTCCTGAAACCCATCTGCCCTTAGCTCAAACATACAGGCAGGAGGGAATGCTTAGCTTAGAAAACCCCTCCTCCCTTCCTGAAGACTCCTGGATGTATGATATCATTTTCCTGGGCCAGGAAGTAACTGAGTAAATGTAAAAATATAAGTAATACAAGTAAATATGTTATACTTTCACTATCCACTAATTCACATGTTCTCTATTTACTAATACTAGCAGTAAAATGATTAAAAATAATCAATGCTGGTTGAAAGAGTGAAGTCCTGCTTTCAGTAAACCTTTTTATAAAAAATAAAAATAAGGTTAGGTACTTACAGTGGGGAAAAACAATTTTGATCCACTACAAATTTTGTAAGTTTGCCAAATTACAAAGAAATGAAGGGTGTATAATTTTTATCATTGGTGTATTTCAAATGATAGAGACAGAATATCAACCAAAAATCCAGAAAAATCACGTGATACAAATGTTATAAATTGAGTTGCAGTTCAGTGAGTAAAATAAGTATTTGATCCCTAAGCAAAACATGACTTAGTACTTGATGAATAAACCCTTGTTGGCAAGCACAGAGGTAAGACGTTTCTTGTAGTTGGTGACCAGGTTTACACACATCTCAGGAGGGATTTTGGTTCACTCTTTTTTACAGATCTTTTTAAGGTTTCTTGGCTGTCGCTTGGCAACTCAAAGTTTCAGTTCCCTTCATAAATTTTCTTTAGAATTAGGGCCTGGAGACTGGCTAGGTCCATAAAAGAGCACTCACACCTAATGATAATCAGCACTGATTAAGCACTTCATGTAAAACGCGTCTGCTGAGTAGTGTGTTGACCTGTATGTCGGGTGTTGGACCTATGATTTTTTGAATAAATTATTTGTTTTCGTCATCTCTGGAAGTGCCGCTTTCTCTTTTTTGCTACATGGATTCTTCAGGTTACGGACCTCAGTGAGCACCCAGCTTCTAGGATTACAATAGCCTCCCCTGGGATCTTCATTTGCAGACAGCCTTTGGAGCGGTGTACATCCCTTTCTTTGCTTCCGTTAGACCACTCCATGACCTTAATGTGCTTCTTCTTGAGTCACTCCTTTGTTGCCTTGGCGGTATGTTTTGAGTCATTGTCATGGTGAAAGACCCATCCATGGCCCATCTTCAATGTTCTGGCTGAGGGAAAAAGTTTCTCATCCAAGACTTTATAATACATGGCCCCATCCATTGGCTTCTTAGTGTGACAGCGTCAGTCTGTACCTTTAGCTGAGAAACAGCCCCAAAGCATATTGTTTCCACCTCCGTGCTTGACTGTAGGGATGGTGTTTTTAGGGTCATAGTCAGCATTTTTATTCCTCCAAACACGGCAAGTCCCCCTCCTTAAGAAGGCACATGTAAAATCATTCCAATGAACATCTATATGATTCTGAGAAGGATTAAAAGAATGTCAGATGAGACCAAAATTGAGCCCTTTGGCATTATCTAGAATCGCTGTGTTTGGAGGAAGAAAAATGCTGACTATGACATGTATTGCACACGGTTGCAGGGCATTTGTGTGACTTCCCTATTGATTTGAATGTGTAGCATTGAGCGGGTGCAAAGCAACTTTGCTGTGGGCGCAAAGCGACAGATTGCAGCTGCAGCATGTAACCAGCCCTGTCTGCTGCCTATTGTATATTAAAGCGGAGTTCCACTCAAAAGTGGAAGTTCTGCTTTACTGCTTTCTCCCCCCTCCACTGCCACCTTTGGCACCTTTCGGGGGGGGGGGGGGGCCCATGTAAACAAGGATTTACCAGGAATTTTGTAAGTTATGTTGTGTTTTGTATGCTTTACATTTTTTTTTGTGCATTTTGCTTTAAACCAACAATTTGACAAACATTTGCGCTGCACAACTATTGTGCCCCTATAGTAGCACTTTTTTTTTTTTCTACTGGTCATATACTTTTATTAAATATATGGTTTGGGGGTGTGGGGGGGTCATTTACAAACTCTGAAAGCTAAAAGTGAAAAATGAAAACCTCCAGATTTTTATAAAAATATGCTTATTTACAGTTTTGCATACATTTCTTTTTTCACCATTTTGCAAACAGGCACAATTTCAAATGCACAAATATTTGTTATTTATTAACTCAATACAGATTAAACTTTTATATTTAGTAGGAATTGAGCAGGAATGCTGTAACATTTGCTGTGTTTGTATCTGCTAGTAATGATTTTAGTAGTGTGATTTGATAAACATTTGTGCAAATGTCATGGGCAATAAAAACCTTTTTATTCTACTAATCATGTGCTTTCAGAAAATATATGGTTTGGGGGGTATTTTACAATCTCTGAAAGCTTTAAGTGAAAAATGAAAACCTTCAAATGTTTAGAGGTATTTGGTTATTTAAAGCTTTGTGTACGTTCGATTTTCACCATTTCCAGATTTTTTGAAAAATGTGGTTGTTTACAGTTTTGCCAAGGTTTGATTTTTACCATTTTGCATAAAGAAACAGATTAAAATTTACAAATATTTGTTATTTATTAACTCAATACAGGTTAAACTTTTATATTTAGCGGAAAATTAGCAGGAATTTGTAACATTTGCTGTGTTTGTTTGTGCTAAAAATGATTTTAGTGTATTTTTTGTAAAAATATTGATTTGATAAACATTTGCACAAATGTCATGGGGAAATAAAAATCAGTTTCACCGTCATTTTATTCTACTGGTCATGTGCTTTCAGAAAATGTATGGTTTGGGGGGTCTTTTACAATCTCTGAAAGCTGTAAGTGAAAAATGAAAATCTCCAGTTTTTTAGAGAAATTTTGTTATTTACAGTTTTGTGTACCTTCGATTTTCACCATTTCGCAAAAAGGCGCAAATACATTTTATGTCATTTTTTTCCCCACAAGTAGAGCTTTCTTTTGGTATTTGATCACCACTTTTTTTTTTCTTTTTACGCTATAAACAAAAAAAGACTGACAATTTTGAAAAAAAAAAAAAAACAATATACTTTACTTTCTGTTCTAAAACACATCCAATAAAAAAAAATCGAATTTCTTCATAAATGTAGGCCAATATGTATTCTGCTACATTTTTTTGTTAAAAAAAATCCAAATAAGGAAATATATTGATTGGTTTACGTGAACGGTATAGCATCTACAAACTATGGGATATATTTATGGAATTTTCTAATTATTTATTTTTGTATACTAGTAATGGCGGTGATCAGTGTCCTATAGTGGGACTGCAATATTGCCGTGGACATTTGGACACTAACTGACAGTTTTTACACTTTGCGGGAACCAATGTTAAAAATATGCACTGTCACTGTTCTAATGACACTGGCTGGGAAGGGTTTAAACATCTAGGGTGATCAAAGGGTTAACTGTGTGCCTAACCAGTGTTTTTGTGTACTGTATGTGCTGCTTTCACTGAGGGAAGAGATGAATTCTAGTCCCTGCTTTGCAGGAACACAAAATCCATCCCTTCCCCCCTGTCAAAACTTAGATCTGCCTTGTTTACATAGGAAGATCTCCCTTCCGTGTGGATTACTGACGGTCGGAAGGTGCTGGAAGACATCGAGTGCCCGGCATCCTCAAATCGGCTTCAGTTGTGAATATTCACTGCAGAAGTGGCCTGGCGGCAGTACACACGCCCCCTACAGGCGGAAGTGCAGAATCATATATATATATCTATATATATATATCTATATATATATATAGATATATATATCTATATATATATATATACATACGTGATTCTGCACAGGAAAGCCACCCTCTAGCAGTAAATCTGCTATGGGGCGGTCTTAACCACTTGCCGACCGCCGCACGACTATCTACGTCGGCGGTCAGCCCCTCACAGGCAAACTAACGTAGGGCTACGTTGCTTGCTTGTGAGGGTCTAGGGAGCGAGCGCGCGCCCCCGGAGGCGCGCTCCCGCTCCCGCGTGGTCACGGACCGCCCCGCGCGTGTGACCAGCGGACCCGATGTCCGCCGGCCACTCGGCGATCGGCGGGGGAGAGGGAGAATGTCAGGCAGCTTGTGTAAACAAGCTGCCTGTCATTCTCCTCGCTGTAAAGACACTGATCACATGGATCTACTTTGTAGATCCGTTGATCAGTGTCCTTACAGCTCAAGCCACAGCCAATCACAGTAGAAAGCACGCCCCTAGGGACACACACAGCCCCTCCCTCCCAAATAAAGTTAACCCCTTCACTACCAGTGTATTTTTACAGTAACAGTGCATATATATAGCACTGATTACTGTAGAAATGTCACTGGTAACCCCAAAAGTGTCAAAAATGTCAGTCAAGGGTCCGATCTGTCCGCCGCAATGTCGCAGTACCGCAAAAAAATCGCAGATCGCCGCCATTACGCGTTAAAAAAAAAAACAACAAAAATGACAAAAATCTTTCCCTTTGTTAGTAAACGCGATGACTTTTGCACAAACCAATCAAAATCCGCTTTTTGCGATTTTTTTTACCAAACATAGGTAGCATAAAACAAATTGGCTGAAAATGTTAAAAAATTTTGATTTTTACATTTTTTTTGGGGGGAATTTCATATAAAAAAATGTGAAAAATATTGCTATTTTTGCAAAATTAACGCTCTTTTTTTGTTTATAGCGCGTGATCAAAAAATCGCACAGGTGATCAAATACCACCAAAAGAAAGCTCTGTTTGTGGGAAAAAAAGGACGCCAAATTCGTTTAGGTACAGCGTCGCACGACCGCGCAATTGTCTGTTAAAGTCACGCAGTGCCGAATCGCAAAATACCCCCTGGTCGGAATGGGGGTAAAATCTTCCGGGGCTTAAGTGGTTAAAGTGGTTAAATGCAAGTACCAAGCCTTTTGTTTCGTTTTTTTTTTTTTTTTTTAAGTTTTACCTA
The DNA here is from genome assembly GCF_965119305.1 of Pelophylax lessonae. NCBI lineage: Eukaryota > Metazoa > Chordata > Amphibia > Anura > Ranidae > Pelophylax > Pelophylax lessonae. The sequence continues at coordinate 238,986,698 of NC_138773.1, forward strand.
AACTTAAGCTTTAAATGTCTTCTGTCAGTGATTGAGAAAAGCGGAAAGATAGCGCTGGACCCGAAGGGTTATTTTACTGGTTTTGTTATCTTAAGGTATTGATGTTGGTGTAAATGATTCGGTTCCTGGGCAGGCAGCTTCTACATGCCAGAGGATCTCCACAGTCTCTCTGGCTTGTAGTGTAATATAATGAGAACTGAAATTGAAGCACCACACCACTGCTAAGAGCTTATCAGCAACATGTTAGGCTGCCAAACAAGCTGCTAATAAGGTCTGTGCTTGTATTTCACATTAGAAAAAATACTGTTGCAGGTCCATTTCACTTCTGGCTTCTTCACATTGTTGCCAGTCAAGTCCCAGTAAAGGGGGGCTTGGACCCCCAAAATGTGTTGCATACTTTTTTGTATTGTACCATTCACTTTTAATGGAATAAAGTTGGATCTGGACCTCGTAGCAGTGGCGTGGCACTTCAATTTTAATTCTGTCAATGATTAGTAGGGCAAAAAGTCCCAAATGATTAATAAAAACTTGACAGCCACTATAACCCTCCCTTATGCTACCCAAATCTAGAGAAACGATTTGAATGTCGGTCCACTTTAATATTTGAGCAGCTTGAGAATCAGCTTTTGTGACAGGTGCTTGATTTTTAATCAGTGGTAATAATGTTTGAAAATGAGGCAGCTGTCAACAGGGGATTCATTTTATATTGCAGAGTGATTAAAATTGTATGTGTACATAAGTCCTTACTATAGCACATTTAGCTATGTCCTGTTTTTGTTCGAGATACATTTGTAACCAGATCCAAAATAGAGTGCAGTTTTTTACCACTTCCCATCCAGGCCAATTCTGACACTTCGTTTCTACATGTAAAAATCTACTTTTTTAGCTAGAAAATTACTTAGGAACTCCAAACATTATATATATATATGTGTGATTTTTTTTTTTTTTTTTTTTAGCAGAGGCCCTATAGAATAAAATGATGGGTGTTGCAATTTTTTATGTCACACAGTATTTGCGCTGCGGTTTTCAAACGCCATTTAAAAAAAAAACAAAAAAAACGTTATTGATTAAAACAAAATAAAACACTTAAGTCAGCCCAATTTTTTGTATTTTGTGAAAGATGATGTTACGCCAAGTGAATTGATACCTAACATGTCACACTTTAAAATTGCATCTGACCGTGGAATGGCGGACAACTATGGTGTTTAAAATTCTCTATAAACGTCTTTACAGGCTACCAGTTTACAGTTGCACAGTAGGTCTTGAGCTGATTTGATCCAGCGATGTACACGAGCGCAGTGGCTCCAGCCGCTGTCTCCTTCCTCATTGGACAGATTGCTAGCAGCAGGAGCCATTGGCTCCCACTGCTGCCAATCAATCCCTGTGACATGGGAGTGGGGGGGTGGTGCAGAGTCCCGCTGTCTTTGTCAATGAACACAGCAGTGGGACGCAGGAGCGTGCCCCCACGGGTGCCCCTGGAAAAAGTGGCTTTCCGTGGGGGCACACGATGAAGAGGAGGGGTCTGGAGCGCTGCCAGGGGACCCTAGAAGAAGAAAAATGATTGCACAGAGGAAGTAAGTATAGGCATGTTTGTTATTAAAAAAAAAAAAAACATCAAAGGTTTATAACCAATTTAACCACTTGCCGACCAGCCGCCATATATCAGATATACAGAGGCAGGTTCCCGCAAAATGACTTACCCATAGAGGGGAAGCTGATCTGCAGGGTCAGCGGCCGCAATTGCCGCCAGGCACCCACAATCACTCCCCGTGGAGACCGAATGGCGGTCTGACATTGTAAACACGGCAAAACCGCTGTTCTGTCAGCAATGAACACAGAGCTCCTGTGTTCCTCCTATTTAGAAACACAGGTCCATAAGTCTATTCCCCACACAGTTAGAAAGCACCTCTAGGGACACATTTAACCCTTTGATCGTTCCTAGTGTTAACCCCTTCCCTGCCATAGACAGTACCGTAACAGTGCATATTTTTAGCACTGATTACTGTAGTAATGTCACTGGTTCCCCCAAAGATGTCAAAAATATTGGTTAGGTGTCCGATCTGCCTGCTAAAAATCACGGATAAATCGCTGTTTTTTTGGGTTTGGATTTAGTTTAGTTTTATTTGAAATTCATAAACCAAATTCAAGCGCAGTGTGTGTATCTATCAAAAAATGTCCATTCAAACAAAAGAACCATGAGTTATGGGTGGGAAAATTTTAATACAAATCTCTGCATGATAATGTGGAAAACGTCTCCGGTCGAAAATTACACACTTAGTGCTCCCACACCAGTGCCCAATTCAGAGGCTTACCAGAACAGTATGACTCTCCAATGAGAAGTCATATAGTGCTTGATATTGATTAGCTTAAGTCCTGCATATATGGTGTCATCACTTCACTCCACT